>NC_073306.1:200075482-200442982 GCF_027595985.1 Sorex araneus
AGGGCAAGGCATAATATTTGAAACCTTCTTAAAGTTTTTATGACTTTTCTATCTGGAAAATCCTTTAGATCTTTGAAAAAATGAAAAGAAAGGCTTTGTCCATCATTCTTAGTTTTAGCAAACATCCAATGTTCTAATGCTACTTAAATCAGCTGTTTATACTGACCGTGGATTTGCTTTTAAAAATTTTATTTTTATGATGTTGATCATGGTGATTTATTACATTCAATATTCCAACACCAATCCCACCACCATTTTATCTTCCCACCACCATTATTTTGAATCTTCACAATCACCACCCAAGCCTGCCCCAATAGCAGGCCCTAAATAATTTATTTTTGTTGCTTGTTATGATTAATTCACTAAAAATGATCACAAAAGATTTCCTTAGAAGAAAGTGTGTGAAAATTGTGTGTCTCTCACACCCCCAAATATATGATCATCTAATCTTTGATAAGGGAGCAAGAAATGTGAAGTAGAGCAAGGAAAGCATGTTTAACAAATTGTGCTGGCAAAACTGGACAGCTACATGCAAAAAAATGGCTTAGACCTCCACCTATCACCATGTACAAAAGTCAGATCAAAATGGATTAAAGACCTCAACATCAGACCAGAATCCCTAAGGTACACTGAAGACAAGGTCGGCAAACCCTCCACGACATTGAAGCCAAAGGTATCTTCAAAGCTGACAAGCCACTGGCCAAGCAAGTGAAAACAGAGATAAATGAAAGGGACTATCTCAAACTAAGAAGCTTCTGCAACTCAAAAGAAACAGTGACCAGAATACAAAGACAGTCTACAGAATGGAAAGGGTTTTTACGCAGTACCCATCTGATAAAGGGTTGATAACAAGGATATACAATGCACTGGTTGAACTCCACAAGAAGAAAACTGCCAACCCGATCAAAAAATGGGGTGATGAAATGAACAGAAACTTTCCAAAGAAGAAATCCTAATGGCTGAGAGGCACATGAGAAAATGTTCAAGATCACTAATCATCAGGGAGATGCAGATCAAACAACAATGAGATACTCACTCAACACCACAGAGACTGGCCCACATCCCAAAAAACAAAAAGCAACCGATGTTGGCGTGGATGTGGGGAGAAAGGGACTCTCCTTCACTGCTGGTGGGAATGCCAACTGGTTCAGCCCTTTGGAAAACAATATGGATGATTCTCAAAAGTTAGAAATTGAGATTCCATTTGACCCAGCAATACCACTCCTGGGAATATATCCCGGAGAGCAAAAAGGTATAGTAGAGATGACATCGCATTTCTATGTTCATTGCTGCACTGTTACAATAGCCACAATATGGAAAAAAACAGAATGCCCAAAAAACAGATGACTGGTTAAAGAAACTCTGGTATATCTACACAATGGAATATTACGTAGCTGTCAGAAAACATGAAGTCATGAAATTTGCATATAAGTGGATCAACATGGAAAGTATCATGTTGAGTGAAATGAGTCAGAAAGAAAGAGACAAACATAGAAATATTGTACTCATATGCGGAATATAAAGTAGCTGAGAGGTACAAGCTTACAATGTTGCAATTTCTGGCAGATATTTCTCTGCACTTAGTTACTAAAATACTAAAATACAGAAAACCAAAACCGTGTGGCTGCTAGTGTGGCCTCTCGACCTCATATCTCTTCATTCTCAGCAATGGAAAACAAATTATCAAATGCTTTCTTTTCAGCAGGTCGACTTTAGGGGGGGAAAATTCCAAATCAATAATAGTAAGTTTTTTTGTTGAAATATTGAATGTAATGAAAGTAAAGTGAAATTTGCCAGTTACACAGGCGGGGTGGGGGGCTGAGGAGGTGGGGGGAGGGGGGAGGTATACTGTGATTTTTGGTGGTGGCAATATGTGCACTGGTGAAGGGATGGGTGTTTGAGCATTGTATAACTGAGACTTAAACCTGAAAGCTTTGTAACTTTCCACATGGTAATTCAACAAAAGAATAAATTAATAAAAAAATTGTGTGTCTCTGCTGGAGCAATTAAGCCCTTGTATAAGAGATTACTGACATGTTACAAGTTAACTGTTGTGTGCTAATATTTTCCTAATCAACATTGGCTGATAGAGTGTTTGCCTTGCATGCAGCCAATCCAGGTTCAATTCCTCCGCCCCTCTCAGAGAGCCCGGCAAGCTACGGAGAGTATCTCGCCCACAGGGCAGAGCCTGGCAAGCTACCCGTGACATATTCGATATGCCAAAAACAGTAACAACAAGTCTCACAATGGAGATGTTACTGGTGCCCACTGGAGCTAATTGATGAGCAATGGGATGACAGTGACAGTGACAATAAGACAGTATTGACTGATGTTAAACCTTTGGCCCTGGATTACAAAACAGGACTTACAAAGCAGCAGAGAGAGGGCAGAGGAGAAGGAAGAGATGAACCTGCAGTAACATATACTCAGTGGTAGGACTCTGGGCACTTGGTGGTGGTGAGGTGCAGTGACTCCACCAAGCCCATAAACATGAACACTATTATAGACACATTACTTACCTACAACAATAAAAAAGCCAGTTATAGAGAGAAATTGGATACTGCCCACAGTGCTATGTTTCGAAGATTCTGCTGCTCAACAGAATATTTGTCATTTCATTTTATTTCTTCTTCTTCTTCTTCTTCTTCTTCTTCTTCTTCTTCTTCTTCTTCTTCTTCTTCTTCTTCTTCTTCTTCTTCTTCTTCTTCTTCTCTTCTTCTTCTTCTTCTTTCTTCTTCTTCTTCTTCTTCTTCTTCTTCTTCTTCTTCTTCTTCTTCTTCTTCTTCTTCTTCTTCTCCTTCTCCTTCTCCTTCTCCTTCTCCTTCTCCTTCTCCTTCTCCTTTGCTTCCGCCTCCCCTCCCCCTCCCCCTTCCTCCTCCTCCTCCTCCTCCACCTTCCTCCTCCTCCTCCTCCTCCTCCTCCTCCTTCTTCTTCTTCTCTTCTTCTTCTTCTTCTTCTTCTTCTTCTTCTTCTTTTCTTCTTCTTCTTCTTCTTCTTTCTTCTTCTTCTTCTTCTTCTTCTCCTTCTCCTTCTCCTTCTCCTCCTCCTCCCCTCTCTTCCTCCCCCCTCCTCCTCCTCCTCCTCCTCCTTCTCTTCTTCTTCTTCTTCTTCTCTTCTTCTTCTTCTTCTTCTTCTTCTTCTTCTTCTTCTTCTTCTTCTTCTTCTTCTTCTTCTTCTTCTTCTTCTTCTTCTCCTCCCCCTCCCCTTCCTCCTCCCCCTCCCACTTCCTCCTCCCCCTCCCCCTTCCTCCTCCTCCTCCTCCTCCTCCTCCTCCTCCTCCTCCTCCTCCTCCTCCTCTCCTCCTTCCTCCTCCTCCTCCTCCTCCTCCTCCTCCTCCTCCTTCTCTTCTTCTTCTTCTTCTTCTTCTTCTTCTTCTTCTTCTTCTCTTCTTCTTCTTCTTCTTCTTCTTCTTCTTCTTCTTCTTCTTCTACCCTGCCCATTCTCCTACCTCTCTGGGCCAATAAAATTTTATGAAACTTTTATATTTTCATAAAAAGTAAAATGTCAATTCATTTTTAATTTAAATATAAATTCAAGTGGGATTCCATTATAGATATTTTTCTGTAATCCATTTTCCTCGTTGAACAGTATATCAAAGCATGTATGAGAGTCAATTGATATAGATTTATTTCATTATTTATTTTGTTTGTTTATTTAGGGCCACACCTAGCTATGTATAGGGCCTAGTCGTGGCCTGCACTCAGAATCACTGATGGAACCCAGACCCGCCACACTCAAGGCAGGCGCCCTCCGCACCATTCTGTCTCTCTGGCCCCTTATTTTGTTACTTGTAATGAGCACAGTGTTTTACCCTCGGCTTAAGGAAAGATTTATCCCAGATCTCCTTCTAATGGTGCGATGCTGTTTCCAGTTGCTCAGTATTTTTAGTCAAGCATCAATAAATATTCTTGCACATACATTACTGCTTACTCATGTAACAATTCTTTTCTTTTCTTTTCTTTTCTTTTCTTTTCTTTTCTTTTCTTTTCTTTTCTTTTCTTTTCTTTTCTTTTCTTTTCTTTTCTTTTCTTTCCATTTCCTCTTCTTTTCTTTTGGGGGCTACACCCAGCTGTGCTCAGGGCTTACTCCTGGTTCTGCACTCAGGGATCACTTCTGGTGGTGCTCAGGGAACCATCTGTGGGTGCCGGGGATTAAACCTGGGTTGGCCACATGCAAGTCAATTCTGTATTACCTTACCAGCCCCCCTCTCCCATCACACTCCCTGGTAATAATTTCATTAGGATGTATTTCTAGAAGTGAGATTCTGGGATCTGTTCTAGAGAAATACACATTAAAAATTTAGATATTGTTGAGCTGCTCTTATGAGGATTATATGGATTTCTACTCTCATCAATAATGCATGTGAATGCCAACTTTCTTTGGTGCCAGAGAATTTTGAGTGAGATGGGGAAGAAGGGCTCAAAGAAGACTAATGGGGGGTGGAGAGACAATAATGGGCTGAGTCCATACAAAGTGTGGATTGAACCCCAGTACCCTGTGGTCCCTCAGCCACCCCTGGGAGCAATCCCAGCCCAGAGCCAGGAGTAGCCTGAGCACTGGGCCATATACCTGTTCCTCCCTCCTCCAAAGGGCATGGAACCATCAGATTCTTGGAGAGGGGTGTTTGGGGCCATGACCAACAGTGCTCAGGGGCTACTACTAGCACAGGATTGACTCCGGGCTACAGGGTCACATATGCAATCAGGGTGTCACTCTTGGCCACACATTGCAAGAAGTGCCTTATCTCCAGGCTATCCCTCCAACCTCAAGTCATCATCACTGTATCACTGTCATCCCATTGTTCATCCATTTGCTTGAGCGGGTGCCAGTAACATCTCCATTCATCCCTGTTGCGTGCTAGTGTAGCCCGATGGCGTATTGGACATAGCCTGGTAAGCTACGGCAGAGCCTGGCAGGCTACCCGTGGCGTACTTGATATGCCAAAAACAGCGACAATGACGGTCCTCATTCCCCTGACCCTGAAAGAGGCCGCAAGTCATTATAAATTACAAAAACCATTGGATTCTTAAAGACCTCTGAGAAAGCGTCACTGACACTGGGAGAGGGGGTAATGGGAGTGGGGAGCTGCCAAAAGTGATCTGCTGGGGCCTGTTGGTCCCCGTCGCAGCCCTCAGGCGTCCCGGCCCCCAGTGTGCCAGGGTTTCTACCCATGGGAGGAGCCGCAGTGTACAACTGCCTCGTCCCTGCTCGGGTCCGCGCAGCCCTGGAGAAAGCCCTGCCTGCGGCTATGCCTGCCTGGTCCTCGCTCTTGTCCCATCTTGCACATTGAAGATCAAGGCTGACATGTGCCACGACGGGAGAATGATCAAAGGTGAGACAGGCTGCCAACGCTCAGAAGTGGTGCTGTGCCTGGACTTGGGGCCGGCTCACACCCTCATGTCCGTTGCTCCAAGCAAGGCTTCCATGCTTCTTGCGGGTGGGACAGAGGGCGGGGATGGCAGCAGGATGACAGGGAATCCCATTTTACCTACCGCTGTGCCCGGGTTGTACTGTCTGCCAAGGTTCTTCCCTTTCTCTCCTTCTACCTCCCTCTATTTCATTTTTTTTCTTTTTGGTTTTTGGGTCACACCCAGCGATGCACAGGGGTTACTCCTGGCTCTGCACTCAGGAATTACCCCTGGCAGTGCTCAGGGGACCATATGGGATGCTGGGAATCGAACCTGGGTCAGCCTGGGTTGGCCACGTACAAGGCAAGCGCCCTACCCGCTGTGCTATTGCTCCAGCCCCCAATTTCATTTTTCTTAAATTGAAAAGTCTTGCAGGTGACCTTGAGACATTGGTGGAGGGACTCTGACACGCCGGTGAGAGTGTGTGCTGCTGGAATATGGAGTGCCAGAAGCTATTATTAATAGTACTGTAAATCACAGTGCCTAAATAAAAACTGGGAGGAAAGTTCTGCATGCATGTTTATGGAAAACAGTTCTTAAAATAGTAATGGACAGCTCATTAATTGTGTACCCATTCTGATGCCACAAATATGTCCATGTTATTCGTTACCTGCCAGCTATATTCACTGAGGTTGGCATATTGCATGGAGCTTCAGAGAACGTGGCCCTTTCCCTTCGTATTCTACAAGAAGCAGCTTTGGGGCACTAGGGTACAGATGCTTAGTGGCTGTTGCCAGACTTAGGGCAACCGAGTCTGAGTTCCCGTGACAGACGCCTTTATCCAGCTTTTGGTGGTCTGAGTTCCAAGGCCAGACAAGGCTGTTCGAGTAAGAAGTCAAACAATTTGTTGGGATGTCTGGGGAGCAGAGAGAACTATGTGTTTGCTTACCAGCCCTGGCAGACTCTCAGAACTGCCTTCTTCTTACCTTCTCAATTGTAGTTAGAAGCACATGAAAAAAAAAAAAAAGATGGTCCAGAAGGAAGCATATCTAGTTATCTGTTTTCTCTAATCATGAAGGCCACTATTCATGGTTTGGGGAGTCAATGAGCCTGTGCGCTCTTGGAGAGGGAGCCATCCGTCACCGTCCAAGGCATACAACTACGCTCAATAGCTATTTGTTATTTTATCAACTTGCAGGAGTCAGAGGGGGCCCTGAAATGCTAATGAGGGGAGCTGGCCGGGCGTTAGGGCCGATAACACTTTCATAAGTCGTCAGAGTTCAAGGCAGAACCTCAGCTCTGCACACCCAGAGCTCGAGTCTCACACGTGAACTGGAATAACCCTTTAGGGAAAGGAAGGGAGGTGCCAACTCGTTGATTCCTATTGCAGGATTTCCTTTCCTTGGATGGAGAATGCTGACATCAAAAGTACGTGCTTCCTGATACCAGAATCAATAAATGGGAAGTTAATTGTAATCGCAAAGTGCAGAGTCAGTAGTACAGGTTGAGACCCGACAGAGCATTTGCTTCTGAGCATCCCGCCACCTTGATGAGACCTGCTGTCTCAGCTTGCCCTCAAACAGCCTTCTCCAACAAACGTGGAGGCACCTGGTTGTGTTGCTTTTGATTTTTCCTTCATTTCTGTTACTGTAGTGCCTTAATATCACCCAGGACATTTGGACTCGATTGTAACAGAGAAGAACTGCAATTCCTCTTTAGGAATGTATGTCTTTTCTTGAAGTCTTGCAGGCCCTCTTGTAATCATTTCAAAACTTATTTTACCACCTCATAAAAAACTTGAGTATGAAGTTATGGAGATTTGGTTGTAATCATAGAATTATAATTTTAAAAGTTAGTTCAAGGGTTGAGGAGACAGCTCAAATGAGTGCTTTCAATCCTGAAGACCCAAGATTGATTCCTGGTACTCTCCGGTCCCCCAAACACTACCGGAAGCAAATTTCAAGCACCATGCTGGGCATAGCTCCTGAGCACTTCTGGATGGTTCTAGCACCACCATCAACAAATACTTCAGAATATATATGTAATAAGACGTGTGTGTGTTTGTGTGTGTGTGCACAATTGGTGGTGCTCATGACTTACTCCTGGCTCTCTGTTCAGGGATCACTAGGGTCTGCTATGGGCAAGGTAAGTGCCTTAACTTCTGTACTATTTCTCTGACCCCTATCCATCAGACATTTTTTTTAAGTACTAAGTATATAAGATTAAAAAAAATAGACACACAGGTAATTTTTTTTTATTGATAGTAAAGACAGAAAAAAAAATCCCAAGACAAGGGGACAACCCAGAACTGAGAGGAATATAAAACATCCCATGGAGGGAAAAGCAAGAAGGAAAGAAAGGAAGCTATAAATGACAACAGATGATGAGAGAAAAGGAATGGAGCGGCCATTAAAATATGGAATAAGAACCATAAGCGATGTCGTGGAGGTAGTAAAGTGAGTAGGGCACTTGCCTTGCACACAGGTTTAGTCCCCAGCATCCCATGTGGTCCCCCAAGCCTACCAGGAGTGAACCCTGAGCACAGAGATGGGAGTGAGCCTTGAGCAGTGCTGGTGTCCCAGAATTAGCTGTGGAAGTCAGAGAGATGAGACAGATTTAATGTGAGACCACTGTTGGAAAGAGTTCAGACTGGGAGCGAGATGTCTTGGGTGTTAGTCCCAGACCTGTCCATAACCGTCTGGCTGAGCACATCGCTGATGGGTGCTGTAGGACTCAGTCTATTTAGAATGAGGGGATTAGGCTTGATGACTCCCTGAGTTCTTAGTCACCTCGCCATTTTAATCCCCCAATTTAGAAGCAACTGAAGACACTTCTGAGAAAGGGTTTCTTCACTCCTAGACTAGAGGACTGTCATTACTTCCACTGTCATATCTTTAAGGATTACCTCCCGTCTGTGATCTGATCCAGTCTGTTTTAAGCTTCACATTATACCCAGTCAAGTCTGATTTGTGCTTGGTCCAGTTTTACTTAGAGGGGTAGAAATGACACGTGGTTGTCCAAATAAGTATGACAGGAAAATGCAAAGAGGGTCATTAATAAATGGGATCACAGCCGAAGCGGTAATACAATGGGGAGGGCATTTACCTTGCACGCGGCCAACCTGGGTTCCATTCCCAGCATCCCATAGAGTCCCCTCCAGGACTGCCAGAAGATCTCTGAGGAGTAACCCCTGAGCTTCTGCCAGGTGTGGCCCCCCAAGAGCCAAAGTAAGTAAGTAAGTAAATAAATAAATAAACAAATGGGGTCGCGCACGTTCAGTACAAATACAACCTGAAACAAACGGGGTTAAAAACTTTCCTGTAGAACACCCTTGACTGCGCTGCAGAAACTGCTCTCCTGGCACAGAAACAGTTACCACTCGGGCAGCCCCATTATTTTTGAAGTCCTGCTTGGCGACGGCTATCAGCAGAGGGGATCTGAGGTGGCGCCAGGCGGTGGCGAGCAGCACAGGCCAGCAGCAAACAAGTCCCAGCTGTGCAGAGGAGCTCTGCTCTTCTGCAAGTCTCTGAAGTTGGATCTCACGGAGCACTGAAAGTTTAAAGTACTTAGGTGGCAGAAAAAGATCTGATAAATTGTTCACTTGTTTGGTTTGGGGTCCACCCCTGGATGTGCTCAGGGATTACTCCTGGCAGGGCTTGGGGGACCATATGTGGTCCTGGGGATTGAACCCTGGTCTGCTACTTGCAAGCGCCCTACCTACTGTACTATCTGTCCAGCCCCTCTTGTTTCTTAAAGCCAGGGTAAAATGACATTCCATCTAAGGGCCGGAGTGATAGTACAGTGGGGAGGGTGTTTGCTTTGCACGAGCCCCACCCTGGTTCGATCTCTGGTATCCCACATGGTCCCTCCAGCACCACCAGGCGTGATTCCTGAGTGCAGAGCCAAGAGTAATCTACAAGCATCATTGCAGGGTGTGACCCAAAAGAAAAAAAATCAAAACCACACACAAAAATATATTCCATCCAGAGTTTAAACTTTTATTTAAAACACAATTTAAAAAATGTATCCTCCACACTTTTTTGTTTTTGTTTTGGGGCCACACCAAGTAGTATTAAGGGTTTACTCCTGGCGCTATGCTCAGGGATCACTCCTGGCAGGCTCAGGAGACCATATGTGGTTCCAGGGATTCTCTTAGCTTAACCCCTACCTCTTCTGATTTTTTCCCTGCCTTTGTTTTATTTAAGAGCAGAATCCATGATTCTTGGGAGAGTAGTCCTTGTGCCTTCTTCAATGTTAAAGGTCCTTCATCCACTGGAATTCCCAGCACATATTAGTTGCTTAATAAACAAAAGTTGAACAAGTGAAGCTACTCCAGGGGCCCTCTGAGGAAATGATATGCTAGTACTGACATATCCGCGGGTCTTCCCAGCAGAGGAACAAAGAGATGGGGGACCACGGATTGGTGGTGAAAATGGCCCGTTTAATGCAGAGCTGCTAGCATCCTTCTAGAACATCTGAGGGGGGTTGAGGTATAGGACCACAAGTAGGTGTGATTGATCATTTACAGAGATAAAGCATTTCGGTGGAGGCAATTCTCTTGAGGGAACTAACTCAAGGAGACGCTCTGTCTCCCAGGGACATCTATATTTATTTCCTTTTTTTCTCTAGTTGTACATATTGAACAATTAAATTGATTTCTTATTAATACCTTCAGTTATTTGGATAAACACAGTAATAGATATAGATTCCAAAATTGAGTTTTCTGGGCCTTGAGCTTTTACCGTAAATCCCAGACTAAGTCCTCAGGCTGGTTCGGTTTGTTCTTCCCCACGGGGGTCCTGTCTCTTAAGTCATACCAGCTTGCATCAAGACCATACTTTTATGCCTTCTAGACTGTCCCATTTTAATACTGGAGCAGCTTTGCTGTTCGCCCTGGGTTCATTCAAGTCCCACGGTGAGGACCCCCCTTTTGGGGGTGTTAGGGACTATGGCAACTGAAGCCTGAGTCAAATAATTATGATGGATGACCAGGAATAAATATAATTCAGAGTCAATCAACTCCAAATATTAGAAGCACAGCATTAACTATCTTTCTGTGTTTAAGCAAAGAATACTGTTCTAAAGAAAACTATGAAGAGGCTATGAGAGAAATAGAAAAGCCAGCAGATACAAAGTCCAGAGTCACCACAAAGTTTGACTTATAAGTAACCAACTGTGACTTGGGCACTTGTGACAATGAGAGGTAAAACACAAAGGAAAGGTTAAAGATAAACTCAGTGGATTAGGGGTGCTGGCAAGAGCTCTCTAAGTTTCTCTGGGGAGAGGAAAGAGGCAATTCACTGATGAAGCCTAGGGCACTTAGGGTTAATATCCAACAAAGAGGGAGCAGGGTAAGGTGCTTGCTTTGCATGTGGCTGGCCTGGCTTTGATCCTCGAATCCTCTATGATCCCCTGAGCACCACTAAGAGTAATTTCTGAATGCAGAACCAAGAGTAACCAACCCCTGAGCATTTCTAAGTGTGGGCTCAAAACAAAACAAAACAGAAAACAAAAACAAGATCAAAACTGATGAGGAAAGGGTCAGAGCAATAGTACAGCAGGTTGAGTGTTTGCCTTGCACATGGCCAACCTGGGTTCGACGATCAGCATCCCATATGGTCACCAAGCACCACCAGGAGTAATTCCTGAGTGAAGAGCCAGGAGTAACCCCTGAGCGTCACCAGGTGTGACCCCCAAACCAAAATACACGCACACAGACACACAGCACACACACTGATGAGGAAGCAGCTCTCTTTAAAGGGAACTCTGTGTAACATACCTGCACACAGGTCATACTAGCCAAAGCCATTCGACATTTCAAAATTTGTGCTGACTCTCACTCTCTAATAAAGGCAGGAGAGCTGAATGCCTTCTTTTCTTCTTTTTCGTTTTTGCAGGAGAGGCCACTCCCAGTGACACTCAGCCTATCGGTCTGGCAGTTCAGTGTGAGGGTCCCAGAATGCAGTGCTGTCATTATCCAGGCCACCATGGAGGTGCGTAGGGGCTCCTGGCCACACTCAGTAATGTAACTGGCAAGGCTTAGGAGTTATGTGGTGCTAGGGACCAAACCTGGGTTGAGCATGTGAGCCATCACCCCTTCTGTATTATCTCCACAGCCCAAATGTTGCTTTTTTTTCTTTTTGGGTCATACCCAGCGATGCTCAGGAGTCACTCCTGGCTCTGCACTCAGGAATTACCCCTGGCCGTGCTTGGGGGACCATATGGGATGCTGGGAATCGAACCCGGGTCGGCCGCGTGCAAGGCAAACGCCCTACCCGATGTGCTATCACTCCAGCCCCCCAAATGTTGCTTTTTAAACCTCTTTAACAATTGGAATGACCATGCAATCCATTTGTGGTCAATGGGGCTTATGGGAAGAGAACTAGGTAAAAAGATAAAGCTTTATGGTAAGAGAACATTTTTTCTCTTCCCAGTTAACTATTTGCTTTCTGATTCTGAATGTAGAACTGATTGTCTGGGGTGGCAACCTTTTTGTAACTATGAGGCCATAAACAAATGCACTCCTAGGTATAGTTTCTTGATGACATAGAGCTTGTGTTTTCTAAGTTTAGCAAGACTTTACATTCTTCAAACTCAAAGCAAGCAATTGTTATGTGTCTTTGTCAGAAACCATTTAAAAACATTAAAATTCTGTGATTCGTAGCTATTCCATGAACCTGTAACTATTTTTAGGAAGCAGAAGCTGTGCGTATTAGGTGAGATTTGAAACACTATAGCCTGTGGAACTACATGGAATATAGACTATGATGATCAGTGGGTATTTTTTATAAAAATAACTTGTACTCCTAAATGGCCATGATCCAGAGACTCACAAATAAATCTCGGAACCGAGCAGGTCACTGCAGAGACGTTTTCAGGGCTGGAGCGATAGCACAGAGGTAGAGTGTTTGCCTTTCACGGGCACGGCAGGGCCTGGCAAGCTACCAATGGTGTATTGGATATGCCAAAAACAATAACAATAAGTCTCACAATGAGAGATGTTACTGGTGCCTGCTCGAACAAACCTAATTATTAAAATTTTAGAATTTTAGAATTCCAGGAGAAGGTGGCCACATTTCATGCTATTTTTAACAAGCAATACAAAACAAATTATCTAGCATTCCCTTTTCTCAGGTTTGAGTGGTGGTGGGAAAATTCCAAACAATAATGGTGGGGTGGTGTTGAAATATTGAATGTAATCAAGTAGAGAGAGAGTATTGTGGAAATTATCTGTCACACAGGAAGGGAAAGGGTTGGATTGGGGGAGGGATGGATACTAGGGGTTTGGGTGGAGGAAAATGTGCACTGTGTGAAGGGATGGGTGTTTGACCATTGTACGACGGAAACTCAAACATGAAAGCTTTGTAACTGTATATCACAGTGATTTAATTAAAAAAATCTTTAAAAACTAACTTGTAGACATAATTTTGGGGAAAAAATTAAACAGGTGACAGTGTTTTTCATTAATGTTCTAACACAAGTGAGCAAATTCATTAATTGTGATGTTGCCAGACAGTCATGGGAAAAATATACAGAAGTTATGGGGTTTTTTTTGCTTTTTGGGTCACACCCGGCGATGCACAGGGGTTACTCCTGGCTCTGCACTCAGGAATTACTCCTGGCGGTGCTCAGGGGACCATATGAGATGCTGGGATTCAAACCTGGGTCAGCCACATGCAAGGCAAATGCCCTACCCGCTGTGCTATTGCTCCAGCCCCTCTTAATGATTTTTTAAATAAGGAAGCAATGGCAAAGAGATTGAAACCACAAGTGAAAATATTTTACGGTCTAGCTTATTCATTTCAAATTCTTTTCCAGTTTCATGCTATACTACTAGATTTGGATGACTTGTTTTTCCAAGGTGTTTACCATTTTTTAAAGTCTAAATTAAAAAGAAATGTTTCATATGTTATTAACTAAAAGACAGATTCAAAATTATGCTATTGGACATGTCTGTCTCTCCCTGAAGGGAGCATAATATGATGCTTGCCACAGCCATGCCATGTTACTCCTGGTGGTGCTTAGAGCACCATATGGGATGCTGGGAATCAAACCCAGGTCGGCTGTGTGCAAGACAAATGCCCTACCCGCTGTGATATCGCTCCAGCCCCCAGAAGTTATGCTTTAAACACTGGAGAAGAAAGGTTGGGGTGAGCGCAGGAACAGTATGGAGAAAACTCTGTCGCTGCAGGTTGTGGGAGAGGGAAGTCCAGCATCTGTGCCTGCAGGTGAGTCCCCCGGCCCCCTAAGGAAGGAGAGGAGCACTACTTAGAAGCAAATAATGAATTCTTTTTGAGTTTCTGATCTGTATTAATCAGTGTTTCTCAGGGAAATCAATAATCTAAACAAATTAGCATAATTCAAGGAGGGTTTCATAAAAGAATAATGTTCAAAGGTAAGGTAAATTGTAAGAGAAACACAAGTGACAGTGTGGTGAGTCAGAATTAGCAAAGCTCTAATTATCCAATTAGACCCAAAAGTTGAAAGGAAAATATGGTCCCTGGAACTCAAAATGTAAGAGCTGTAGAAAAAAGATGATGCAAGAGGGTCTGTGAGCTGGGCTGGGGGACACAGATCACTAGAGGGACAGGGTCAAGGGAATCAGCGCATCTCAATAGCCCCACACAGGTCCCTCCCTCCAGTCTTGGCCCAGTAAGTCAGAGAGGATGGAAATCCTGCCCACCTAGTCCATCAGCTACTCTCCTGGCAGGAAAACAAGGCAAGACGAGTGGACGGTGAGTCTGGTGGGCAATGAGGAGATACTTTGCTAACGGTACTTTTTAGGCGCTCACTTGGAACTTACTAGATAGTGATACTTACTAAAAGCAGCCAACTCCACCCCTTCCTGTGGTTAAGGTGGCTGTAGACAAATGGAGAGGGAAAACAGGATCATATTCAGAGACAAATTGAGACAGAGACACTGGATTCTTGGTCCCAGTTTTGTCAGCCACATTAAGATTTAGATAAATCACTTTTCTGTGCGACATTTTCTGTCTGTAAAGTGGAAGTGATAGAGGGGCTGGAGCGATAGCACAGTGGGTAGGGCTTTTGCCTTGCACTCGGCCTACCCAGGTTCAATTTCCAGCATCCCATATGGTCCCCTGAGCACTGCCAGGGGGGATTCCTGAGTGCAGAGCCAGGAGTAACCTCTGAGCATCACTGGGTGTGACCCAAAAAGCCAAAAAAAAAAAGTGGAAGTGATAGTACCATTTTCATAGCTCACAGATGGATGCGAAGGGCAATGGCATTGTTAACAGTGCTTTGATATATATGTGGATAAAGCGTTTTTAAGGAAAAGTCCGAGACATGTCAAGTCAGGAGTTTTGACATGGTTCTCATCAGAACAGTCCAGCTTAAAGGCAGAACATGGCCTCCCTTGAAGAGTCAGTGGGGTTAAGTACTACCAACATCTAATGTCCAGAGCAGTTATGGTTAGGAAGATGAACCACATAGGAAAATAACACTTCTCCCTTTTCTGTTTTTGAAAGCAGCCTCCTGTCTTTTCTGCTCCCAGCTGGAGCCGGCCTGAAGAGAGGATTAAGTACAGAGTGAGCTGCTACCGAGATCATTGTAGAGGACCTCTCCCAACATATGGGGCCCTGAGGAAGCACTGTGGGATTCCACAGCTGCCACTGTTAGTCTTATTGCAAAGAGAACGTGTGAAAAACACCGCAGCAGGGAGTGAGATATGTCATTCAATAGGAATTGGCCTAAAAAAAAACAACAACCCAAAAACCAAACAAAGAAGAACTTGCAGTAAGATCCATTGTATTTGGAGTTGGGAAAAATTAATTCTCTTCAAGAACACCTCCTATTTGGCACACTCTGGTTCTTTATCACATCCACTGATAAGGTCCCCTGGGCACCAATATGGTCTCTCCGAATCCTGCCAGAAGTGATCCCTGAGCACAGAATAAGGAGTAATCCCTGGACACCACTGGATGTGGCCAAAAAAAGAAAAAAGAAAACAGAAAACAACACAACATATTAATTTTTTAAAAAACCCTTATTGTATAGGTTTTAATTTAGAAAGATACAACTATTGTGTATTAAATGCTGAAAATGAGTAAGTGTTCAAATGCTCTAAGAAATACATATGGCCTGAGTTTGAATTCTGAAGACTAATTATGTACTTTGGGAAAATTTCTTCATCTTTCTAATCTATTTTTTCATCTGAAAAATGGGTCTGTAATAGGAGCTTTCTTAGGTTCCTTTGATTAGAGGAGACAACTCATGCAAAATCCTTGGCACAGGAGTACATACTTCGTAAGTTCTAGCACTGATGTTGGTAAGGACCTCTAACATCAAGCGTTACCCAGTCTATACTAGGGAGACACCCGGTCTCCACCTTTTTCCTTCCATGTCAAAGATCTAATGAAAGAAGTCAGGCAGGATTGTAGAAAAATACGCCCTAAAGTTGGAGTCAGACTAGATTTTGGATCCTGTTCTGTCTCTATCACTGTGTCCTCATCGAGTCACTTGACCTTTATGAAACCCAGTTCCTTCTCTGTGTAACTAAGAAATACGTCATGCTTCCTGTGTCCTTGCGTGTGGCAGCTTGCTACAAATATCAGAGTGAATAAACTCGTTTCATTAACAAGAAATATCTCTAATATGAGCTTTTGGTGACTTTTCCCCATTTTTGCTGTGGTTCAGAATAGTGAAACTACCTCATTGCAAAAGGTGCCCTTCATTTCTCTGAAAACCCCCCACAAAACTACATAATCTCTTCTTCCTGATCTCCAGTCACTATTTGCCCTTTTCTCTTAAACTTTTCCCAAGAATCTATTCAATTCCATTCATCTTCTTTTCCCCTCTCTTACTATGCAGAGAAATATGCTTCTTCTGCAAGAAAACTATGTGCCAGCTTGCTGCCTTCTTCTTGTTCACTACTGGCTTATGGAAACATTTCTCTTAAAGCCAATTCTCCTACCAGCTGTGAGGAAGACAAAAATTTCTCTGATCATTATTCTCGAATGTTTTAACATTTCGAATACAGTCAATGATTCTTTACTTGGAGAGAAACTGTTGTTGTTTTCATTGGCTTTTCTAGTTCTGCTTCTGACTCATCACCACCATGTTTTATGGAGCTGGGGTCTGAACTCAGGGCCTCACACTGCAAGGCAGGTGTTCCACCACCTGGCCACATCATGTCCTGGGAGGTTGAGCAACGTTAACTGCATCACCAACTCCCTTGCTTAGTTGCTTTGATTGGAGAGAGAACAGGGAGTGAGAGAATAGAAGGTGTGAGTTCAGAACATTTGTTCCATCAATTCCCATGTCACCGTCGTTTGGATGCATCTTCCTCTAAAGGTCACACCTCCTGTCAGTTAATCCTCTGGCACAACAAACCTCCCTGGCTTCTGGGAGCTACTTTCTCTCTGCACCACGCATCCTATACATGGTCCCAGAGCCATCCCCAATAATGCTTCATTTTTCCCTTATGAGATTTTCTTTCTTTGCCTGCATGTTAAACTTAATTAAACTCTTTATTAAACTCTCCTCAGTGACACCATTTTAGCACACCATTTGTTTTCATATATAATAACCTATCTTTTTTTTTTTCCCAACCTCCATGCCCTTAAAAATCATGACCAAGTGTACCTTTTCTTCTGGCCAGGAACTATCGTAGAGACTGAAACACAAAAGTGAAAAAGACATTCTATTTTCTAAGTGCTTCATGCTAGTAATGGAAACACACCAGTGAACAGATGGTTATAATGGGGCTGTGTTGAGAAGTGCGTTAGTTTCTGCTCTGAGAGATGTGAGGGGAAGGGTTTTTTGTTTTGTTTTCTGTTTTGTTTCATTTTTATTTGGGAGGGGCACACTCAGCTGTGCTCAGAGTTTACTCCTGGCTCTGCTCTCAGGTCACTCCTGGCAGGCTTAGGGGACCACATGGGGTGCAGGGGGTAGAACCCAGGTCCACTGCATGCAAGGAAAGTCCCCTACCACTGTACCATCACTCCAACCCCCACGAGGAAGGTTCTTAGCTCAAGCTGGGGCAGTGTCTAGCAGAGAAACACTCTGAACAGAAAAAAATTGTATTGATTATTAGGAATCAGGTGGATGGGGAGAGTAGAATGGAGCAGAGTGTGCCAGGAGAGGGAATGCACTGAAGAAATGTCAGGAGAACAACCAAAGGAGCCCAGAGTTTTAAGCAAGGCTTAATCAGTCAGTAAATCTTGTCTCTGTCTCTGTCACTCTCTCTGTCTCTCTGTCTCTCTGTCTCTGTCTCTGTCTCTGTCTCTCTCCATCTTTGGGCCATACCCTGCAGTGCTCGGAGATCACTCCCGGTAGGGCTCAGGTGACCACGCAGACTGCTAGAGATCAAACCCAGGTCAGCGGGTGTAGGTAGGTGCTAGACCTCCTGTACTCTCACTCCAGCCCTTGTCTCTTGAATGGGCAGGAATTTTTCTATATACCGAATATGATGAGAGTCATAGAAAAATGTTTTACAAAGATTTCTCTAGATGCATTATAGATGGCAGTCTAAGCAGCAGCGTTCCGCAACCTCTTTTCACCCAAGGATTGCCACCTGTCCTGTGCACCAGCACACAGACCAGTTCTTCTAACCAAGGCAGCATAGACCAGTGGTTTTCAACATTTCTGTGCCGAGGACAGGCAGCAGAGGGTGAAGTGCTGGTCTAGAAAAGGTGTTTCTTAACCTTCCCTAACACTGACCCTCTTCCAACTTGTTTTCTTACTGTAGTCTCCCTGTCCTACTGGTTGCCCCCCTAGTCTTGTGCAGTGACCCTCCTTTAAGCCATTTCACTGGTGACCCTCTTGGAATATTCAGGGGGCCCTCGGGGGCCTTCCAGCTTCCTGTTGAGAAGTGATGATTTGGGGAGTGGGATCTGGAAAGTAATGAAGAGACTTGGAGGGATGGGCAAAGGAATGGGTGAGAAAAACGGAATTCAAGCTAGGGCAGTAGCAGACTGAGATGCCAAGAAGGACAGGACTCAGAGAAAATCTAAATGGACAGGTTTTTTGCTACAGTGCTGGTACTTCCCTTTTCCTCCTCTATTTTTTCATCAAGTGGCCGGAGTCTTTCCCTAGCAGTGCTTCAGGGGGCACTGGGGATAATACCAGTGAAACTCAGCCCAGATGAGTTAAATGCATGGCTCAGTGGTCCTGATGTGAGAATACAGGAAACTAGACTTGGCAAGGAATTGGGAAATTCTGACTGTATTCGAAGTTAGTCATATACATTCTGAAGTTCAATATCATTAATGTTGTGAGCAGCAAGTACGATACGTCGTTTGCATAGTCAACACTACCAACCCCACCCAAACAACAAGTTTCGAGAGCAGTGAATCAAGCTTGCAAAGGGCAGACCACTATCACAGAGTTCTTCCTGCTGTGCTGGTGTCCTTCTGCCCCCTCTTCCTTGGCTGCCTTTGCGCTTTAAAGAACAGCCTCTGTATCCAGCCTGGCCCCAAAATGAGGTGGAGGCAGTGGTCAGTTCTGATGAATAACTCTGGAATTAGTCCAGTGCAGTCCATGAGTTAAGAAACTGGAGATTGGACTTGGTTTTGGCACAAATCTCCTGTTTTCTCCTCCACTGACTCAGGTTTTGGTGGTGGTAGTGATGGTGAATGAGAGACAGAGAAGAAAAGGGAGAAGAAAGATTGGAATTCTTAAGTCTTTTGCCTTGATGATTGAAAACAATGAATTTAAATAAAGTTAAAATGAAGATCAGAGCATTATCTCCTCCATCCCCAAGGCATAGGTCCAGGGCAAGAGGAGCATTTGGCTGTTTCCTTGTTGGTTCCACGGATCTCTAATTGGCAAAAAGGATAATAGGCAACACAAATGGTTACTGGCTCTGCCAGTCCAGTCTAGCTCTTCAGATTCACTTTCTCGGCAACCCCAACCATAGCACTTATTGTAGTGGAACATGAACAATCTGGGTTTAAAGACTGGTTCTGCTTCTTGCTTGCCATGTAACCTGGGTTACATAGCAAGCCTCTCGCTGGTTATGTAACCCGGGGAAAGTTGCTTAATCCCTATTCTCATTCGTGAATAGGAATATCAACATTTATCTCCTGAGAGTTAAGGGGGATTAAGTGAGCCAAAGTAGATACATAGTAATATATGACTTGCCTATAGGTATATATAGTAGAATATATATACTATAGAGTAATATAAATTACTTGACTATATATATATATAGCAATACATGTATATAAATGTACATATACTCTCTCTATATATACATACATATATATACTGACAGTGTAGGAACTCAAAAGATAGCACATTTAGTATGAATACTGTATATTAGAGACAGGGTGGTCAACATAGGACCCTCAACTGGGGTCCTTCTCTTCTATGTCTGAGATTTCCTAGGCTCTGAAGCAGTGAGAAACTTCAAGGACATTGCCTGAGGCTTGGGCTGGCTTTTGCCTTGAAGAATGCTAATTAACTGTAGAAGGATGGCTGGCTTCCTTGCAGTGAGAATTGTCATGTCTATTTTGAACTGGACTATCTGGTATTTGGACTTTTTGTCCAGGACATCAACTGAGAAAACACTCAGTTGAATACATAAGGAAGGAGTTCCTGTAATTTTGTATGCTTTGCTTTCACAATGTGGTTACATGACTTCTGGAGGAATGGTTGTTTAGGTTTGCCTAAGGAAGGGTTCCCATTCCTTAGGCTTTTAGACAGAAATTTTCTCCCAATTTATCTTTATTATTTGTATATTTGCAATAGGGCTGTGCTTTTCTTTTTTTTAAAAGTATCTCTTTGGGATTAGAGTGATAGTATGGTGGGTAGGTTACTTGCCTTGCATATGGCCAACCCAGGTTTGATACCCAGCACCCCATATAGTCCCATCAGGAGTGATCCCTGAGCACAGAGTCAAGAGGAAGCCCTGAGCACTTCTGGGTGTGACCCTAAACAAAAACAAACAAAGAAACCTTTTCTCTTTTTTTTTTGTATTTATTACTTTATATTAATGAATCACCGTGAGGGTACAGTTACAGATCTACATATTTTCAAGCTTGTGTTTCAGTCATACAGTGCTCGAGTACCCATCCCTCCACCAGTGCCCATTCTCCTCCACCGATAACCCCAGTATCCCTCCCACCCTCCATCCCATTCCCCCCAACCCACCCCGCCTCTGTGGCAGGTCATTCCCTTTTGTTCTCTCTCTCTCCTTTTGGGTGTTGTGGTTTGCAATAGAGGTATTGAGTGGCCATCGTGTTCAATCTTCAATCTATAGTCTACTTTCAGCACGCATCTCTCATCCCGAGTGGGTCCTCCAACTACACTTTACTTGGTGTTCCCTTCTCTCTCTGAGCTGCCTCTTCCCCCAGCATGTGAGGCCGGCTTCCAAGCCATGGAGCAAACCTCCTGGTACTTATTTCTACTATTCTTGGGTGTTAGTCTCCCATTCTGTTGAAAAACCTTTTCTTTTTTGGAACTCCCAGCATGCAATGTTCCCTTTCTTCTGCTTTCTTTTTTGATAATAGCAGAAGGAATGCAATGTGCTGGCTAAAAGCAAAGATTCTTAAGTTAGAATGTTTAGGTTAATCCAGCCCCATTATTAGAGGTGTGTCACCTTAGGCTAGTTATTCATCCTTCTGTGGCTCAGAGTCTTGTGTGGAACACGGAGACTAATAATATGACTGCTTATGCGGATTAAATGAGTCAATGTGAATTGCATGTAGAATGGAATTAGGTAATATTGCTATGTTTGTGTCATGTGAGCTATTTTTCATACAGATCACCAATCAGTCTTCACATCTTATGTGTAAGCACTATTTTTATTTTATTATTATGGTTTTGTTTGGGATGGGAGTCACAACTGGCAGTACTCAGGGATTACTCCTGGTTGTGTGCTCAGGGATCACAACTCGTAGATTCAGGGGACCCATATCCTGCCACTGCATGATAAGGGGGTGCTGAGGGTCAAACCCAGCAAGGCACGTGACTGCTCCAGGCCCAGTACTATTTTTTACCCCCCTTTCACAGACAAGGAATCTGAGCTTAGAGAAAATAGTAAGTTTGCACTCACATAGCTAGCAAGAAGTAGAATTGAGAATTAAACTCAGGTTTGCCTGTCTACTTCTAGATAAATTGTTTTGGTTTATACTTCTCACATTCAGTTGGCAGCTTTGTTGCTGATATTGGACTACCTTAGAATAGATTCTCCCTTTCCCTGTCTATAGATATGTAAAAATTCAAAATGAAAATAGATGACCAGAATTAATAAATTTCCAGGCAGCATGGGTAAAAATCACAGGATTAAATAGACTCATGTTGTTCCTAATTGTCTAGAGATGACACCTGAGTCTTGTCTATACTCTAGCTCACTCTCAGCTGGTCTCTCAGCCTCCAGTCTTGTGCTCTTTGCAGCCATCCTCCAATCAACTGTAAGAATCATCTTGCTGAAAACATCAATTCTCAAACATTTGCTTTAAATCCCCCTTTAAAATAGAAATTTGCTCTGGGAGCTCTAGAGGAAGAGACATAGGTTAAAACAGTCTGCTATTATCATGCATAGGATTTTCTTTGAAGATAGAATTTTATCCTAAAAGTTCATGCACATTTTTCAAAGCATTTCCTTTCTTTATTTTTTTTTCTTTAAAATAAATGCTTTACTTAGGAATAATTTGAGATTTACTGGAAACTTGCAGGAAGAATAAAGAAGAGTTCCAGATTCCCTTCACCCAATTTCCCCTAATATTAATATCTACAGACATGGTATATTTGCAAAACTAAGAGATCAACATTTATGTATCACTATCCTTCCGAAATTTGGATTTCACCCATTATTTTTACTAATATTATATATGTTTGTCCCAGGACACCACCTTACTTTTAGTTTTAATTTTTTTATTTTTTATTGAATCATTGTGAAAAAAGTTACAAAGCTTTCAGTTTCTAGTCTCAGTCACTCAATGATCAGATCCCCATCCCTTCACCAGTGCACATGTCCCACCACCAAGAACCCCAGTGTACCCCCTTCCCACCCTCCATCTGTGTGGCTAATGATTTTCACTTTATTTTCTCTATACTTTGAATACATTCAATGTTACAACAGAATACTATTATTATTTAGAATTTTCCCCCCAAAATCAAACATGCTGAAAAGGTATCATTTGATAATTTGTTTTCCATTGCTGAGAATGAAGAATATATGAGCTGCTGTTGCGGCCGCGTGGTTTTGGGTTTCTGATATTTTATCTCAGTTCACAGTTCCGTGTTCGGGTGCTCCGGATCTCGTCTGGGCAGAGAGCATGTGGGTAACACCCCCATTCCCAAGATCTCCTGCGCACCACGCCACTGCAAACTCGTACCTCTGGGTAGTGGGGTTCTAGAAGAGGGTGGTTGCCACGTGGGTGCCGCTGCTGCCGCTGCCGTCACCCCCGCAGAAAGAAACGGTCGAGAGAGAAAAATCTTTCCCCTCCTGGGATGGCATGGGGTTGTAGCTCAGTTCACAGTCTAGATGCATTTCTATAAGAAGCTGATGGTGCCCAAAGTGATTAGAAGTCCTCCAGGATCATAGTCTTTAAAGGGCAGAGGAGCCGTTTCGCACGCTGCTGCTCCTGATATCATCTGGCTTACTATTAGTTTTCTTAATCTTATTCCTTAGTCTCTTCTGGTTGTGGAAGGAAGGGGAATTCAATTATCACTTGGATAGGGAGTATGGATATAAATATATCATCTGATATTCTGTAAAATTTTGTTTCTTTCCCCTACTTATTTATTTATTTATTTGGTCATCCTGTTGCTCATCGATTTGCTCGAGCGGGCACCAGTAATGATTCCATTGTGAGACATGTTGTTACTGGTTTTGGCTTATCGAATATGCCACAGGGAGCTTGCCAGGCTCTGCTGTGTGGGCGGGATACTTTCAGTAGATTGCTGGGCTCTCTGAGAGGGGCGGAGGAATCGAACCCGGGTCGGCTGCATGCAAGGCAAGTGCCCTACCTGCTGTGCTATCGCTCAAGTCTATTTATGAAGTCATTTATATTGGTTTGTTTTGCTGTTGTCTTAATATAAAACTATGCCTTCAGTTCCCAAGTGCACAAGTGGAATAGATTTTGTGGGAACAGTGTATCCTGGGCCAGAGTGGTAGTACAGCTATGGTATTTATCTTGCAAGCAGCTGACCCAAGGTTGATCTCTGGCACCATATATGGTTCCCACTAACCCGCCAGAAATAATCCTTGAGCACAGAGCCAGCAATAAGCTCTGAGCACAGTCCATGTAGCTCAAAAATCAAAATGAAAGAAAGGAAAGGAAGCATGTGTATTCTAAGGCAGCTCATAGTTTCTAATAGGTAGTATAAGAAGCACATATAAAACCCAAGCCCTGTCAGTTCCCTACTAGTTTCTTCTTCTTTGGTAAAGCAAGATGGATTTTATTGAAACTTATTTAGAAAAATGTGAAGAAACAGAAAGAAATGTATGTGCTAGAGAAAAAATAGGCTTCTCCGGGGTGGAAATAAGCAAGCAAACAAAAAGACAAGCAAGTGAGACCCATGTTCAAGGGTGAACACAGATTTGAAGAGCAAGCTCCCTTGTTTCTTTGGAATCACAGGCATTAATAATTAATGCTTGTAAAAGGGAGAATAATCGCCTGACCCACACCAGTGAATGATGAGCTCATTAGTGCTGTGCGAGGAGGCTCAGGATTGACTCTAACCCGGGTTTGAGCAAATATTCTTCTTCTGAAATGGGTATGCTCAAAATCTTCTATATTAGGAGTAAGTGCTAGAGGGAATGTTGATTTAGCTACTTTTCGAAGGTGAGGCTGTGCTATTCTCTCAAAACGTCTCTTTAACAACTCAGCAGCCTTCCATCATAATGGACGAAGGCCCTCAGGCACCATCTGGACCGTTCATCACCTGCAAACCCAATAGCCCAGTAACTGCGGTAGCTCGTGGGTGTTTTCATTGGTTCACACTCAAGAAGTAGGTGGTGCTTTCAGTATAAAAGGAGAAAGTGATCTTGCCGCACTGAGCAGTGAAGAGTACTGGCCGGTGGGCACCCCAAGCCAGAGAATGCTCCAGACCCCAGACCGGGCCACCAACACCGGGGTGCCCCAGGCAGAGAGAGTGCAGAGTCGTCGCCTCCTCCAGATGGAATCCCAGCGACACTGAGTTTCTACAAGCGCGGCTCTGGTATGTGGGACCCAGACTATTTCTCCAAACCTTTCCCGATATACAAAAAACCTCTCAGGAACGGCTCCTCTGCCCCTAAGCGGCCACAATCCCAGAGGCACACAAACCAATCTCGGAACACAGCGGCTGCTGGCAGAAATACCTTTGGACTTATTTACTAAAATGCCAGAATTCCAAAACTGCATGGCCTTTTGTGGCCGTGCAACATCATACATTCTTCATTATCAGCTGTAGAAAACAAATGACCTAATGATGCCTTTTCGGCAGATCTGATTATTGGGGGGGAAATCCCAAATAGTAGTGGGTTTTCTGTTGAAAATTGAATGTAATCAAAGTAAAGAGAGAGTAAAGAGAAAATCATCTGCCACACAGGCAGGATGAGGAGTGGGAGGTTGGTATACTGGGGGTTTTGGTGGTGGAACATGTGCACTGGTGAAGGGGTTGGTGTTGGAACACTGTATGACTGACACTTAATCCTGAAAGCTTTGTAACTGTTCTCACGATGATTCAATAAAATAATAATAATAATAATAATAAAAAGCAGAGAGTTTGCGGGCTGTTCCTCCTTATTTTGCTGTTCCAGCTCTGCACGATTCTGGTGTGGATGGCTGGGGAGGGAGGGGTTAGGAAGAACCTAACTTCATAGATCTCAGGGAAAACTTGGGTTTACTTACCTTGGAAGTGATAGGTGAAGGAAGAAGAGGGGATCCACGCAGAAATATTGAGAAACTTGAAAAAATGAATTGTGGGCAGACAGAAAGGGCAGACCTTTTAGAAGGTCATGATGACTCCCTGGAGCCATTTTAATCAGTCCTGTTGGTTTTTCCCTCGAAAAGTTTTCCCTAGAGAAGTTTTAATGAGAGAGGTTTTAAAAGGAAGTTCTTAGAGTTGTGTAAAACTGAGGAGTGGAGGCTAGCCAGCTGTCCAGCAGGTAAGCTGACCCAGTTTGATCCCCAGCACCCAGGATGGTCCCCTGGGCCCCACCAGGATTGGTTCCTGAGCACTACATCTTGAAGTTTGAGCTTTAAGTCTTTCTGGGGAAAAAATTGCCTAGTTCTTATTGCTTAGTCTCTAGTATAAAAGTCACGTCAGCAAAATTTAATCTTCCAGCTAATTCACTCCTGCTGTATAAACTCTCTTTATAAGAAAAAGCTTGGGGCTGGAGTGATAGCACACTGGGTAGGGCGTTTGCCTTGCACGCGGCCAACCCAAGTTCGAATCCCAGCATCCCATATGGTCCCCTGAGCACTGCCAGGGATAACTCCTGAGTGCATGAGCCAGGAATGACCCCTGTGCATTGCCAGGTGTGACCCAAAAAGCAAAAAAAAAAAAAAAAAGAAAAAGAAAAAGCTTATTCCATTTAAGGCAGACTCAAAGCAAACTGGTAGTTTTGCTTTCTTCAGGTATTTTTCTTTTTTTTTTTGTTTTTGGGTCACACCTGGCAATGCACAGGGGTTACTCCTGGCTCTGCACTCAGGAATTACCTCTGGCGGTACTCAGGGGACCATATGGGATGCTGGGAATCGAACCTGGGTCAACTGCGTGCAAGGCAAACGCCCTACCCACTGTGCTACCTCTCCAGCCCCCTCTTCAGGTATTTCAAATGTCTCATAGCCTTAATTTGTATTTGGTTTTTCTGAAATCTACATCTTTAAGTTTGATCTTTAGATCTTCCTGAAAAAATTACCTACTTACTGCTTAATCTCTACTATAAAAGCAATGTCAGCAAATTTTCATCTTCCAGTTCACTGCTTCTGTATAAAGGTCTTTATAAGAAAAAAAAAGCTAAGACTGTTTAAAACAGACTCAATGCAAACTTGCTTTCTTCAGATGTTTCAAGTGCCTCATGGCCTTTGAGATGTTAAGGGGTTACTTCTGGCTCTGCATTCAGGAATCACGCCCAGCAGTGCTGATGGGACCATATGGGGTGCCGGAGATGAAACCCCAGTTGGCCAGGTGCAGGACAAACGCTTTATTCACTGTACTATTTCTCTGGCCAAAGTTCCTCAGAGCTTTCAGTTGAAATCCTAACACCTGCTGGGAAAAATCCCCTACCTAGAGTAACTAATGCCAACAGGTAAAGAAAATCTAGTTCCATCCTTTTAGAGATAAGAGACTGCATCAGCTTTGGTAAAATCCACAGGCGAAACACATGGGTTATTTTTGAACTAGATTACCTGGAAGGGGAGGTATCTTGCAGTAAATAGGAATATACCTAAACTGAACTTGAAACTGATGGTTTCTCAGCCCTCTTACCAGGTACTTAAGATCTTTAACTGCACTGTTTGTGGAAGCAGTTGTTTGAAGATGCAATGTAAGCCTGTGGGGTTTAAATCACCTAGTGCTTGAATGAGCTGGGGTGGGGAGTGGGGAAATACACCGTCTAACCTATATTCATTAGCCCTGATCTTTTCACCTAAAAGCACTCTGCTAATAGGTGAATGGTCAGAAGTGGCTTGTGTGGTTGGGAAACTACAGGAACTTCACCTAGTTACCTGTTGCTGAGATCTTAGCATTCTGAGCTTTTATTTATTTATTTTTTTTTGGTCACACCCGGCAATACACAGGGGTAACTCCTGGCTTTGCACTCAGGAATTACTCCTAGTGGTGCTCAGGGGACCATATGGAATGCTGGGAGTCGAATCTGGGTCGGCCGCGTGCAAGATAAATGCCCTACCTGCTGTACTATGGCTCCAGCCCCGATTCTGAGCTTTTCTTGAGCTTATTGGGGGATGAAAAATATGCCTGAGGAAATTGGGGGTGAATCTCTGTGGGATGACATTGATGGGATCCTCTGGCTCTATGATTGCCCAACAACACTAAAAATCAACTTTCTGTGTACTGCCTGCTTAAAGCTGGTTTAGTAGTCTCAGATCTGTCAATCAAGAATGAGTTAAACTTTCAAAAGCAGGGGAACCGCCCAGAGGAGAACCAGAGCAGACACACACACACACACACACACACACACACACACACACACACACACACACACACGCACACACACACACACACACACGAAACGGCTCCTCTGCTCCTTAAAGACTATGATCCTGGAGGGCTACTAATCACTTTTGGCACCCAGTGGCTTCTTACAGAAATGCATCTAGACTGTGAACTGAGCTACAACCCCAGGCCGCCCGGGGAGGGGAAAGGTTTTTCTCTCTCGGCCTTGTCTTTTGGTGACTTCTGGCAGAAATCTCTCTGGACTTAATTACTAAAATATCAGAAATTACTAAAATATCAGAAATCCAAATCCGTGCGGCAATGGAAAACGAATTATCAAATGATGCCTTTTCAGCAGGTTTGATTGTTGGGGGAAAATTCTAAATAATAATAGTGAGTTCTCTGTTGAAATATTGAATGTATTCAAAGTATAGAGAGTAAAGTGAAAATCATTAGCCACTCAGGTGGGGGTGTGTGTGGGAGGGGGTTTTATCGGGGTTCTTGGTGGTGAAACACGTGCACTGGTGAAGGGATGAGGGTTTGATTATTATATGACTGAGACTTAAACCTGAAAGCTTTGTAACTTTTTTTTCATGGTGATTCAATAAAATAAAAATTAAAACTCAATAACAAAAAAAATCAAGGGAAGGCACTGTAGATATGATGCAGGGGTTAAGGCACAGCCTTTGGGTCAGATGGTCCCCAGAGCACTGCCAGGTATGGCCCGGCGCTGTGGGCATGGTGAGCAGCACTGTATCCCCTGGCTCTGGCACTGAACTACTGGTCCTGGCTAAGAATCTTCTAGAAGGGCCTCCTCAGCACTCTGAGGGGATAAAAATAAAACCCAGAATAAAGCGAAGAAAATGGAGGGGAAAACTGAACTCCTTTGTACAAACTTCTCACACATTGTTAGGCAAGGACCTGGTCTCTCAAGAGACGGTGGATGCAAGTTTCACCTTTTCCTCAGCCTTAGTGATGAAGGCAAAGCAATTCCACTTTAACAGGAGTTAAAGACGCAATTGCAGGTGACTCAGATGAAACTGGTTGAGTCGCTGTCATTGCTGGGGGGATGGCAAAGGGCTAGAGTGTTTGCTTTGCTGCCGTCCCGTTCTAGCCCCAGCACTGCATCATCCCCTTAGAGCATCAAGCCAAGAGTAACCCCCAAGCACCTCTAAGTGTGACACGCAACAACCAAAAAAGTAGCTACTCCTTATTTCGCTGATCCAGTTCTGCTCAATTGTTTTCCACCATTGCAGAAACATACTGCATATGTTTCTGCATGCCACTTTGCTCTAATACAAAACCATAATGATAGGTGAAAACTTGATCGCTAACGTCCTAACTGGCAAGGAGGCATTGAATAGAATTGATTTTCTCAAATCTCAGCTTCTAAAATGCCAGAGTGGTAACTTTAGAACACACTGAAAGTCTAATATTCTCTGCCAATAGGAATTTGGCTGGGCCTTCAACCACTTCTGTGTGGTTAGCTCTAAACTTCGACTTTTATATTCAGTCTGCTTTCTGGCCACTACGGTCCATTTAGCCTTAAACCTCTGCTTTTGTTTAACAAGCTTTTAAGCTTGTTTGGAGGCCAAGGAGGTAGCTCATAGGACTGCAGGCACATACTTTGCACGAGGAAGGTTTTGGTTTGATCCTGAGTACCAAATTGGGAATAATCCCTGAGCACTGCAGGAAGTATTTTTCAAGAATATGAAGTGGAGTGGCTGCTGAACAACCAAGATCCAGAAGGCAGCTACACGACTTCCGGTCCCAGCAAGTGCTTGCCGCCATGTCTCCAGACTGTGAACTAAGCCTTTGCCCCATGACGACTTAGAAGGGCAAATATCCTTCTTCCTCGGTTTTTCTTCCCTTTGGGGAAAGAAGCAGCGTGGCGTCCGCCATATTATGGGACTTTTAAGCAGGTATGAACTTGGTGGCGTGGGAAGGAGAAAAAAATGTGTTTTGAACTTGAAACAGCGGGATGCTTGGGCAGTCTCGGGCCGGGGCCGATACCAGCTCGCGCTCTGCCGAGATTCGACCCGGGTGACCATGCTTTTGCATGGCCGCTTTGCTGCTAAACGACCAAGATCCAGAAGGCAGCTACACGACTTCTGGTCCCAGCAAGTGCTTGCACCCATGTCTCCAGACTATCCCAGGAAGGGAAATTATACATTCCAACATAAATCTCCCTGGGCCTCACTACTAAAACACAGAAATCCTAAACCGCATGGCCACTACCGCGGCCAAGCAACTTCATATCTCTTCATTCTCATCAATGGAAAACTAATTATCAAATGCTTCCTTGTCAGTAGGGCCGTATTTTTTGGGTGTAAACTCCAATAACAATAGTGAGTTTTGTGTTGAAATATGGAATGTAATCAAGGTAAAGAGAAAATGAAGTGAAATTTATCAGTTATGCAGGCGGGGGTGGGGGGTTGGGGGGTGGGAGGTATACTGGGATTTTTTTGATGGTGGAATATGGGCACTGGTGAAAGGACGGGTGTTTGAGCATTGTATAACTGAGACATAAGCCTGAGAACTTTGTAACTTTCCACATGGTGATTCAATAAAATAAATTTTAAAAAAAGAATATGAGGTGGAGCAAGGAAAGTCTCTTCAATAGTTGATATTGGGAAAATGGATTATTCACACATTAAAAAACAACAGCAAAATGGACTTGTGTGATAGTACAGTGGTTAGGGCATTTTCCTTGCCCGTGGTTGACCTGGGTTCAATTCCTGGCACCTCATATGGGACCCCAAGCCTACTAGCAGGATTCCTGAGTGCAGAGCCAGGAGTAAGCCCTGAGCACCACTGGTTGTCACCCCAAAACAAACCCAAAGATTGAGACTTCTGCACTGTAGAAGAAACAATGACCAGGAGAGAGACACTTTATAGTTTGGGAGAAAACATTTGCCCACTTCTCAACCAATAGAGGGTTAATAACCAAAACGAGTCTTGACAACTCATCCAAAAGTGGGGAGAAGAAATGTACAGAATTTTCCTCAAAGATGTACAGATGGGCAATAAGAATATGAAAAATTACCAGGAAAAATGCAAATCAGAACAATGAGATTCCCTCACACTAGTGAGACTGATGCACAGCGCAACAAAAACCACCAGTGTTGGTGTGGATAGGAGGAAGGAAGGAACTCTCACTGCTGCCAGGGATGTCGACTGTTCAACTGCTGTGGAAAACAGGAGGGACACGTCTCAAAACTAAGAATTGAGTTACCAAATGACCCAGCAACTCCACTACTCCAGACATTTGCATCCCTATGTTCATTGCGGTGCTATTCACGATAGTCAAAATCTAGAAATGATTCAAATGTCCAATAATAGATGTGGATAAAATATGGGAGGGCCAGGGAGGTAGTAAAGGGATTAAGGCACTTGTACTCTACCGACCTCAATTTAACCAACCTCTGTTTGATCAATTTCTTTTCAGACAACTGCTTGAAGTAATCCTGGAGCACCTCCTAGTGTGGCCTGGGAAAAAAGCAAATAATGGCAAAAGGGAAAAAGGGAAAAAGGCAACAGCATACGAGAATTGATCCATAGAATTGAGCTTATGAAGGAAAGGATTGTATGTAGTGGGGTGTAGGATAATGGTTTGCTCTTCCTCCCTGGCAGCTGGGAGCTTGTGTTTGTTGATTGCACCCCAACTTGTCAATTGCCTTTGTCTCCTGATCAGACTCTGACTTGTAAATATTGTCTTTCTCTTCTCCTTACTGTCCTTTGCATGGTTAGTTATTTCAGAGCAATTGCTTCTTGCATGGATACAGGGAGACGGTTAAAAAAGACAAGCTTGTGGCTTGGGACTTGATTGACTCCAGATAATATTACTTCCTGGACATTTCTTGACTTAAGCCTCAGTTGCCCTTACTTCCTAGATCCCCAAAAGCAGGGTCCTGATGAGGGACTGTATGGACCCAGGGCAAGTGGTGAGCTATGAGCTACCCTGGCATCGAAATGGGCCTGGTCAAAATGTTCTAATACTTAGCTATAAGTTAAGAGCTTGGTCAAAGACAAATTCTTTCATGATACATAAGTAATAGCTATATTTGGACCCTGCTGGGGCTATGAATGATTGATCTGGCCTGAGCACTGTAGTTTGAGTCTGTAGCAAGATGTCCCCAGGAGAGTCACCCCATAAGCCTAAAAGTGTCTATTAGTGTGTCCATAATCCCATCAACGGCCAACATCCAGAGACTTAAAAGCAAACTCCCAGATACCTTATAACCTACTTCTACCTCTGGGAGAAACTAGCAAGCTACTGGGAGTTTCCTGCCCACATGGGAGAGCCTTGCAAGCTTCCCTTGGTGTATTCATATGCTAAAGCCAGTAACAAGCTGGATCTCATTCCCCTGACCCTGAAAGAGCCTCCAATGTGGCATTGTTGGGAAGACCGAGTGGAGAGAGACTTCTAAAATCTCAGAGATAGGACGAATGGAGAGGTTACTGAGCCCGCTCAAGAAATCAATGATCAACGGGATTTTGTGATCGTGATTGTGATACAGAATGGTAAATATTAGGAAGGAGAATTAAATATGCTAATTAAGTTGCTGGTCTAAGGAGAGGAGAAACACACCGTAAAGGCTGTTTTGCCCTCGTGGGCTGCAAGTGGTCGGGAAGCCTGGAAAAACATTTTCGATCACACTTCCTGTGGGGAGGTGTGGCTGGGGGAGCATTGTGAGAGAGATTAAAAATAGCAGCTGCTGGGAGAAAAGGGGGGATTGAAGGAGAAGGAGAAAAGAGAGGGAGATAGGTGCAGTGGGATGAAAGAATTGCGTGGTTAGAGAGAGATGCACACACAGAGGGTTGGAGAGAGCTGGGAGAGACGAGAGATTGAATAAACGGCAAATAATAAGCAACCAGCTTGGCCCTCATTCTTCCTTTGTCTGTCCACGGCAAAGGCCGTTTTGGGTGGAGAAGTGGCTAGAGAGCATCAAACACGGGCAGCAGGAGAGAGCTGCCAGGACAGCCCTCTTGCGTGTAATCCCCACGCGAGAGGAGTTTATACAGCTCCGCACGAGTGAGTGGATTTACAGTGGGGGAGGGGCTCTCAAGGGGCATGGACCTGAGATGAAGGGGGAAAGTAGAGGCTGTGGTGCTGGAATGTCTGCATAAAACCATCCACATACCCTTTGATCTGTAATGGTTGGTCCTTGGGACTCTGAAACCCGATCATGAATAGTATTCTCAGTGCCTGAATTAATGACAATTAAAAAAAGAAACCCACCAAAACCAACAACGAAAAACTATGGGCCAGAAAAACCTAAAAGTCCATCTTCTCCCAAAAGCCAATTTGGTATTTCTTAGAATTTAACTAGAATTCCTCTATTCACCAAAGCCTCTTCACATCAGCTCACCCTTGGGTTTGTGCTAAGGTACTTGTGCTTGCTAGAGTTGCTCAAAACTGTTTTTTACCATCAATCACCTAGCACCTAACTTGTCAAATCGTTCCTTAGTCATCTTAGTGCTCTTGCCAGACTGTCCTAACCCCAGAGAGAATGAAGTGGATTGAGCGAGAAAAGTGGTAGCTATGACCTCCCTTGCTGCTCTCTTCTCCCACCAACATAGTTTGGGGGAATCCCAAGAGATCTACATATTCTATGGGAACTATTCAAGTATTCTTAAAAATTAGCTTCTAGCGTACTAAAAGTAGACTAGAGACTAAACATGATGGCCACTAAATACCCCTACTGCAAACCACAACACCCAAAAGGAGAGAGAACAAAACGGAATGCCCTGCCACAGAGGCAGGGTGGGGTGGGGGGACAGGAGTGGAGGGTGGGAGGGATACTGGGTTCATTGGTGGTGGAGAATGGACATTGGTGGAGGGATGGGTTCTCGAACATTGTATGAGGGGAACACAAGGACAAAGATGGGTAAATTTGCAACTGTACCCTCACGGTGACTCACTTATTAAAAGATAAATTAAAAAATTAAAAAATTTAAAAATAAAAAATATTTTAAAAAAGACAAAAAAATTAGCTTCTAAAGAAGAACCTCAAGCTTGCAGTATTGCTAACATCTCCAAGTTTGTTTGTCTTTTTTCTTTTTGGGTCACATCTGGCTCTGAACTCAGGAATTACTTTTTGCAGTGCTTGGGGGAACCATATGGGATATCAGGGTTCAACTCCTGGTAGGCCACGTGCAAGGCAAATACCCTATCTGTTGTACTAGCTCTCTGGCCCCTAACTTCTCCAAGTCAAATCAGTTTCTTGGAATCCCCCTAGGAAAACTCTTCTAGACCTAATCTCATTTCTTCTTTTGCAAATTTAAACAAGTAGAACATACTAAGTCAAACACACTCTGGTTTTTAGGACTTCCATTAATAGTTTTCAGTAGTTTTGAGTCATGGAGTAGGAAGGTGTCTTAAAACTCTCAGGGAGTTAAAGCCTTCACACATATCCTGAATCCTTATTTGTTTATTTATTTATTGAATCACAGTGAGATAGAGCATTACAAAATTGTTCATGATTGTTTTTCAGTCATACAATGTTCCGACACCCATCCCTCCACCTGTGGTGCTGGGAAATTACACTGAATCCTTTTTGCTTCAGCCCTCAGGCATCCGATTCCATTGGCTTACTGACTGGTATTTTCCCTTCTCAGGAAACCATTCCTTCAGAATGAGTTAAGCTGTGGTGGCCAGAATTATACGATTCACATTTCTCCTTCCCAAACCAGAACCGTGGTCATAAAGATCTGTGATTGGGGCTGAAGCGATAGCACAGCGGTTAGGGTGTTTGCCTTGCATGCCGCTGACCTGGGTTCGATTCTCAGCATCCCATATGGTCCCCTGAGCACTGCCAGGAGTGATTCCTGAGCGCATGAGCCAGGAGTAACCCCTGTGCATCGCCAGGTGTAACCCCCCCAAAAAAAAATTTAAAAAAATTTTTTTTTGTCCTGGGGCCGGAAAGATAATCAAGTGGGTAGGGCACTTGCCTTGCACACAGCTGACCTGGGTTCTATCCATGACCCCCAGCACCACATATGTATCCCCTAAGCCCAGACAGGAGAGATCCCTGAGTGCAAATCCAGGAGTAAGCCCTGAGCACCACCTGGTGTGACCCCCAAAATCTATCTGGTAGCAATCTCTCAAAGTTTCTCTTGACTGATCTGGACACGACTCTAATCACACACCCTCCGGCTGAGCACATCTGGAGGGGGAGACCCTACCACCTAGAAACCTCCAGTGTAGCTTGAACATAAAGACCCAGCTGTGACCCAATCTGCTTAATGGCAGCTCTCCACGGCAAAAGAGAGGAAATGCAGGCTGGGAAACACAACCAAGCAAGTTGGGCTCTTTGAAGTAACTTTGAAAATGTTGGAGTATGGGCTGGAGAGCGTACAGAGGGTAAGGTGCTCGCTTTGCATACAGCCGACTTAAGTTTGATCCTCGGTGTCGCATATGGTCTCCTGAGCACTGCCAGGAGTGACACATGCGCATTGCCAGTTATGACCCATAAAGGAAAAACTAAAATATTAGAGTCAATTACACTTTAATCTTTTCATAAGATTACCCTTATGTCTAGATGGATTAATCTGGGCTCAACTTGAATCAACTAAGTCAGATAGGGCGTGAAAAGAACTCAGAAGTGACTAGAACAAGAATAAAGCTTTTAAGTAGCAGGAAAGACCTGTTGACAAAAACAGGGCCTTGCCCTAATATGACAGGTCAGGCTTGGGGTGGAGGGGAATGTAGAAAAGTCCAGCTGTGTGGGGGCTGGAATAATAGTTTAGTGGGTAAGGAACTATCCTGGCATGCGACTGACCTGGGTTTGATTTCCATTCATTACCCCAAATGGTCCCCTGAGCACTACCAGTAGTTATTCCTGAGTGCAGGGCCAGGCATATCCTCTGAGAATTGCCTGGTGTGGAAAAAAAAAGTCCAAACTGTGTTTTGATCTCTTGCTGTCACTCAGGCTTCTCAAGTAGATGAAGTTTTAGAGAAATTAATGTTTAGGCAATTATTTCTTCAGTTGACCATGCCTTAAGAGATACAGTTACCACTTTTTCCTTTTGCTCTGGAACTGAGGAATTCACCAGTAGGATACGGGATCACTGTATCACTGTCATCGCGTTGCTCATCGATTTGCTCAAGCGGGCACCAGTAACGTCTCCCTGTGGCATATCCAATATGCCAAAAACAGTAACAAGTCTCACAACTATATGGGATATTGTACATAAAGCAGTTTTGTGATCTTGTCTCATTTTTTGAAATTTTTTCATGTCACAAACCTTAATGGTTTTTGTTTTGTTTTGGGCTACACTTGGCAATTCTCAGGGCTTAGTACTGGCTCTGTGCTCAAGAGTCATTCCTGGCAGGGCTTGGGGGACTATAAAGCGTGCTGGGGATCAAATCCAGGGAGGACGTGTGCAAGGTACTCACTCTACTTGCAGTACTATCTCTTCAGCCCCAAATCTTCAAATTATATTTATTGATTTGAATAGAATCAGATGTTTATAAGATCACAAAAACTTCTACCTGAAATTGTTTCTTGAAAATATCTAGATCAAAGTTCCTGCATTCTTCAGATAATTTAGATTCTGAACTATGCTTAAGAACACATCTTTAAAAGTTAAATGAAGAATAAACTCAAATAAGAAAGGTGTGAATAAATACAAATACACACACACACACACACACACACATGAGCTGGAGACAAGTCTCCCCTCAGCTCAGCCAGGTGTGAGTCAAAACCAAAGTATAATTTAATTTTAACCCAATAAATCTTAATGCATGAAAAAAGAATTTTAAATTTTAGAACTGTTTTTGGAGTCTGGTATGCAGTTCATTACTATTTTCCGCACTGTAAATTCCTGGCTCCTCTCATAAATTGACCACATTTACATTGTCTTATTTCTGAACTCTATCTATTCCGTTGATCACTCTGACAATGCCATACTGTTTGATTACTGTCACTTTGTGTTAAATTAGGGAGTACAATACCTCCAACTTAATACTTTAGCTATGGGGGCTGGGGAGAGCATGCCCTGCATAGGTGAGCACTCATTTAATAAACACTAGTTTAATTCCCAGCATGACATGGTTTCTCAAAACCACTGCAGAGTAAGGTCCTGCCAGCCCCTCACCCTCCTGCCCCAGCACTGTCTGGCTGAGGAGCACTTTAATGGCTTGAGCACTAGACCATGAGCCCCAGAGCACTGCTTACAAGGGTCCTGAGGCCCCAAATTAACTTGGTTATTCAGAGTCTACAAGGCTTTGCACAAATTCTAGCATTGTTAATTCTGTGAAATGCTCACTGGAATCCCAAGGAGCTTTGCATGGAGCTTTTAAAGATCTTGTGAAATGGAGTGAGTCAACTTGTGACTAGGAGCCAAGCACAAGAGTATCCTTCAGTTTGTGGGTCACCAGCCATTTGTCTCTTGGAGGAGGGACAACTAACCCTTTGTGGTATCTGGAATCATTCTTACAACTTGACATCTTTTGTCTTCCCCTCCCTCCGCTACAATGACTGGGCATTACATACACTGACTTAGGATGCTTTCTGGGGATCATACATGCAGTTGTGGGAGCATGTGCATCACTGGGCACTGCAGTCTGTTGTGCGCTCATGGGGATCACTGGTGATCACACACATGGTTACCTGGGGTCACACTCCTGATCAAAGTGCTCACAAATCTTCAGGAGTGCTGCTGGTTGGGGGGGGTCAAACACTTCTGTTGAAATGCTTGCATACGCCCAGCTCAGTGCTGCAGAGATAAGTTCCACAGCACCGGGGGTCTCAGACAACCAAGCAGATGGGACCATACGTGGCTCATAGTACCAGGGCACAAACCAGTACCTCCACACTTCCGATGCTGGTGCTTTGGCTATGGAGACATCTCTTAGGCCTCCAGTCTGATACTTAAGTTCTGAGAAGTTACTGTTATTTGAGGCTAACCCTGACTACTATATTTCTCCATAGATTACTTGGGAAGACTCAAATCTCAAAAAACAAAGAAACAAAACAAACAAACAAAAACCAGTGGCTCACTCAGTAATGTCCTAGGACAAACTTCCCAGGCTAAGCTTTGACCATGCCTCCAGCAATAAGAAGCACCCATCTAAAATGAATCTACTGGGGCCAGAGCTATAGTATAGCCAGAGCTATAGTAGGGCATTTGCCTTGCATATGGCGGACCTGGGTTCAGTCCCTGGCATCCCATATAGTCCCAACTACCACCAGGAGTAATTCCTGAGTGCAGAGCCAGAAGTAACCTCTGAGCATTGTCAGGTGTGACACCCTTGCCCCCCAAAAAGAGAAAAATGTTTGAAACTAAACAAAACCCCCAAACTGTACAAAATAGGGCCAGAGAGATAGTACAGCACCTAGGGCACTTGCCTTGCCTGTGGCTGACTTTGATCCCAAATATCCTACATGCAGAGCGTCTCTTGCCCGCACACCTGGCTGTCTTCCCCAGGGCCCCTCGGAGGGGATGGGCTTCAGCTTCCCTCCCCGCCCCGAGCAGAGCTCCTGGTGGCCAAAGACCACCGGAACCTAGCCACAGCCATGCTCAAGGCCCCTCTCCACATGTTTGGACAAGCCTCACGCATGAAGGTACTGGCAGAGGAACCCAGGTGTGTGTAATCCCATCAACAGCCAACATCCAGAGACTTAAAAGCAAGCTCCCAGAAGCAATATCTTATAACCTACTTCTCCCTCTGGGAGAAACTAGCAAGCTACTGAGAGTTTCCTGCCCACATGGGACAGCTTTGCAAGCTTCCCATGGTGTATTCATATGCCAAAGCCAGTAACAAGCTGGATCTCATTCCCCTGACCCTGAAAAAGCCTTCAATGCGGCATCTTTGGGAAGGAGATGCCGTGGAGTGGAGAGAGGCTTCTAAAATCTCAGAGATAGGACGAATGGAGACGTTACTGAGCCCACTCGAGAAATGAGAAATCGACGATCAACAGGATTTCATGATTTTGTGATCCTACATAGTTCCCCCCCCCCCGCCAGCCATGGTTTGGAGTAATTCCTGAGTCCAGAGCCAAAAGTAACCCCTGAGAACCGTCAGGTGTGGCCCCAAAACAAGTTTGTAATTGTTAATTATGGTCTTAATGTAACATGATCTCTTAGACAAAATCCAAGAGACTCGCCAAACATGACTTAGCAGTTAAGACAACACTTAGATCATTGACTGCCTTTTTAAACAATAACTATTAACTCAGGTGCTTCAAGTCTGCAGGAGATAAAACCTGAGCATGGAGAAACTTCTCTCTCTCTCTCTCTCTCTCTCTCCCTCCCTCTCTCTCTTTTAATTTAAAATACAACTTTAGGGGCTGGAGAGATAGCACAGCAGGTAGGGCGTTTGCCTTGCATGCGGCCAACCCGGGTTCAATCCCCAGCATCTCATATGGTCCCCCGAGCACTGAGCATTGCCAGGAGTAATTCCTGAGTGCAGAGCGAGGAGTAACCCATGTGCATTGCTGGGTGTGACTAAAAAAAACAAAAACAAAACAAACAAACAAACAAAAAACAACTTTACTCTGATTCCAAATGAATGGGAATAACAGTAACAAAACAAGATTTAACCACTGAATATTGTCCTGGGGCTTCAGCTGTCTTAGGTTTGACTCAAAGGAGATTCTGGTCCCAAACAGCTAAATATTCAATCCAAAAAATTTTACTGCCACATTCACTTCAAGGCCTACTAATCTCATCTAGCAGCCCAAAGATGAAGGACTTGTTCTGTTCAACTATATAATAAAGTGACAAGAACGCTGTAGTACATCACTGCATATTTGCCTATAAAACCATCTTCCCACGTTGGGCTCCAGCTTTATCTCCTCACAGGAGAGCAGTTGTCTGAGAAACCTTTAAGTCATGGTCATGCTGTGCTGCCAAAACTGGGTCCATGACTACCTCTGGTGGGGCGTGAGCACGCATGGCAAAAAATTCCAAATTTGGGTCTCCAATTAGCTTTCTAGCGAATCAGAGGGAGGGCTTTTCAAAGGCATTGTCACTTTTGGTAGTACAGCATGAAGGGTGTTTGATCCCCTAGTACAGCATTGTAGGGCGTTTGATCCCCAGCATCCCATATGGTCTCCAAGCACTGCCAGAAGTAACCCTTGAGCATTGCCGGGTGTGGCCCCCAAACAAGTAAAAAGAAATATCATAGTACTGAAGATTCGATTGATGGAAGGCACTAGACTTTGCCTTAAATTTCCTGTCCTTAATGTCCATTTTGTTGACACACAACATGACAGGGATATTTTCACATACTCTACTAGATCACTATGCTAGTTAGTCACATTCTTGTTCCTCTTGATGTTACGTCAAACAAATGGTACACTGGGCTTGGATGGAGCAGCTGTTCTGCTGCCCTCAAACTTCTGGTCAGCTGCGCCCACATGCGGAACTTGATGGGGCCTGAGCTTAGTGTGGAAGACCAGCGGATGCATAGCCGCGCCCAGGGTGTGACACTTATTGAACTTGCTGGCTAAGTGGCACTTCCCTGTGTCGCAGTTCCCCAGCAGTTCCTGTGTGAACTGCACTTGGCGTTCTTCTTGGACAGCTATGTCAAGGTGCTTCCAGAAGCATCTCCAGACCTGTGTGAGGGCTGAAAAGATGAAGCAAGTGCAATTCGAATGTCCAGAGATTAGCAGACACCCGGCACAGCGGGCAAACTGGTATATCTTGACTCAACACAAACAGGCTGAGAGAAACCAACCCTGTTGAAGTCTCAGCTATCAAGCATCTGGCTTGTCACCTGAGTCATGTGATACTGATTAAGCCCAGTCAATATTTTGCTGGTCACAAATCTTGTAAGGCTTAGCCAAATGAGTAATAGACCTACCTAGATTTAGAAACTTCCTCTAATGAAATTCCAACCATGATTCACGGGACTTTTTTCAGTTCACTAACCTGAAAATTTGGAATTCAGTTTTACAGGGCTTCTTTTCAATTATTACTAGGTATCAAAAGACTTGCCTAAATTTTTGCAAATGGGTTGGTAGTTAAGTCCCTTGAGTTCTAGGGAGACATTTGTAATTTGAATAGACCACTTCTTGGTTTACAGGTGGATTTGGAGGGTTTTTATTGTTTGTTTGTTTTGTTTGGCTTTTGGACCATACGTGGCAGTGATCAGGACTTAGTCCTGGCACTTCATTCAGGGATCACTCCTGGCAGGCTCAGGGAGCATATGGGATGCTACGAATCCAACCCTGGTTGACCATGTGCAAGGCAAGTGCCCTATCCACTGTACTATCTCTCCAGCCCTCAGAATGTTTTTTAAACCAAGGCTTCTATAAGAGATAAGGAAAACTGATTATGTAATAGTTGACATTAGATCTAGGAAATAGGAGTTCCAGAATGTTACAGGACCCCAAGCAATCTATACAGTACTAACATTCGGTATCACTATCACTGTCACTGTCATCTCATTGCTCATCGATTTGCTCGAGCGGGCACCAGTAACATCTCCATTGTGAGACTTGTTGTTACTGTTTTTGGCATATTAAATACGCCATGGTAGCTTGTCAGGCTCTGCCGTGCAGGTGAAATACTCTCAGTAGCTTGCCAGGCTCTCCGAGAGGGGCGGAGGAATGGAACCCGGGTCAGCCGCGTGCAAGGTAAACGCCCTACTGCTGTGCTATCACTCCAGCTCAACATTCTGTACAAGTGTGAAAATCTTTAAGGTTAAGGAATCCAGACATATCTATTCACTATATAACATAATGAATTCCCCCATTGCCTGCTGCTTTTGACATTTCATTCTAATAGGCTGTTTTGACATTTATACCAGTTATTTTACTTCTGGTCAATTCAAAGCAGTTTTAAGTACCATAGATGCATGTTATAGGAACACTTTCTTAGGATTCTCTGTGGTTCAATTGTATTGATGCTAGTTAATGCTCTAATTGTTAGCTTTTTACAGTATCACTTTTTATCCCAGCTCACATTTGTGTCCTATTCCTCCCCCCGCCTCACCTTTCTCCACCCACTTGTTTATAAACACTGGTGCCTAAGGGGATCAGTGGTTCTTGTTCTTTATAAGTAGCTTTTAGTCTATACTTGTATAATTACTGATGTGGACACAAAACTATGGTATTCATAGTGACTAAGTCATTATTGTGGATCACGAATAATACCAACGGTACTGAATCTTTGTCTGAATGCTTTCTGTACACTGGATCACGTATTACTTGACAACTAGTATAGCTTCTTTACTCCATAGTGGAAAATGAAGCCCACATATTAAGTCAATCCCTGCCAATCTGCAGAATTGTTTTTTGGAGGTTGTGAAATGTTTGCAGTTGATTCTCCCCATCTCCCATTATTTGTTCCAATTTCCATCAAAATTATCAGTTATTCAGGCAAGCTATCCACAAATATTATATACAGTAAGATGCAGTTTTGAGACCTCATTCACAAGTCTTATTTTAGCATAGTAATTCTGTCTTCCTGTGCCTAATTCATAAATTAACCACTATCATAGTATATTTTGTGAGAATTATAGTAAGCATGGTACTCAAAACATTGTATACATAGGACTGGAGAACAAACATTCCATATAACTAATACTGTAGTTCAGAGTTGTGTACCCTCTAAACATTAACCTGAATCTCTAAGCCACATAGTCAGAGAGCTGTCATTTCTGCCTTACTCAACAAGAGACTACACGTCTTAGGGGAACAGTCATTTGTTGTCCCAAGTTCTGTCTGCTAGTTCAACTCTGTGTGTACACTGACTCATGTCAGCTGTGAGTGATGAGCAGTTTCTACCATTAAGTTAACAGACCCTTCTGGCATGGGAAGATGATGAGCTAAATGTCATAAACTTAGTCATGTACACACTTGCATCAGATTAAATGACCAAATAAGACATAAAAAGGTGGAGTATATGTCATAATTTGGAACATAATTTGATATTTACTTTTGTGGCTTAATACTCATCTAGTAGATCACTTTGGATTGTCCTAGTAAGACCAAACTAGTTAAGGGTGGTAACTTGTTACCTAGGATATATAGGATGCTTGTATTTACCTTCCTTAATAAAATCTAGATCCACTTAATTAGAATACCTGTTTCAGTGAAGCAATCACTCCCTGTCACCTCATAAACTAGAACTGACACAATTTTTACTGAGGTATCACAACAGTTTGTATTTCCGCTGACTTATTTGGAGGAACACTGAAATGTTGAACCACTGCCAGATAAATGAATTTCAACTAGTCCTGGGAAGGTGTCTGATAAGAAGTGAACCGCCCAGTCTCCTTACAAGAGGTACTAGGAATTGAACTGCAAGTCTGATTTGAAAGCCAGATACTAATTGCATTGCACGAAAAGGTGATAGTTGTGGAGATGTTCATTTCCTGACCACCCTGTTAATTCTCTCCATTGTCTTTCCTGTAGATGAGTATTACTTTGCACTTCGTTCTCCCAAATAACTCCGCTTTATTTACTGCCCACTTACTTGTCTGGCTTCTCCTGCACTGGTCATAAGATTGTTCTGTTTTCATTGCCCCCAATCTGCTGAACCCTTTAATATTTGAGATCCTGTGTTTCTTGTTTGCTTCTCTCCTCAGGGAACAATACTGTGATTCTCCATGTAGTTAGTTTCTGTTAAGCTCTCACCACATATATCATTGAAAAGGCCAGAGTTTGAACTGAGGACTAAGGTAGATTTATGACTCTTAAATTACTTTGGATGAATTCTCTCACCTAACATGGCAGAGGGGAGGAGCCAGAAAAATAGGGTTGTTGGGCAACCTATGCTTAGACTGCCCCCAAACTCCCAATAAAGGTGATTTTGACTTTATCTCCTAAAAGCTTCCTGTAAGTTTCCAACAATAAATGTCAGTGAAACATACATTAATGATAAATCAACATAGGATGACAATGTGGGAGAGGTACAATAAACTTTTGTTTTAAAATAAACTTTTTGGAGTTGGAGTGATGATAGTACAGTGGGTAGGTTATTGAACATAGCCAACCCAAGTTCAATCCTCGGCACTCCGTATGGTCCCCGGAGCCCTCCAGGAGTGCTCCCTGAGTGCAGAGGCTAGAGTAATTCCTGAGCAGCGCTAAGTGAGGCCCTAGAACAAAACAAAAACATCAAATTTTTGGCTGAGAGCAGATTGTTTTGAAATTGAATGGCTCCTAGTTGACTTTTCCCTTTATCTGTGCCACTGTTGTGGCAAAAATGTTCCTTTAAAATAGTGATAATTTATATGATTTTTCATACTTTAAGCCCCCATGTTTCAGGCAAGTTAGCAAATGCTGTGATGGTTTCATGAGTCACTTTTTCTGATTCCTAGGCGCCCTCTGCCGGTAGATGCTCGAATAGCTCTAACAAGCATTGGGGCCACTGGGTCCAAGTTAAATTCCTGAACAGAAAACCAGGACTCCACACACACAAGATGAGAAGAATCTTGTGTAGGATCCCAAATAGAGTCATCTTCCTCGGTCTTTTATTATGCATTTTCCATCATTTTCGTTGTTTGGGCATTTCTGGTATTAGGCCTCTTATCCAATAAAAGTGCTTCTAGAGTTGGTGTCTTCATCAACCCTGTCCCTTCATTCTCTTCAAGGCTCATCACTTTATTCTCATCTCCTTAAAATATCTGAGAATGGGAATGGCTGGAAACTTTGTTTTGGTTTTGGGGCCACACCCAGCAGGGCTCTGAATGTACTCTCCTGGCTCTGTTCAGAGATCACTCCTGGTGGTACTTTAGTGATCAAATGTGGTACTGGGGATCAGGTCCTGATTAGCCATGTGCAAACCCTACCTGCTGCACTAGCTCTTCAGTCCCAGGCTGGTAGTTTTTGTACAGCTGAAAATTTGGGGCAGACTTGAGTCATGAATCCTAGCCTCTGATTACTCCTGAAGAAAAACTCCCCCTGTCCTCCTCCCACCCCAGTCCAATAATACAACCTATTTAGATGGAAAGCTCATGGGGGCAATGGAATGAATGGGTTTAGTCTAATATGGTAGATAGTAATCTTTGTAATCAACTGAGTCAAGACAGTGCTAGTTTGGGCAATTCATCTCAGACATATTGAGATGTAGAAACAAATTCCTAATCTATCATGGGCCAACGCTGTAAAAATGCACATAAAAATAATTCGGTGAGGTTTAACAGACCTAAGACTACTTTAATAATCATAATTAAAGGAGGAAGAAATACAACAATCTTGTATTTATCAGAGCCTAATTACAGAAACTTGTGCTAGTAAGTGAAGGGGACAGAGCACAGCAGTTAGGTTGTCTTCATGTGGCCAGCTGCCAGTGCCATATGGTTCCCCAGCACTGGTGTGGCCTTGGAACTTTTCCCAGCATCAGAGGAGTGACCGAGGTAATCCTGCCACTGAGAGAGACCTAGCATCCAGCACCTCATCCTCACATTGCGGCACTAGGTTGCTCCAGATGGTGCTCAGAGGACCATATGGTGGCAAGGATGGTACCCGGGCTTCCTGCATACAAGCCTGTGCTCTAGCCCATAAGCTCTTCGCCCATCTGGCTAGTACATTCCTGTCCACAGAGGAAGGAATGAGGCTCTTTTCTCACTCTAATTAGACAAATATTTCTGGAGGGTAGGAATAAGAGGTGAGGCTCAGTCATCCTCAATGTCACTGGGGCCGACATACTGGCAGACTGCATCATAGTGAAGCTCCAGAAGCTGACTGTTCCTCTGCAGTTGCACCATGGCCCGACTCTGTGCTTGGTCCCAACCTAGCAGCCGTCCCACTTTTCCAGCCTGGGGTCCTAGAACCACCATCACCCGGTGGCCCTCAACCCTGGGGACTAGTGTCTCCAGCATGTCTTCCCTCAACCCTTCCAAGACTTGTCCTTCATCTGTCCGACACACACAAGTATCTGGGCTCAGGACATCTTCAATGGTCATCTTAGTGTTGTAATACTGGCCACCTTTGTGCTGTTTGTCTACAAAGCGCACCCGCAGGTCCCTGTGCAGCCAGTGCTGAGTCCTAGAGGTTGTGGTGGCATTCACTTTGGTGGCAGGTGCTCTCTGGTGGTCTGGAAGGTGTTTCCGTTTCCTAGCTGAGTTTTCCCGGTGGTTTGGCTCCTGTGAGCCTGTTCCGTTCTGTTGTGTGGGGTAAGAAGTTTTGTTGAGCTGTCCGGGATTCGAGTTCTTGTCAAACTCCTGCTGGGAGACAGGCCGCAGGCAGTACTCACTCACAGTTACCATGCAGCTCCTCGCGGCCAAACGAACCATGGCTCGCGCGTTGTCGGGATCGAGGCCCTCCACCTTCCCGTAGAGGCCTCGGTGTGGGCCGGAAAGCACCACCACCGCCCCTCCGGGCACCAGTTCCTTGGGCTGCTCTTTTTCATCGTCTTGGTGCTCCTCACTTGGCTGTGATGGGCGGTGGGGGGCGGTGGGGGCCAGACTCTGGACCTCCACCAGGTTGGCACCCAGCCCCAGGCCCTTAGGCCTCAGGGCGTTGACGCGGGGTTTCACCACCTGACTGAAAGTGCGGCCGATGCCCTCTCCGGGCTTCCAGCCCATGCCCCTCAGCATGGCCAGCCCATAGGCCTCCACGGGGACCGCCTCGTAGTTGGCCTCCTCGGGCCGGCTCTCCGCGATGGGCTCGCGGCCTGCCCCGTCCTGCGTCACGGGGATGGCCGGCGCGGGGTGGCCCTCCGCCCACTCTCTCTCCTCCTGAGACCTCCTGGACTCCTCAACCAACTCCTTCACCGCCTGCGCCAGCACCTCTGAGGGCTGCTCTGGGGGCGGCGCCCGGGGCCGGGCCGGGGGCTGCGCGCGCCGGGGGCCACTCCGGGGCAAAGGGATGGCCAGAGGCTTGCGGGACTCCGCGGGCCTCACGCTGAGCAGCTCCCTCCCTTCCACGCCCTTCAGGAAATCCTTTTCCCCCGGGGCCGCGCCGTCTCCAGCGTCCGCCAGCCGCCTCCGGGAGGCCTTGCGACTGAAGCTGAAGGAGACGGGCGCCGCGGGGACAGCCGCCGAGCCCGGGCCGTCTCCCTCCGAGTCGGCCATCCTGCGCGTCTCCCCCGGCCCGCGCGCGGCTTTCTGGGAAGTTTAGTTTGGGCACCGTTTGCCGGGGCCGGAAGGCGAGCGCGGGGACTACATTTCCCATAAAACACCGCGCCGACGCCCCGCGCAGGCGGAGAAGGGTCCGCGAGAGGCGTTGGTGGAGCGCTCACTGCAAGCAAAGCATAGAGGGAAATGTAGTTCTTTGGGGAGTAGACGTGTGTGTGTGTCTGTGTGTCTGTGTGTCTGTGTGTGTGTGTATCTTGAATATTAACCATTTATCAGATGACTGCTGGGCAAACGTTTCGTTTCAGTTTGCAGGGGTGTTTTATAGTTTGGTCACCATTTTCTTTGAGGTGACAAAGCTTAATTTAATGTAGCTTCTTAATTTATCTTTGTTTGCTTGGCCGATGGTATTGACTTCTTTTGTTTTTTAATTTATTCTTTAATTGAATCACCATGTGGAAAGTTACAAAGCTTTCAGGTTTAAGTCTCAGTTGTACAATGCTCAAACACCCATCCCTTCACCAGTGCACATATTCCACCACCAAGAATCACAGTATACCTCCCCCCCTCCCCCAGGTATTGACTTCTTAAAGATGCCTCTTGCTTCAATGTCCTGAGTTATGCCTCTGCCTGCCTCGATGGAGAGTATGGATTCAAGTTTGATATTGAGGCCTTTAACTCGTTTTGACTTTTGTGAAAGGTGTTATAAAAGGTATGATTTCATTTATGAGTCTCTGGAATAAGGCCTGTAAATGAGCTTACAGTGAGACAGATAGTCACCCGAGCCCTACCAGGAGTGATTTCTGAGTGCAGAGTCAAAAGTAAGCCTTGAGCACTACTGGGTGTGGCCCAAACAAAAAAATTTAAGTTATTTGGGGGAAAGTTTAGCTATAAGCCAAGGCTTAGAAATGCAATAGTTTACCATATACTCTACTTCACATTCAGTTTTTAAAAGTTAATTATATCTTAAGAAAAGTATAACCCCCAAAGCCACCTCTCTACAGCCCAGAGAGAGAGAGTACAGGGGTAAGGTGTCTGCCTTGCACCAAGGATTTATAAGGTTACCTGAACATACCCAGGTGTACCCCAAAACTCAGAACATAAAAATCACCTCTACGGGCTGAACGATACTACAGCAGGTAGTGAATTTGCCTTGCACAAAAGTTTGTCCCAAACTATACAATCACATTTTTTGAGGGAGACACTTGTCATGTTTTTCTGCCACTCTCTCACCCTAACCCAACCAATGGCTAGGTAGCCAACCTTTCCAGGTTTACATAATAGTTTTAACATTATGCTAGTCTACAAATGGCAAGAGTGCTGGAAGAGGGGCTGGAGCAATAACACAGTGGGTAGGGCATTTGCCTTGCACATGCCAACCTGGGTTCGATTCCCAGCATCCCATATGATCACCCAAGCACCGCCAGGGGTAATTCCTGAATTCAGAGCAAGGAGTAACACCTGAGCATTGCTGGGTGTGGCCCAAAAAAAGGCCAAAAAATAAAAAAGAGTGCTGGAAGCTTGATGCAAGACACAGTGCCTCGGGGACTACAAGGTAAACCATACAAAGATTCAGAAGCTTACCTCCATTAGCCTAATAACCTGGTGTTAGGAAACACAGTGACTAAGGGCATGCTGGACTATTCTTTCAGTAAAGGACACGTTGCTACAGCTGACATCCCTCAACACAGATTCCTTTTGGATTCTGGAGGTGACTACTCCAAGTGACACAAAAGACTTCCCTTTGGATGAGGCCTAGAGAAAGGAGCTCTACAACAGCAGCAGCAAATGGGGAGCAGGAGCAGGGGTAGGAAACCTAGAGAAAGTCTTAAAGAGTAGTATTTACCCATGTGAAAAGTAAATAAACAAAGTGCTTTTCTTTGTAGATAGAACAAAACAAGTATGGAAGAACTGCAGGAAGCCTGGTTTTGCTCATAGCAATCTATAGAGGGAAAATCGGCTTTACAGCACGAGGTTAGTTTGTACTAAATGGGGGGGAACTCTTCAAGCCTGGGTTCCCTTGAACATGTATCTTGCTTGCATATCTGTTTTTTTTCTCATTTCTGTTCTGAAGAAGCCTGTATCCTCTTTCAGATGTGTATTTTTTTCTCTCTCTTAACATCTTATAGTGTGTGGGTATGTGTGTAGTAAGGTTGTTTTTGAATGAAATTTGCTTGGATGTGACATTCAAGAGAGAACATGTGCTTCTCCTGAGTGGAAAAACGAGCCAGTGATATGCATGTTCAAGGATGACAGGCTTGAAGATTAAGCTTCCTCTCAAATCTTTCTGAATTAGTTTCAGTTAAAACTATCTTGCTTCAGGATGGTGGGAAGAAGAAAATGGGAGGTAATGGATGAACAGGCCGCAGGGCTTCAGTTATACTGGTGATATAGGAGAGTGGTATAGATATGTACCCAAAACACAAACTCAACAACACTGAAAACATGAGATCTAAGCTGCAACCATTGGAACTTTGTAATGTGCCTGTCAGTTGACAGGGTGGGGGGACGGGATGGGAAGGGAATATGGGGATATTGGTGGAGGGAAGTTGACACCAGTCATGGGATTAGTGTTGAAATATTATATGCCTAAATATAACTATCGATAACTTTGTAAATCACAGCTCTTAAAAAATAGAAAATTGAAAAAGAAAAGCCATCTTTACTAAAAAAAAGTTAAGAGCACAGTTTGTAGTCTTAGGCAAGGAAATATCATGTTTATACTTGAGTCATCAATATTAATAGCAACATCTAAAGCTGAAAAGACTGACTTAGAAACTAAAATGGGTGTGTTGGAGTCATTAATAATAGAGACCATGATTAGCTCCCGGGTTTTGCTATGGTTGCTCCTGAATATGGTGGTTTCTGGGTGGAAGAACAAGTTTAGAAGGGAAATAGTGTTACACCAAGATTTTATTACTGTCACTGTTATCCCATTGCTCATCTATTTGCTCGAGTGGGCACCAGTAATGTATCCATTGTGAGACTTATTGTTACTGTTTTTGGCATATGGAATTTGCCACCTGCCGAGCGGGTGAGATACTCTCGGTAGGTTGCCCAGGTCTCTGAGGCATATGTTAGTGCAGGAAGAATGGTGGAGTCGAAAAGACGTGCCCAGAGCTGGAGGTTCTTCGTCCTCTTAACAACTTCTTTGATGCTCTTGAAGGCGTTCCACGACGCTCTCTTCCTCCTGTGCAGTTCTGGTGCCAAGTCGTTTGTCATGTTGAGTTCTCGACCCAGATACACATAACTGCTGCATTCGGAGATGTTCATTCAAACTCAAAGTCAGTTCACCAGGATTCTCTGTGAGCTGTACTACGGATTCACCACCAGGATCTCACCATTCTACAAGGAAGTGATAGTAGTAAAGAGAGGGGTTCAGCAGGGCGATACCATTTCACCAAAACTCTCCAGTGCCACCCTCAAGAATGTCATGTGACGACTGGATTGGGAAGGAATGGGAGTGAAGATAGACAATCAGCAACTATACCACCTCCGCTTTGCTGATGATATTGTTCTAATAACACCAAACATTAGCAAGTGGCACGAATGCTGGCCGACTTTGACCGTGAGTGTAGAAAGTTCGGACTGCAGCTGAATCTCACGAAGACAATGTTCATGAGAAACAAACTAGTTCCTCGAGTTCCATTTTCTCTCAACGGAACAAACAAATAAATGAGTAAAAATTTTTTTTTCAGTCAGTGGGGAAGAGGATTTTTCCCAAAATTGATGCACAGATGCCTCTTAGTCCTGGAGCAGCATTTTGCTTTTAGAGGCTCTTCGTTTTCTTTGACTGCTCGATGGCCCAGGTTGGGGCAAGCAGAAAAGGGCCCTATTTTTCCTTGACAGGAGGAAATGTGGAGGTCTTTTCCTCATCACTATTTGTTCAGGAAGCAAATTATTAAGCAAATTATTAAGACATTGCTCTCACCCTTTTTAAACAGAAAGACCAATGACGGGTGCTTATGGTGCTGGTGTTTTTGCTACAGAGACATCTCCCCCAATCTGAGTCTTTCGTTACCTTAAGTTCCAAGAAGTTGTTGTGTTTGAAATACAACTTTATTCAAATTCGAAATGAAAAGGAATGGGAATCACCAAATATGTGATGTCTTAGATTTGAAGCAGCGGTCTTAAATTTGAAACTCAAAGGTGACATCTCTGTTTCCAGATAAATATATGGTTAAAAAAAGTTATTTTTCAACTGCCATATTCACTCTAAAGCCTATTCATCTTTTTCAGTCCCCCAAAGATTAGGCACATTTTCTGCTCAGCTATATAATAAAGTGACAAACACCCTACACTACTATATCACAGGACAGTTGCCTATAAAATTAAACTTCTGATGCTGGGCTCCAGCTTCAGCTCCTCCAGGTCATGGTCCTCCTCTGGGAGAGGAGTTGTCTGAGCAACCTCTAGACCATGCTCATATTGTGCTGCCAAAACTGGGTCCATGACCACCTCTGCAGGGCAAGGGCAGGCATAGAAATTAGCTACAAATTAAGGTGTCCAGTTACTTTTGGCTGAAATGTCAGAGAATGGAAACTAATGACAGCATTGAAAAACCCTTCCTCTGACTTGCTAGAAGACTCTTCTAGTGAAAGACAATATATATTAAAAACATTTAGTTATCATGAAACTTCAAAGTAATTCATAATTAAGTTTCAGTCATACAATGCTTCAACACCAACCCCTTCACCAGTGTCCACTTCCCTCCACCAGTGCCTCCACCCCACTCCCATTTGCCTCCCACCCAACAGTCTGCCTCTAGGAGAGGCCCTTTAAAAAAATTAATAAGTTTTTACATTGTGGTTTACAGGAGTTGCTGATACATACATAACACTTTGCCAGCTTTCAGTGCCTCCTTTTCCTTCTGGTTGAATGTTTCACTCAACCGTAGACAATTGCCCCCTCCCTGTCTTATCCCATCGCTCTCAAGTGGCATGTTTTCTATTAAATATCATTTCTCATGTTCTTTGGTTCCATTGTTTTGGGGTATTTGTTCTTCCACCATTATGTTTCTGTGTTGGTCTCTCTCCCTCTAACTTCACTCAGTATGACACTCTCCAGGTCCCACCTATACTCTTAGAGTCTTACCATGACTTTATCTTTTCTTATGGCTAAGTAATACTCCATTGTGTAGTTGTACGACATTCTCTTTATCCAGGCACTGGATAAAGATATGGATACTTGGATTGTCTCCATATTTTGGCAATTGTGGATAGTGATACAATAAACATAGTGCTGCAAATGTTTTGTCTTAATTTTCGTTTTTGTCCCTGGGGGTATATTTCAAAAAGTGGAGTGGCTGGGTCAAATGGAAGCTGTGAGTGGGTCAATGGAATTTCTGGATTTTTAGGAATGTCCATATTTTCCAGAAAGGCTGGACTGGTGGACATTCTCATCAGCAGTGAAATTTTCTTTTCCCCCCTGCTTCCATGCTATCACTAGTTGTTTTTGTTCTTTTTGATGTGTACCAGTCTCTGTGATATGAGATCATATCTAATTGTTTTGATTTGCATCTTCCTGAATGATTAGTGATGCAGAGAATTTTTTTCCATGTGTCTTTTTTTGTCTTTTGGCCGTTTGTATTCCTTGAGTTGATTCTTTTCATCTCTTCTCCCCATTTTTTATGGGGTTTGATGTTTTTTCTTGTAAAATTCTACCAGTGCTTATATATCTTTGATATTAACCTCTTGCCTGATGAATGTTGGGTAAATAATTTCTCCCATTCTTTGGGCTGTCTTTGTATCTGGTTCATTATTTCCTTTGGGTGCAGAAGCTTCTTAATTTAATGTAGCTTTATTTATTTATCTTTGCTTCCACTGGGTTGGTCAGTTGTGTTTCATCCTTGAAGATGCCTTAAGCTTCAATGGAGAGAAAGCTACATTTTCATCTATGTACTTTATGGATTCTGGTCTGGTACCAAAGTCTTTAATTCATTTTTTTTCCTTTGGGGTCACACCCGGCAATGCTCAGGGGCTACTCCTGGCTCACCACTTGGGAATTACTTCTGGCAGTGCGTGGGGGACAATATAGGGTGCTGGGGGTTGAACCCAGGCCAGCCATGTACAAGGCAAACATCCTCCCCACTGGATTGTTGTTCCAGCCCCCTTCTTTAATCCACTTTGATTGAACTTTTGTGCCTGGTATTAGAACAAGATCTGATTTCATCTTTTTGCATGTAGCTGACCATTTTCCCCAGCACCACTTAAAGAGTCTTTCCTTGTTTCACTTCATATTTTTTGCTCCTTTTTTTAAGATTAACTGATCATATATCCAAGAGTTTAACTCAGGATATTGAACTCTGTTTCATATATTGGAGGGTTTGTTTTTATTCTTGCACCATACTGTTTTAATTACGACCACTTTGTGGTACAGATTGAAGTTGGGAAAAGTGATGCCTCCCATCTTTGCCCCAAGGACTGCTTTAGCTATTTGGGGGAGGGGGTTGTTGTTCCATGTGAATTTCAAGAGTGCTGAATCTATTTATTTGAAAAATGGCATGGGTATTGTTATAGGTCTGCATTGAATCTGAACAATGCTTTGTGGAATATTGCCATTTTTATGATATTAATTCTCTTAATCCATGAGCAGGGGCTGTTTCATTTCCTCATTTTCTATTTTATTTAAGAAGTGTTTTGTAGTTTGCTTGATTTTCAATTGTGAATGGGATTGTTTTTTAAAAATATCTTTTTTCATGATTTCCATAGAGGAATGCCACAGACTGTATTTTGTGGCATGCCACTTTACACATCTATTATTTCTGTCACTGTCACTGTCATCCTGTTGCTCATCAATTTGTTTGAGTGGGCACCAGTAATGTCTCTCATTGAGAGACTTATTGTTACTGTTTTTGGCATATCCAATACACACGGATGTCTTGCCAGGCTCTGACGCACGGGTGAGATACTCTCGGTAGCTTGCAGGGCTCTCTGAGAAGGGCGGAGGAATCGAACTCGGGTCGGCTGCGTGAAAGGCGAACGCCCAACCGCTGTGCTATTGCTAGGAGGTTTTTTTTGGGGGGGGGGAGGGAAAGATAATAAACTTTACTTTAATTTGTCCTTTATACCCATTTTGTGCCTAACTAACATTGGTCTTGTATGAGTATGTTGCCATCCAATATGATAGGGGTATTTTCTCTTCTCGGAACACTTGATACATTATAATGGCACACTGGGCTTGGATATAGTGGCCATACTGCAGGCCCCTGAACTTCTCCTGGCCTGCTGTGTCTCACATGTTGAGCTTGATGGGGCTGTGACTGGTGTGGAAAACCAGTAAGTGTACTTCTATGCCCGATAGTGACAAACTTCTCTCACTCACTGGTTGGGTGATGCTTCATGAAAGTGATCTTCCCTGTGCAACCATGACCCACCAGCACCAGTTTGCATGGTGTTTGGGCTTCTTCTGGGGCAGTCATGTGAAGTGCTTCTAGAATCTCTCTGGGCCATTATGAGGGCTGGAAAAATGGAAGAAGCTCAATAAGCGTCCAGAGATGCACTTGATGCCCAATGTGCATGGACAAACTGGTATTTCCTAACACTTGAATAGGCTGAAAGAAACCATCCCTGTTGAAGCCTCAGTTGTCAAACACATGGCTTGTCACCTGAGTCAAGTGATACTGATTACATCTAGTCATTATTTTGCCTACATCTTACAAGTTTTTTTTTACACATCAAGTAACAGTCTACCTAGAAATAAAACTTCCTCAATTGATACTGTTGTATCTTAGTGAAGAGAGATGGACATGAAGTTTTATTCATCCTCCCTATACAGTGGATCGGGACCCCATTCCAGCAATCTAGTTGATGATTCTCACTTGAAAAGTTCTGTCTGAAGTGTCACAAGTAAAGCAGCAGGGTTCAAAGGGTTCAATAGTCACCTAGAAAGATTTTTGTAGGTACTAGGGAGTGCCTGTGACCACCTTCCTAATACCTAATGCCAAGGTTATTGAGTTTCAAGATATCACTCACGTGACAACTGTAATAAATACAAGCAAAGGACATTAAAATCAGGCGGTGAGCTGGATCTGGGTGAAGAGCTTAGCCTCTAATAATGAGCATGTCTCTAGAAAGATATATATATATATATAACCGCTAATAGTTTTGGTTATTTTAGGCACCAAAAGGATAAAGGAGGTGATTTCAGGATACTTTTCTATTACAGTCACAGCAATAGAAAACTTGTAAAACACCTTGCTTGTTTTATTTTACCCTACATATTCCATGCTCATCTATAACTCAGTAAGCAGCAGAAAAAATATCCTAATTAGATATTGAACCCTGGAAGGTTTCATTCCATACAACTGATGTAAATTTAAGGGATGCTCCTTTGTACGTACTCTCTTTAATCTTGCTGCTACCAGTATTGTAACTCTATGGTGTTCATCATTCTGATTAGGATAAGTCTTGAAGTCTTTTTATTAGCTACTAGCCTTAGGGCTTCTTGGATCAGGATGCCTATGTTTCCCAGCTCTGGGAATTTTTTAGCAATGATGTCTTTAACTGTTACTATCTCATGCAGTTGCCTCCTTGTCCCTCTGAGACTCTAATGATTCTTATGCTATTCCTCTTGAATTCACCCCATAGTTCTCAGTTTTGCCCTTGAGTTATTGTGAGGAATTTCTCCATCCTTTGATGTTCTCTGGAGGTTTTCTGCATCTCATCCTCAATCTCACTGATTCTGTCTTCAGCTTTTGTTACTCTACTGTTCAGGGCACCCATTGAGGTTTTTTTCATCTGCTGAATTTTTAGTTAATGCCATTTCTGTTGTAATTTTCTTATTTCTGCTCTCATTTCCTCCTGTATTTTATTGGATGTCTGTTTCACTGTTTCTTTGAGCTCATTAAACATCCTCACTATTTCATCCCTGAATTCTGTATCAGATTATGTACGTGGGCATTCCTTATTGAGGCTTCAGGGCTTCTATCTTCATCCATTTCTTGTGGTGGTTTTCTGCGCAGTTTCCCCACGGTGCCTATGGCAGTCTGGAGATGGTTCTTTCTATAAACTGTCAGTGTGCTCCCTTCACTGAATGGGAGGGATCCGGGGAGCTTGGGAAGTAGTAGTCTCTTCTTCCCCCAATAGGATATGGTGAGGAAATTAACTGATGGGAGCCCCCACCCCAAACACGCCCACCTGTGAGAGTAGCCAGGCATTAGGGCTGTGCAGCCAAGATTATGGTAGAATCTGTATCCCAAACTGCCTCCAGCTTGTTGCCCAACAGGAAATATCTTTTTGCCATGCCACCAAGTTGCATCTTTCTCCATAGATTTGATTTTGTTGATTCCTCATTACAGAAGACAATTATATTGAGGTACTAAAGATAAGTACATTGGGCACTGGAGAAATAGCACATACAGCAGGTAAGGTGCTTGTCTTACACATGGCTGACCTGGGTCTAATCCCTGATGCCCCATATGTTTCCCTGCGCTCTGCCAGGAGTAACCCCTGAGCCACCTGGGTGTGGCCCCAAAACAACCACAAAGTCTATGGGAGGGTCTGTTATGATTGACTTTGGAAGTTTTGGTGTAGAGCATTTTTTAAGGAAATTTGTATAAATTTCATTACCTAGTATTTAGCTCTATGGTCAATGAATTGAATGAAAGTCTTCTCATGTAGTCTTAGCTGATTGTTTTTTTGTTGTTGTTCTTTTTTTTTTTTCCGGGTCACACCCAGTGATGCACAGGGGTTACTCCTGGCTCATGCACTCAGGAATTACTCCTGGTGATGCTCATGGGACCATATGGGATGCTGGGAATCGAAGTTGGATTGGCCACATGCAAGGCAAACGCCCTACCCAATGTACTATCTCTCCAGCCCCTTTTGTTGTTGTTCTTATCTAAATGTGTTGCACGGGGGTTGGGAGCTTTCTACAACCCTTGTATTAAAAGGAGATCTTAATGTGAAACCACATTGAGCTATAAACTATAATTGTTTACCTGCTCATATTTGCTCTCCCTTATTCACAATTAGGTGAACTGATAGTATTGAACCCTTCAGGGTGGTCATACATTGCTATTGTCAGGTTCAACTAGATTCTGCCACCAAGGGACAATGTGTGAAACATCACAGGAGTGCATAGAATTCTAGAGTACCCATTATATTGGAGTTTATATAGGCCCTGTTCCCTGAGACTGATAAACAAATAACATAGTACTTTGTGGCCTGGTTGCTTAACCTCGGTGAGGTTATGGTAATATCTCTAAGCCAAAGAAAATAGAACATGAAGGATTTTGTAACTGGAACTTGATCTTGCGGTTACTGAAGAATTTCTGAAAAGGAATAAAATGACCTTTTATGGTCATATCCTTTCTGTGAAAATAGAAGCCTGGCAAAATCTACCCAGGTGCAAACTGACTCATGATTGGCAGCATTTTCTAAGTGGGTGGAACCATCCTGAAGCACCTGGAATCTTGTGAGAAACAGGTAATGTCTGAGAGACTGAACTATGGCAGTGACAGTATAGGGTTGTGGAATGTGTCTCCTGGGCATTAAAACTTGGGTTCTGTGGCAGCAGATGGCAAGAAGAAAATTTAAGGATGTGCAAACAATAATATTCCAGCAGGTGGTATATTAGTCAAGAAGTGAAGAAAGGGTATGGTAGCAACTAGCATTCTTTATGTGGAAAACATGGGTCACTATGGCAGAAGACCTGGAGAGTGTATGGAGCCGAGATGCCTTAATAATTCCAGCTCAATAGTTCCTCTTGGGGCTGGAGCGATGGCACAGTGGGTAGGGCATTTGCCTTGCATGCGGCCGACTAGGGTTCAATTCCCAGCATCCCGTATGGTCCCCTGAGCGCCTCCAGAAGTGATTCCTGAGCGCATGAGCCAGGAGTAACCCCTGTGCAATGCTAGGTGTGACCCCAAAAGAAAAAAAATAGTTCCTCTTGTCCTATAATTTGCCTTTCTTGGACTATAGTTTGCTCCTTGTGAGACATTAAGTTCCCAGGCCCTGAACTCTGTTCAGTCACCCTCACCCACACAGGCAAGTGCTGACTGTCAAGTCACCAGCAGCTACTGTACCTGAGAGGCCTGACATGATCTCAAGAGGTATGTATATGACACTATTTCTTAGAGAAGTTGTCCCTAAAGCATAGTTAAAAGGGGGAACCTCTAGCCTGTCAACTCCCAGCTAAATCAAGAAGTAGGTCACCCAAACCAGAAGTGTAATGTATTGAAACAAGACCAAATGTGGCAGACTCCTTTTGGGCTTCTCAGAAACAGGATAGATCCATGCAGAAGTAATTTAGCAAGTATTTCCAGAGCAATCATGGAAGGAGCAGGATAAGGTTGGTAGTTGAGCCAGCAAGGTTGTAATTTCTTGTAAGATCCTATACACTTGTATTACCCATCTCTCCCACGAAGTGGTGAGTGTACTCAACAAATTAGGCTCCCAAAGACCTGCATGGGGGACTGGAGCTATAGCACAGTGGTAGGGCATTTGCCTTGCATGCGGCCAACCCGGGTTTGAATCCCAACATCCCATACGGTCCCCTGAGGGCCGCCAGGAGTAATTCATGAGTGCAGAACCAGGAGGAACCCCTGTGCATTGCCAGGTGTGACCCAAAAAGCTAAAAAAATAAAAGACCTACATGGGACAGACATTACCCAAGAGCTGTCTTTATTTTGGAGTGAGGAAGTATAAACTGTTGAGCGCTCTAGATCTTTTGAATACGAAAGCAAAGTAGGTTCACTAACTTAATAGTTGGACTTGAGGAAATGGCAGGAGCGGTCCCTTGAAGTTATATAAGAACATACGAGGGATACAGAAATGGTAAAAAGGAATCTAAGGGGATATGGGTAGGACAGCAGCATGGTTAATGATCTTATGTCTAGAGAAAGAAAAGCACTCCAGAAAGTCAGGTTCTTTGGTTTTATACTCTACCTTGGTTACACACTCAGACACCCCCCACTTTGTACACTTTTGCCTTTAAGATTAAACATAAGCCAATTTCAGTGTTGGATTGTGAATTACCTTGCTATCTTGAAAGAACTAACTACTTTTTTTTTTTTTGCTTTTTGGGTCACACCCAGCGATGCACAGGGGTTACTCCAGGCTCTGCACTCAGGAATTGCTCCTGGCAGTGCTCAGGGCACCATATGGGATGCTGGGATTCGAACCTGGGTTGGCCTTGTGCAAGGCAAATACCCACTGTGCTATCACTCCAGCTCCAGAACCAACTACCTTTGGGACTGCTCCAAAATTTCAAGAAAGCCACTTGCAGGTCAAGCTAGGTTATCCTGGGTAGTGTTGTGTGTGACCATTGTGTTGGGATTGGAGAAGTGACCAACAAATACAGAAAAACTACTTGTAGTCAGTGTAACTTAGTAATCTCTCCTGGGATAAGAACTTCAATATCGAATCACAGAAACCATCCTCATCTTCTGGAACATGTCTATGTTATTATCTTCATTCATTGAGCTTGGTGGGGTCCTTCCTGTTGTGTCTGCTATACTCAGGGTGAATCTTTGTGAGCATAATCTCTGAGAGCTCTCATGGAGGCAAAGTATTGTTCATTCTTTCCCGGAAGTTCTCTCCCAGCAACTTTTTCGTTGTTTCTAGTTTGAGACTCAACGTGTAAAGTATGAGCAACTTTCAATCACACCTTAATCTTGTCTCTCCTCTGGCTATAACTTAAGGTTCTGCCACCACTACTGCCTTTGAGAGTGATTTTCTGTGGGATAGTGGTCAGAGCTAGGAATAAGGCATTAGCAACATGAAGTTCTTGACAGCAACCAGAGGGGCTGCTAAGTCTCTGAGTTCCCCCAGGAGGTAGGACTGTGTGCAGTGTGATGAGCAGAGCTGTCAAAGCACTCATGCCATTCAGGGTGAGTGCTTTGACAGTGGTGAGCAGAGTTTGGGGCATGGGAAATGGACATGTGCCTGGAGAATGGAGCAAACAGAGGGTCTGAGGTAATGACTTGGCCTGTGGGGATAAGAGTTGGGTGTGAAGGCTGCTGAGACCCAGTTTTCGGGAAAGGAAGAACTATAAAGTCCCCAGGGGGTTATCAGTCAGGAGGTAAACCTAGAGAATGGGACAAGCAGAGGATTGTATTAAAATTCTTTAAAAAAAGTTTTTAATTGAATCACAGTGAGATACAGTTAAAGGTTGTTCATGATTAGGTTTCAGTTATGTAATGTTCCAAGCCCATGTACTAAAATTCTTAAAATTAGCCACAATTTAGACTTTCCTCTCCTGTTCTTCCTTTAGTGTCTGTTATGAACTGGGTGTCTCTGTTCGTCTCCCAAGCTAGGAGATAGGGGTTTGCCCTATGTCTTCCCTTCTTATAAATTCAGGAAATCTACTTTTCTATTTAGGTTTTACTTGTTAGGACAAGTGACAACTTCCAAATTCCATATATATGGAACCTTGGTATCAAGGTTCAGACTTGATTAACTATTAACTATATTTCAGACTTCATTAACTATTCTGGGAAGATCATTGTTACTGTTTTGGTAGGAAGTTTGAGAAAGGCAAAAGATTCTTTGTAGGCATACATACGTGGTGTGTAAAATCTGCAGCAGTTACACGATATAAGAAGAGAATCTGGAGCATGAGGGAGAATCCCAACTATACCTCAAAGCAACCTACTTGGCTCTTAAATAACTCTACCTTTTCTCCAAAGAAAAATCAACACAAGGGCAGTAAAAGGGAGTAACTACCAAGATGAGGACACTCAGATTATGTAAGACACCAGAGATCAACAGTCTTCCAGTTAGGACACCAACTAACTGGTATCTTCTTGCCAGATCTTCTCTGGCATTATGTTATTAAAAGTTGAGGTAATGGCCTATCTATATGACCAACTTATGATATACCAGCTCTGCTCAGGGTGGGAAGCTGGAGCCCATCCCCTCCGAGGGGCCCCGGGGAAGACAGCCAGGCGTGTGGGCAAGAGACTCTCCACCCCAAGCAGAGCTCCCGGTAGCTGAAGACCACCGGAACCTAGCTACAGCCATGCTGGAGGCTCCTCTCCACACGTTCAGACAGGCCTCATGCATAAAGGTACTGACAGAGGAACCCAGGTGTGTGTAATCCCATCAATGGCCAACATCCAGAGAGAGACTTAAAAGCAAGCTCTCAGAAGCTCAGATATCATGTAACCTGCTTCTCCCTCTGGGAGAAACTGGCAATCTTCTGAGAGTTTCCTGCCCACATGGGACAACTTTGCAAGCTTCCCATGGTGTATTCATATGCAAAATCCAGTAACAAGCTGGATCTCATTCCCCTGACCCTGAAGAGCCTCCAGTGCAACATCGTTAGGAGGGCCGAGTCGAGATGGACTTCTAAGATCTCAGGGAAAGGACGAAATGAGATGTTACTGAGCCCGCCCGAGAAATCAGTGATTAATGGGATTTCATGATGATATATCAGAATAAGCACCATTAAAAAAATTAAGTTGAGGTGGTGCTTTCAAGCTGTATATCATGTGTAATACAAATCAAGTTAGGATGCTATGACCATTCCTGGGATTTCTTTCCAGAAGTGATTAACCTTAAACCAGAAAAGCCTCAAGTGAAATTGAAATAGTGCATCCCAAATGAGGAAATAATTTAATTAACCATATCTAATAATACCAGCCCTTGTGCTGCCACCAGCATTACCCAAAGCTCGATCTTAGAATCCCATGAGCCTGTGATCTAAAAAAACAGAACTGATTCCTGACTGCAATAGTCAATTTAGTTCCTCTAGCCACTTTGTTTGGTGCTTGGTAATTATTATTATGAGGTAGAATGAAGACATTGATGGTGGCCTGATAGATATCTAAGCCCAGGAAGGTCATGAGCTTATCTGGGTTTATGGTACAGAAATGTTAGAGAAATGGCATAAAATAACATGAGAAGATGAATGAGTGTAAAAAAGTAATTGGCAATGAGAAAGTGTGATGTGGAAATTTAACAAATAGCAAAATACTAGAGAAGAGACAGACTAAGTTTCAAGAGGCTTACACTTATTTTAGACATCACACTAACGGGTATAAAGATATCCATGAAATAAGAGCTACACCTGGCTCTGTCTTCCTTAGGTGGATGACCCTCTTTGACAATGCTTAAGGATGTGTAGGCATACAATTTAATAATTTAGAGGAGTGCTTCAGTCTTCACCTGTGGTCCAAAACTTTTATATTTTTGACTTACATCCTCCAAGATGCCAAGCTGAGATTCATAAACATTATTTAGAAAAGGGGTCTGTGAGAGACACAGGTCAGGGAGCTGAAGGACTGACTCAAGGAAAACCTTCTAGAACATGACAATCTAACACCAAGGAAAGAGAATAAGAAATGTTGTATGGAATTAGCTTAGATGGTGGTACAATACTAAATGTTTTCCCAATCTATGGCAATTAAGAGACCATAAATCTCTTTGGGCAGGAATGCCTTCCAGAAATGAGCCTTTCTTAGTATCATTGCCACACTGTCATTGGTTGGAAACAGTCCATTAGAATGTGACAATTTAGCAGCCACCAAAATCTTTCCCTTAAGGCACTGGAGTGGGGCGGCTCCAGCCCAAACTCCAAGTGGTCCAGGCCGCCGGAAGTCACGCCCTCGACCTACCCTCGGCGCCATCTTGCCACATTCAACAGAGAAGCGGTCAGGCATTCTAGTGAGCAACGCGGCCTGGAAAATGCTCTGGACCCGAATTGGGGCCAACAACACTGGGGAGCCGGATGGAGGAGGTGCAGCCCGCACACCTTCTCCAGATGGAGCCCTGGCGACACTGAGCAGCAACTAACACGATTCCGGGATTCGGGACTGGGACACATCCAAGCCGTGCGGCCGCTAACGCAGCCGCGCAACCTTTTCTAAAACCTGAAAACATACAATCTTTTAATGGAAAACTAATTATCAAATGCTTCCTTAGTAGGGCTATCTTGTTTGGGGGTATAACTCCACAACAATAGTGAGTTTTGTGTTGAAATATGGAACGTAATCAAGGTGAAGAGAAAATGAAGTGAAATTCATCAGTTGGGGTGGGGGGCGGGGGGTATACTGGGGATTTGGGTGGTGGAATATGGGCACTGGTGAAGGGATGGTGTTTGAATACGGCATAACTGAGACATAAACCTGAGAACGTTGTAACTTTCCATATGGTGAAAAAAAAAATCTGTCCCTTAAGCTGTCAGAGCCTCAGAGCAGCTACTGCACAATCCCCATGGTTCTCTCTCTCCCAACGAGGACAATTCAGAGGGTAGGATGAATTGTCTTTTTACTGGCAATGATCTTTATTATTTTATGCATTATAATCTAAAATTCTCTACTCTTGGCTATCACCTCATCTGATGAATGACATGGATGATTTGATCCCAATATCATCCTATGGGTTTGGATCCTTTAAAATATTGATAAACTTTTAAAATCTGGGTTGCTGAATATATCTGAGTTGCAGTGAGGCAATGAATGAAATTTGAAATAATAATCATTTTATTCTTTTTCTTACCTTCTCCAACCAAGGAGGTAAGTGGCCATTTGTAAGTGGCCAACCTTCTCCAGATTAGTGACCCTGTAACAAGACAACTAGGTGATTTGAATTAATGGAGAGTGGTATTGCTCTTGATTTTGACAACCTGGTGTTTTCCTACTAGGGATAAAATAACAAAAATGGGTATTTTTTTTCCTTTTGGGTCACACCCAGCAATGCACAAGGGTTACTCCTGGCTCTGCACTCAGGAATTACCCCTGGTGGTGCTCGGGGGACCATATGGGATGATGGGATTCGAACCTGGGGCAGCCGCGTGCAAGGCAAATGCCCTACCCGCTGTGCTATCACTCCAGCCCCAGCACTGTTGTTTTCAAAAATAGGTATTTTAAAAACCATGTCTCTTTAATACAGAGAATGCGTGCTGAAAGAAAGCTGCCCTAAACTTACATGCTCACTGAGTTGGTGCTTCTATTATAATTTATTGAATTTGAAATCATTCAGAAGTTGGCTGCTTCTGAATGACATAGCAAGGAACTCCCTAATCACAGGGGTGTTGAGGGGGCTTCTGAAGTGAATCTAGTACTCTGCCCTTGGTATCTACTAATGCGGGAAAAATGTTGCAGAGTAGTATTGGTGGATAGCCTCAGAGTGGCATTATTTCAAGTTTCACAAGCAGTAGAGAAACCAGTACTCTGGTGATTACACTGGAAGAGTGAGTTTATTTATAGAGAACAACTTTCTACTAAGTAGCAAGCTGGCTACTTATTAAACCTCTTATCTAGAGAAGAAATCATGTTCTAATGTCTCAATGTTGTCAAGAGGTTGGACACTAGAGAGAATGGTAGCTGGATTGGTGTTAAGATGTGGCATTCCCTGTAGCTGAATGTTGATGCAGCTTTCATCCATGCAATCAGGTCACTGCTCTTTTGCCCATTGGCTGGTGAAGGCAGGCTGATGGCAGCTGGCAGAGCCATTTGTCAAGCTTAATTTACCACCTATCCGTATCTCTGCATTTACAACTAATCTTCACCATATTTTCTGCCTTCCCTGGGCCACTATTTGGGAACCAACCTTCTCTCAAGAGGCAGGAGCATTTAAATTCATGTTTGAGATGAGGAAAAGTGTGAACTCAAAGCCAGACCGCACTTCTATAGATCCTGAATATTTTTTTTACTCGTTGTGCCAGAGGGGGTCCACTTCTCAGCATCTTTTCAAGTTAATGTTTTATATTTTGGGGGTAGAGAGCTGCAAACCTATATTTGAAGAATTAAATTGGTCACATTTTGTCTCATTCAAAAGCATTAAAAATGCCTGTGATATGCTGAATTACAAACCAAAATGGATTTCCATTTTTATCGCCTTATGGAGAGTGGTATCATGTAGCATAGGCCTCGGATAAATGAACATATCCTCCACCGCCCCCCTTCGTCCTTTCCTACCAAGTGTTTCTCTGGATCGTTTGAAATGAAATGAACTTGATGAAGATACTTTCAGGATCTTCAGTGATGAAGAGTCCACAGGGCATAGGTAATGACTTTAGGATATTCTGTGCTTTAGTTACTGATGGTCCCGAGCTCTCCCATCTTGGTTGGCAGTTCAGTGAGGAGAGAGAATTCCACAAGTCTTGAGGGACAACTGTAGGGTTAGACTAATTGACCCAGTTCAGTTGTTGGCCGGGAGGTGGCAGCACAAGACTACATAGTGGATCTCTGTTAGCTGAGCCGTGATGGGCAGCTGGACTGGACAGAAACTCAAAGGGCTGTTGAGGAAGAGAACCAGAAGGGTCTGATGGGTGCTCCTGAAGGTATATCCTCCCACACAGCCCGAATTGGTGCAGGTTTGGGGGAAGAACAATTTATGCTAAAAGAGACTCTTAAGAAAAGCAATGGTTAAAGGCTGTATCATAGACCCAATATCACCAGAGTAGAGGATTGTTGCATATTAACCCTCAGTGTTTTAGGCTTTGTCAGTGAATTGCTCCCTTTCCTTCCCCCAGAGAAGTTTACAGTGCTTTTGAGAGCACCCATAATCCCCTGCGTTTGTCTTAAACCTTTCCTTTGTGCTTTACCTCTCATTGTGACAATTCCCCCTGTCAGCCTTGGTTACTTCTAAACCAAAACTTAGGTGACTCTAGACTTTGTATTTGAAGTGATTTCCTGCTTTTCTATTTCCCCTATAGCCTTTTCATATTTTGCCATCGAGCAATGTTCTTTGCTTAAATACAGAAAGACCGTTAATGCTGTGCTCCTAATATTTGGGACTTGATTTACTCTAAAATATATCTGCTCCTGGGTATTCGCCATAATCACTTGACTCAGGCTTCAGTTGCTGTAGTTCCTAACACCCCCAAAGAGAGGTCCAGCAGTGGGACTGAAGTGGACCTGGGGCAAGCAGCAAAGCTACCTCGGCATTGAAATGGGACAGTCTAGAAAGCATAAATGCATGGTCATGATGCAAGCTGCTATGACTTAAGAGACAGGACCCCCCATGGGGAAGGAGAAGCTGACCTGGTTTGAGGAGATTTAGTCTGGGATTTACGGTAAAAGCCTTGCTTGCTCTCAGAGCTCAGAGAACTAAGTGTTGGGAGCTATGTCTCTTACTGTGTTTATCCAAACGACTGCAAGTATTGATAAGAAGTAAACTTAATTGTTTAATGTATACAACTAGAGGAAAAGACAAAAACAATGTAGATGTCTTTGGGAAATAGAGTGTCTTCTTGAATTAATCTCCCTAAGAGAATTTTCTTTGCCAAATGTTTTATCTCTATGAATGACCAATCACACCTATGTCCTTACCTCAACCCCTCTCATACGTTCTGTAAGTATTCAAGCAGCTCTGCATTAAAAGGGGCACTTCACCATCAGGCTGTGGTCCCCCATCTGTCTGTCTGTCTGTCTGTCTGTCTGATGGAAAGGCCTGGGGAGCAAGGCAAACGCCCTACCCGCTGTGCTATTGCTCCAGCCCCTCAGAAAGAAATCTTACTTAGTTACCAAACAAAGGTGTTTCGGCAAGTGTCTAGGGTAACAATGGTCAAGCAATAGTTTAACAATAGTTTCCACTAGCAGTTTATGGTTATGCAGGCTGCTCATTCTTTTAGGGTTAACAAAAGGCAATTTCTGGGGCATTGTGATAGATTGATTGAGCCCCTCTATTGGGCCCAGGAACTTCCTAGGTGGGTTCAGGTTGGCTAGTTACACATTGTTTCATTGCTGAGAAACTGAGGCTGTTTCAGTTCCAGGAACTGAACCTGAGGCCTACTTGATTTTTCTCATTTCTGCAGCCTGTCATGGCGGCAGTTTTGCCCTTACACTGGCATGGGTCAGGACTGGTGAAAACCACTGTGAATACCTACCCGGCATGGAGTCTTCTGTCCTACAGCCCACAGGCAGCCATCAAGCTGTACCTGGAGTGGGGGATGGTCCCTGCCACCATCAGGTTTCTCGGGCTGGAGTAATTGATCTTTGGAGAAGGCGGTGTTCTCTCTTGAAATTAGTTCTTTTCTAACTCTGCAGGAAAGGGGAAAATATGTATATCATTTGCTTCTTTAAGGGAGATCAGGGCTTGAAGAGCAAGCCTCCAGTGGCTTTAGGGTGGAGCTTTTATGCATGCAAAGCTTCAGAAAAATGCCCATTTGGAAGAATTGTATAAAAGTTAATTTGGGTGTTGTCACAGGAAAGCCTTGCACTGTTTATGGTCTTCTCAGAATCTCTTTTCCTAGTGTTGATGCGCTTGGTAATCTCATGGATTCTCTTATAACCTTTCTTTTTCTGAGACGTCCATCCCTCTGTGGTGGAGCTTTGGAGAGGAGAAACTGAGGCACCACTGAGATGCAAAAATCCAAAGAGCTTAGGACTTCTATTTTATTATTTCCTAAAAGTATGTTAAGGGTGCCCTTACCCAACTGCCTGCAAAAGAAGCAAGAATGTGACTGAGAATTTGGAGACAGTTCAGGAGTCAGATAATCTGTGGAAGGTAAATACTACATGTTCCTCAAATGAGTTTTAGTTTTGTTACTTGCTTTCTTCCTGATACATACTGCAACCCTTGGTCCAACTGACAAAATGGCTTCTGTTCTTCAATGATAAATCCTCTTTTTTTTGGTTTTGGGTCACACTCTGTAGTGCTGATGACTAATCCAGGCTCAATGATCAGGAAATGACTCCTGGCTATGCTCCAGAGCATATATGTGGGTCAAGGAATCAAACCTGAGTCAACTGCATGGAAGACAATTGCCTTCCTGTACTACTTCTCTAACATTTTATTACCCAATACCATACATCTTACTTCCTTTACCCCAAATATGACTCAAAGACATGAGTTAAAAATTGAAAATATCAAAGGGACCCAACTGAGTCCATACAAACAAATCTGGGTTCACTGATGGAAATATTATACTGCAAAACCAGAAAATTGTTATTTTCCTTAATGCCCTGACCTCAATCATGCTGTGTCCAGAATTCAGATTAATCCAGTAAGTTGACTATAAATGACTTAGGCTATTTATTTGCTAATCTTTTCCAACAACAGCTCCATTCTCCACTTGCCATGTACCCAACTAGCTATTCATTAACATCTACGCACCATCATTTATTTCTTCTCTTTCCTTTAATCTCAGGATACCTTGAGTTCAAACTCACCTTTTCCTCTGTTCTTGATACCTGCTACATAACACTTGCCTTAGTTGTTCATTCTTTTCTGCCAGACCCCACTTGTTCTTTCTTATCCTATAACATAACTCTTATATATGAGAGTACCACCCTTCATCTCAGATGGATCTAGACATTACTCACTTGTGACCCGAATCTCTTAGTGTATACAAGGACAATCTCTCTATTTCCTTTCTACTAATTTCTTATACAATCTGGCTCAATACGATACCAAAAAGATGGGATTTCAATTTGACTGTTAATACTGGATACGTAATTAAATATCTAATGCCAGTTACTTATGGCATATGATCCTTTATTCTTAAATTTAAGTTGCTAGTATCTAATTGAGGATTTTTGCATTAATGCTTATCGAAGTATGCCTTAAAGTGATGTAAATTGGTTCTAATTTTCAAAGGGATAGACTTTTGATTGGTCAACTGGTCAGGTTACCTAAACACTAATCTTGCTGTTTCTGAGGATTGTAAATGTGAAAATATTTTTTGATTGTAATTAAATACTTTATATTGATTGAGTCAGGACTTTAAGATTATGTAAAAATAAACTGTCTTTAAGGAAAATTCTATACGTGTTTAAGCCAGCTACAACCTATCCTGACTACAGCTTTTCCTACAGATTTTTGATTATTTTAACAAGAGCCCACAATTGAATAATTCAAATTATTTAATTTCAATTGATATCTTAAAGTATTTAATTTTTTTTTTTAAATCCAAGTTTCAACAATAGGGGCAGAAATGAGAATATAGTGCGGACAGCCTTACTGCCCAATGACATGTCCTTTTCTACCACCTTGTGGTGACAACTGGAAATTTCAGTGATAATTCTGTACTTTGGCAATTCTGCTCTGAAGAATTGTGGAATCATGCCACAAAAGGGAGTCATGCCAAGATACTGATAGATGAATAGCACATTTCCACTTGTGAGCTAGGAAGATGACAGTTTAGAATGTTTAGAATATTTATTAAAAGCTCAGAATTTTTCTACAGAGTATATTGTTTTGCTATTTCTTGAGCTTCAAAATTTTTCTCAATACCTACTTTCTTTTTTTTTTGGTGGGGGGGGGGGTCACACCTGACTATGCTTAGGGGTTCTCCTGGCTTTGCACTCATGAAGTAATTGCACTGCACAGGTGGACCATATGGGATACCGGGGATAGAACCTGGCCCAGCCACGTGCAAGCAAACAGTCTCCTCACTGTGCTGTCACTCCAGCTCCCTCCACACCTTCCTTTAAACTCAGTAGATAGTCACCATTCAAACCTGACTTGATGGCATAAATTTAAAATGGTATGATCCCTTTGTTATTTTCCTCTATTCTCTGACCTCAATCATGCTGTGTCCTATCTTTCCATTAGCGAACCCAGACTTGTTTGTACTTAAGAACAGGAAATTGTATTTTTAGAGCTCAGACTATTTCAGTTAATAAGCAGTCATTTTCTTGCTCATCTTTTTCAGCAGCAGCTTAGTCTCCATTTGACATGCACCCCGCTCCCTGTTCACCACCCCCTTCTCTCTGGCCATTGAAACATGCCATCATTTGTTATTTTTTTCCCTCTAATCTCAGGATACCCTGGGATCGAGGCTGACTTTTCCTGTGTGCGTACCTGATGCCTAATACTTTGTGCTTCAAAAGCATGAGAAAAATCTAAGAATCATTTTTGTTTGTTTGTTGTGCTTTTTGGGTCACACCCAGCAATGCTCAGGGCTTACTCCTGGCTCTGCAGTCAGGAATTACTCCTGGCGGTGCTCAGGGACCATGTAGGATGCTGGAGATCCAACCCAGATTGGTCGTGTGCAGGACAAACACCTTACCTGCTGTGCTATTGTTCTAGCCCTGAAAAATCTAAGAATCTTTATGCTTATACCATTCGTATTTTTTTTTGCAAAAACTTGATTATAATGTATGTTTTAATTCTTATCTGGACAAGTGAGGACAGAACACTACACCCCCCCCCCAAACATCTGCTTTTCCTCCACCAAACAACTGTCCATTTTGCTTGCTCCCTGGTAGCCTACATCAATATGATAATTCTAATTCGTCTATTTTGAGTGGCCTCCATATTCTTAATGAAGGCTGCACTAATTTATAGTCATTTTTAACAGTGTATGAGTTTCCCTCTTTTTTACATCTCATTTAAACAATTATTATTTAATATCTAATTATATAATTAATATTTAATTATCATCTTATTTAAACAAAATAAACCTTTTATTTTTGATAGCCATTCAAACTGGCATAAGGTGAAATTTCATTTTGATTTTAAACTTCCTTAATCATAGTGAAGGATTATTTTCATGTGTCGATTGACACCTCTTTCCCTTTTTGTATTTAAATTCTATTTAAATTTAATTTCTATTTAAATTATCTGATCATTTTGTAACTAAGTTTGTGTATTATCATTTTGTTTTTAAGAATGTATATTTTGCAGATTAACTCTTTGTGAATCATCTCAAAGAAACAAAAGAGAATATAAGCAAATGAGAGGCAGGCAGCTACTATAATGAATGCAAACTATAAAGGAGCAAAGACTTCACTATAGATGTTATGGAGCTTATCATCTATGTATTTTATTAACAATATCTGGTATTCATATCTCCAGTTCATTTGAACTAATTTTACAGTGTAAGGTATGTTTTTTGGCATGTTGTTCTCTAGTTCTCTTCAAGAACCATTCAATGAGACAATTTTATGACAAAATAGCATAAAAATAAAAAAGAATTATTTTTCATAGATGTGCAGGCTTATATTTGGGCATTTGAGTGTATTTTATTGAACTTATACCTATTTTTATTCCACAATGATATTTGATTACCTAGCTTTATAACATACTTTGATGTTAAGAATACCTTCATTTTTCTCCCCCGCAGTAAGAAGCCACTGTTACAGGTACTGCTTTTTCATAGGTATTACCCTCAAGAAAATTATCAGGTTTCTAGACCTAACTAACTTACACAGTCTTAAATGTTATCAATTTTTGGCCAAGCCTTTCTGTAGCACAATTCATCGAGCAACAATTATGGCTATAGGGTATAAGCACTACATTGATGGTGGAAGGCAGTAAGGTTTCAAAGTGGTGACATCAGATCTTGCTTCTCCAAAGTTGGAAGAGCAAAGCATAGAACAACTCACAGGATACCACCAAAAGTGTTGGAATATAGCTCTAAACATTTTAGGCTTAATACTGGTATGTCCTTTCTCCCTGGCCGCAGGGAGCTTGGGTTTATTGGGTTACACCCATCATTATGCTCCCGAGACACTCCCATCCCTCTGTTTATTGGGATATAGCTATAACCATTTTAGGCTTAACATTGGTATGTCCTTTCTCCTTTGTCACAGGGAGCTTAAGTTTATTGGGTTACACCCATCACAGTGCTCTGGAGGCACTCTGGAGAATCAAGAAGAATCAAGGACAATCGGGAGGAGGAGGAATCCAGGAGAATGCGGGGGTGGGGAGAGAAGGGAGGAGAATCAGAGGAGAACAGAGACAGATTAGAATAAACTGCAACTGATAACCAGCCTGGCCCCTGTTTTCTCCCTCATCCACCCGTTGCCATCAATCATCCTGTGAGAGAGCACTGCATGGCTTCTTATTCAGTATTTGAATACACGAAAGCTTCTATAGTATGAATAAGTCAAAGAACACCTATAACTCAGACTACACTGCTTTAGAAGGGACATTGGTAGGTAAAAGCATTTGTGTCACAGAAGGTGGATTGAGAGAGGAACAAAGATGCAGGTCAAGGGTCAGGGACAGACAGCAGGGTTCCCAGGGGCTCTGAAGGTCCAGGAGTGGTAAATTCAGTATCTAGAACCATGTCCTTCACTCAGGTAAAGCCCGAAGCTGAGAAGCTGAGTTGTATTGATATAGGCGGATGGACAGGGAAAGGCCCTCAGCAATGAAACTTCAGTCAACAAAACTTCTGGGAGGAAAATTCTAAGGCTGATCCACCTTGTGGATACGGAACACAGAGACCTGATAAGACCTTCAGAATGGACCCTGAGGAGTCCACTCTGAAGGTCTTATCCTCCCCCCCACACACATAAATTTCCTCAAACGCTTGGACCTCTCCTTTAATCCGATTAACTTTAGTGATTCAGCCCCAGAAGATTCCAGAATGTTCCAGATCAAGACAACCTGAGAAAAGCTTATAAAGGCCATCTTGAACAAAGGAAGGGCACGCATATGCTGCCCGAGCCCATGTGCTGCTTGTGCCCATGTGACCGAGCACATGTGGTGCCTGCATCTCCCCTCTTGATATGTGTAGCTTCATGCTTTCATGTCTAGTGTAGGGGCTCTCTCTGCCCTTGGAGAAGTCCAGGTTCTCTCCTGACCGCGTTACTCTTTCTCTTTCACTCTCTCCCTCTCCACACCTTCAAAAACCCTCCAAATAAAATCTGTTTTACTTCACTGCTTGTCTACTCCTGAAATTCCTTTGTGTGAGGTGAGACAAGAACCCAGTAACCCTGGGTTTCGGGTAGCAGAGGCGGATCGGGAGAAAGTGATCATCTTCCCCTCTCCCCCACCTCCCACTCACCCGTGGGGCCCACTGACATCAGTGTCATAGGCTGGGGCAGTGGCAAGGAGGACACAGAGAGCACTCTAGTTCTCCTCAACCTTCCTCTGGTTATGGGCCCCCTGTCCTACCAGTTGGCTCCCTAACCTTGTGCCATGGCCCTCTACTTACAATTTTATCAATGGCACCTTTGAAGTTCTCTGAGGGCTCAACCAAGGACTACCTGACTCCCTGTGCTGCCCCAGGATGTGAGAGCGTCCCCGGTTGAGAAACACTGTCACAGTCTTGTCTAAAGCAAAGTGCCCACACAGGTCAAGGCAGCCGTGCCTCAGATCTTGGATCTTAAGGATGACTAAGAATTAGGTCATGTATGTGAGCCAGGTGTCCACAGATACACCCAGAAAGGCGATGGGAGTGTAGCTCTCCCCCTTACTGAAAGAGCAGCTTGTCTACCATATATTGTTTTTTTTTTTCAAGTTTCTGATAGCTGCCATAGATACCACAGGCAACCAAACAAACAGGCAAAAGTGAAGATAAGACTTGTTTCTGGAGTAAAAAATTCTTTATCTTTTAAAAGCTATAGGTCAGGATGGCTAAGTAGGGAGAACCTATGTCAGTAGTGTTCTATATATATTATGGCCATATATCAATATAGATTATACATTTCCTAGCATAATTTAATGTCAAGAATACCTTCATATATATGTATATATGATCATATATGTAGAAATGTGATAGAAATATACTGTATTATCTCTCCATTCCCTGTTTCTAGCCTCTTAAATTCAGACCTGTTTATTCCATTTTCCAGTTCCAGAGCCGTAGTACAGCTAGTAGGGCACTTGCTTGCACAAGGCTCATCCAGGTTTAATCCCTCACCCCTCAACAAAGGAGGCCAGAAACAATAATTACTGGTGGTGATATGCAAAAAATGACTCACCCATTCACTGTTAAGAATGTAAATTGGTTCAGCCTCTATGGAAAACATTATGAAGACATTTAAAAAAATTAAAATAGAATTACCATATGATAAAGCAATTACACCCCTAAGTATCAAAGAACATCAAAACAATAGCTCAAAAAGATACCTTCACACCTACGTTGAGTGCTCCTTACAGTAGCTGAGATCTGAAAGTTGTGGGCCGTGACACTTCTGAACAGGTGTGATTAGTTACACTGTTACAACTGTTACACCTCCAAACATAAGGACTCTTAAAAACTACTGTACCTCAATAAAAATGCTGACAAGGAAAAAGAGAAGCAGTAATCTTAAATTTTCAGATGGTACTAAGTACTATCTCTACTTGTTGATTTTTGTTTAAAATCTAGGTCAATTTAAAAGGAGGTAGAAAACTCAATAGGGGACTATTACCTTGAAGTCTTACATTACCTGCTAGCATATGACATCAAAAGTTTAAAGTTTTAAACTTAAAGTTTCCTTCATTCAGTAATTTGAATATATAATTACATTCCAACCTTGCCTGTAGCGTTTTGGTGGGAGATTTGTTGTAGATTGTATGGAATTTCTCTTGTACTTGATGTTGAATGTATCTTGGTGCTCTGTTTGGGTTTATTTTGTTTTGAGCTCTTGGGACCTCCTACATATGTGCACAGTCTCCCTCTTCAGACTAGTGATGTTCTCAGCCATTATTTCTTCCACTAGCTCTTCTTCTTTTTACTTTTCCTCTCCTTCTAATATTCCTATGATATAGAGATTATTCTTCTTGCTATTGCCCACAAAATCTTTTATGCTTTCTTCATATTTTTCATATATTCTGTCCTCTCTCTCAGTGATGTCTTCTGTTCCCAAATCATTTTAATTCTGCTGCTGTAACTCACCACTGTATTGCTTAGCTCTTTCAATTCAAATTGAATGAATTCTTTAATATTTTGCATTGATTTTTCTTCATGCTGAATAAATTTCTTATTCAGCATTTATTTCAAAACGAAAGTCTCCTCAATGGTAATAGGTCATTTTCTGGCCATGTTGAGAACTTGAATGAGCTTCTGTCCCCAAGTGCTAAAGCTGCAGAATTCCTATGTTTTCTCATTATTTGTAATGTTTTTTTTCGGGGAAACTTGAAGTTCCATGTGGTTTGTTCGCCATCAGATTACTACTTATGCCTCTTGCTTTCTGGACACCACTGCGGAATTTTTGCCAGTGTAGGTGGTGGTGGAGATAGGTTGCAAAATCTCCTGTATAAAAAATTTATACAGGTTTTTTGGTGGAGGCTTGGTCTACAGCAAGACTTTGAGGGTTCACAGGTGGAGGTTCAAGTGTGTGGGGTAGCTGAAGAAGAATGACTGCGTGGTCTGAGGTGGGGTGGGCCTGTACAGACAGCAGAAGTATAGTGGAAGCTTCTGAGAAGCAGTGGAAAGGAATTCACTTCTGGTTCAAAACACCAAAACCCCCAGGGGTATCAGCTAGGAAGTGGACTGCACTAGAGCATGGGTGAATAAGCCTGAATGTCTTTTAGATACGTGCAATTCTCACTGGTGTAAAACACTATCTTGTTGTTTTTTATTTACGTTTTTTTTAACAAGTGATTGTGAGTAATTTTTCATATCGGTATATACAATATTTCATATTGTATCTGTATGTCTTTTTTTTGAGAATTGTTTGTTCACTCTCCCCATTTTTGGGTGAAGCTATTGAATTTTTTATTGTTGAGCTTCGTGAGTCCTTTATAAATCTTGTGAATTAGCCTTTTATTTGATACATTGTGCAGATATTTTCTCTCCTTCAGTAGGGTGTCTTTTTAAATTTATCTTGGGTGTCTTTTGTGAAAAAAAATTATGCAGTCCTGTTTTCATGTATGCTGTCTTTGTCTCTGGAGTCAAATCAATAAAAATGGAAGTTTGCGTTCCATTTCCTGGGGAGTTTTGTTTATGTTTTTCTCAATTTAATGCAAATGTTGAGGCCTTTAGCCCACTTATTGTTGTGAAAACTGGATAGCCAGGTGAAACAAAACAAAACTAGAACCGTATCTCTGTTGGAGAAACTTTCTGTCATCTCAGGTCACTCAATTCTGTCCCATTGGCTTACACGTATATACTTTGTGGCAGTAGAAAAAAATATTTTGTTTCATGTTAGCTGGCATCCTGTCATGTTATTTTTGAACTCCTTTGAGCTTTTAAAAATAAAAATAAATGTTATGATGCAATCTTAATTTTTGTTAGGTTAAACAGAAATTTCTCAGTAATGAATTACAAAATGGTTCATCCAGGCACATAAACTCTAAGTTCTTCATAAATGAAAGTAAGATAGTCTTTTAACAATTCAACTTTATTAAAATAGTCGTTAAAATGGTGTTTCTTTTATCTTCCCCTGCCCTACTTTAAATATTACACACTTTGTATAAAACATGGTCTGGGAAACAATGTACATATAATCTTTTGAAAAGCTTTAGCACTTGTTATTTTTCCAATGAATAAGACTCTAAGACTATATCAAGACAAACGCATAGGTATTTCTATAAGAAATACTCCTAGCACTGCAATGCAGTGTCTTTTAATTAAAAAATGAGACAAATTAGCTAGATTCAAACAATATTACTGGCTTCAGCCATAGTTTCCATGATACCTTGCCAACCTTTCAGCTTATAGAGTTAACGAGGACAAAAGGACTCTATCAATCACAATAGTAAAGGTAGATTGCTTGAGTGACAGGACAAAAATGCGTGACAATTACTGCCTGGAATGTCAAATATACTTATTAAATGTCAGGAACATTTCTGTTGGCAGGATGAACATTTACTATTTTTTGGTGAACGAAGGGCTGGAGCGATAGCGCAGTGGATATGGCGTTTGCCTTGCAGGAGCCCAACCCGGGTTCGATTCCTCCACCCCTCTCGGAGAGCCCGGCAAGCTACCAAGAGTATCTCGCCCACATAGCAGAGCCTGGCAAGTTACCCATGGCGTATTTGTTATGCCAAAACAGTAACAAATGTCACAATGGAGACGTTACTGGTGCCCGCTCGAGTAACTCAATGAGCAATGGAATGACAGTGACAGTGACAGTGGTGAACAAAGCATTGAGTCCCCATAACTTTAGTTCTCTTCCAAAAAATCTTTCTAGGGCTGTCTATATAGATTTTAGATATAATATAACTCAAATTATACTACCCTGTGACACGGCAATATTATATTCAAGAATTCTAAATGTAAGGGACAATAAATAAATCCGTCTTTATGGTAGGAATAGTGTTGAATAGATAACAGGGCTGAAAGAGAAGATGGAAGGTTAGCTCAGAGATTCACACACGGATGAAGCTTTGGTTGAGAACTTAAAATAAGTAGATGTTTATCAAGTGGGGATGACATTCCAGTCAGAGGGAACAGTATGTGCAAGTGCTCTGAAAATAATTGATATGATCAGGGAAATGTCCATTTTCTATTGTTGGTTCTTTCCCACTGCAGCTTCTGCCAACTCAAGTCATAGGTCTGTCCTCTGTTATAAAATTGACTTCTATGTCTACAATCTTGTGTCTCTACAATCTTGTCTCAAGTACTGCAACTGTCTACGAGAGTTGAGGATCTAAATGAAGGAATGAGATGGAGAATTTAAAGATTGACCAGATGCCAGCTGAAATTTATCCAGGGCCTTAGTTCTGTTGAGTCTCAAACTAATTGGGAGACAAATGACAGCCAAAAGATGGGAAAAGAGAAATCTTGAATCTGGCAGTTATCTAATTTTCTGTTGTTGTTCAAGGTTGAGATCACTATCTCAGGTAATTTTTCAGGAACCATAGAATTCATTAAAGCACTGTGATTCTGATAATGTGATTCTGAATATCTTTGTTGGACAGTATGAAAGTAGTAAAAATTTATGAACCTCCACCCCAGGAAGGTTAATAACAGTTTAAAAATTGAATCCTGGTCCTGAGTCATAGTTCAATTCATGTCCAATGCACAGTTACTGATCTGTTTTGGTTGAATGTTACCATGATATTGAGATATACTGGATAGGATTAATGTCCCTCTACAACAATTGCCTTTGAAAAATGAGTAAGAAGACTATCCTCCCTCTTAAAATTATCTCACTTCTCCTTTCCCTATAACTTTACCAGCGTGACAGTTTGAACTGTCTACATCAACAGTAGATGTAAAATTTATCCCAAGATAAATTTTAAATGTTTTTTTTTTCATTATTTTGTTTTTGGGTCACACCTGACTGTGTTCAGGGCTTCCTCCTGGAAGATGTCTAAATTTAAATGGTACTTGAGACTGAGCCTAACTAGAACCCAGCACTACATATTGTTCCTGAATATCACCAGCAGTGACCCCAGAGCACAGATCAATGTAGCCCCTCACTTAAAGACCCAAACAAGGGGCTGGAGCAATAGCACAGCGGGTAGGGCATTTGCCTTGCATGAGGCTGACCTGGGTTCGAATCCCAGCATTCCATATGGTTCCCCAAGCACCGCCAGGGATAATTCCTGAGTGCAGAGCCAGGAGTAACCCCTGTGTATCGCCGGTGTGACCCAAAAAAGAAAAAAAAGACTCTAACAAAATGGTCTATTGACCCCCAAGATAGATCTGTTATTTTTTTTATAGAGTAGGAGAGTATTATGCTGAGTGAGATGATTCAGAAGAAAAGGGACAGTTACAGAATGATTGCATTAATTTGTGGTATGTAATACAAAAAATATATAGTAGAATACTAATATCCAAGGCCAGGGATCCTTTCTGCTTTTAAAAAACAGGAGTAAGGCTGGAGCAATAGTACAGTGGGTAGGACGTTTGCCTTGCACTCAGCCAACCCGGGTTCAATTCCCAGCATCCCATATGGTCCCCCGGGCACTGCTGAGAGTGATTCCTGAGTGCAGAACCAAGAGGAACCCCTGTGCATCACTGGGTGTGACCCAAAAAGCAAATAAGTGAGTAAGTAAGTAAGTAAGTAAGTAAGTAAGTAAATAAATAAATAAATAAATAAATAAATAAGAAACAGGAATAAACTCAATTGAACCTTGAATGGACACACATGGCTTTTGGACTAAGCTGTCACTTGCATTTCATTTCCACTTCCCACACTCCAAAATGTTGTAGTGAAAGTGTTGATCTTTCCTACAAATAACCAGGTTAGAATTTTAAGAAGGTCATATGAATGGACTATATAAATTCCTCTTCTCCTGAGTTCAGAGAAGACTGGCACATAGAGGTGAGATAAAATCGCTTTTTGATACAGCTGACAAAGCTTTGGGGAAAATGTAACATATATTTTTGAAAAAAAAAACCCACAACTTTACAAATACTTCAGTTGTGGATGGATGGACAGAAGGAAGAATTTAGCCAAAGAGGAAGTCCCAGGACTGTGCAGTTTAAACAAAGCCCTGGCTATACCCGCCCCCCTCCTCTGGGAATTCTGAAGCTGACTTACATGACACTTACTGTAACTCTGAGCTGGGTTCGGGGATTCAGAGGCTTTGGGGAGACAGACTCATCCACCACTGAATGTGGACCTGGGAAGGGTCTGGCCCTCAGCCAGGGTGCAATTTTAATAAAAAGTTAAATTTATCTGCTCAGTTCAGAGTGTGGCCCCGGCAGGTTTTCCCCAACAAGGTCCAACCCTTGGAAATCTTCTAGCAGAAGCAGCACAGAACGAATAGGAATAATGCTCTGAAAGAGGGGGGAGAAAGAGAGGAGTAGACTTGATGCATTTTTCTATTCCTTCCCCACGTTTATCAATTCATAGAATCTAATGTGTGTTCTCCGCTGCTTCATTTTCAGGTGGATTCGCTTCTGCTTGGGGCTCGTGTTTCCTCTGCTGCCCAAAGCACATGTGTCATAATTTCCTTCCACGCCTCATTCAGCTTAAGGATTCTTTTTTTTTCTTTCCGGGTCACACCCAGCGATGCACAGGAATTACTCCTGGTGGTGCTGGGGGACCATATGGGATGCTGGGAATCAAACCCGGGTCGGCCGCGTGCAAGGCAAACGCCCTACCCGCTGTGCTATCACTCCAGCCCCAGCTACGTTTTCTTTAATAAAGATTCTCATGCTTTATTCTCTCCTCCATCCCCAATTCTCTGCCTGGGAAAGAAATATTTCTGAAAGACCACTATTTTCAGCCTCATAAAAGTAAGCTAATTTTCTTTTTTCCTTTTTGGGTCACACCTGGAGATGCACAGGGGTTACTCCTGGCTTTGCACTCAGGAATTATTTCTGGCGGTACTCGGGGGACCATACGGGCTGCTGGGAATCGAACCAGGGTCAGCCACGTGCAAGGCAAATGCCCTACCCGCTGTGCTATTGCTCCAGCCCCGAACAGTAAGCTAATTTTCAATCTTGAGTGATGAGAGGAATAATGGATGATGTCCTGTAACCCCCAGACGCTTCCTGAAGAGTGAAGTATTTGTGTCTTCTACTTGGAGTACTTTATTTCTTGCCCGATCAGATGTGCCTCACTGAAGGGTTCAGGGCTTTTGCAGGCCCATATTCAATGACTGACGAGCTTCTTTCATTGATCTCCCTAGTTCTGAATTCATCCAAGAGGCCACAGTATGGATCATCTCTGCTTCAGACTCCAATGGGGTCCGGAGAGGTCTGTGTTAAATGCATGGTAGTATAACTTTTTTCTTTTTTTAAGAAAACCAAATATGCTTTCTATAAACCCCTTCCCCTTGTGTTTGTCCTGAGAGAGATATTTAATAAACTTCCTGCATTCTTCCAGCATTTTAATGTCTGTCTTAGAGGTCGCTTCTTGGGGAGCCAACACATTTACTTTCTTGCATCATTCCTAACATAAAGATGAGGTTCTGAAGCTTAAGTGCCATCAGCCAGCTGTTAAGAAGGACTTTGTAGTGAGTTTAATAGTATCCCCCCATAAATTTGTACCTATCTAGAATCTCAGGCTATATGAGCTTATTTGGAAATAGATCTTTGCAGATTAAATAGTTAAGGATCGAGAAGAGATTGTACTGGAATTGATCTGAAACGGAGATCCTATGGCTGGTGCTCTTGTAAGAAAAAAGGGCACAGAGAAGGACATGAAAAGAAGATATTAAGATGACTGTCTTCCACTGGAGATTGGGAGGATGGAATGAAGCTGAAAAAGGAAGAGATTTTAATGAGAATATGGCTTTGCTTACACTTTGATTTTGAACTCTTGGCATCCAGAATCACAAGAGAGTAAATTATACTCATTTAAGTGATCCATTTGTGATAATTAGTTATGGAAGCCAAGGAAACTAATGCAGACCCTATAGCTAATGGTAGGCAGGTCGCTGATAATTCCTGGGAGAAATTAGATAAAATTATTATATTTAATTATTAAAAGGTTACAAATTTTTAAGGTTTATGATGATGATTAGAAGGAAAGGAACCAGTATGGGCTATCTCAGGGTGGGTAAGATGCTTGCCTTGCATGTGGTCATCCTGATTGGCCCATTACAGATGTCCTTAATGTCTTATTTATTCTAGCATTTTCTTCTCATATGCTACTAGAAGCAGTCCAAGACTGTCTAACAGGCATTTTCTCTAGTAAATTTTTTGTGCATTAAGTCTGTCAGAGAAAATGGAGAAGGAATTGGAAGGGGCTCGAAATCCTTGTGAGGCTATAATGCATATCTATAATGTACACCTACCCTCTCAGCCCCCCAGGAAAAGTGTAAGACTGCATAAAAGCATTTAGTGTAATTGTGCAGTTCTGGGAAAAACTTAGTAAATCCATTAGCGTCCTTGAGCCATTTTCATTTCCCTGAGTGAGGAACAAGATGATAGCTCTGTTATTGACTTGGATTTGGGAGACTCCAATTACCTATCTATATATTTTGAGTTGCATGCATATTTTTATTATGTTTGATACTTTTTCTTATGTCCTTTTAAGTCCAGCAGTCTTCTTGCATTTCATCAGATAATAACGAAATGCTGTATAAAGTCTAAGTACTGTAATTTTATTGGCTTTGGGGGGAAACTTCACCCAGAAAGATTGTGTTTTGTACCTGACACTACAAACAATCATCAAAACGTCTTTGTTGCCTCTGTAGTTCTGAAGGCCTACAGATGAAATCTTATTCTGGGTATCCCAGAGAAAAATGGGGGTAAAGGCCCAGGAGACCAAACCATTAAGAAAAAACTACATTAACACTATATAATACAAATTCTCCTCTTAGAGAATCCCTGACCTCTGAAAAGGCTCTAAGTACCTGATAGGCAAAGTACCAGAAGAAACAGTTCCATTTCTCTTATCAACTATGGAAAAATTTGGCATGCTACTCAAGGGATACAGAACTCTTCTAAGTAAGCAACTTTATCAGAAAGTATTCGTGAGGGACTTTCTGTAGCAGAAGCCGAGGGAGGTGGTGGGCAATATATTACACATTCCCAGAACAAAGAGAATAACGGATTTCATCATCTTGATTTTTTTATAGCATTCCTTGATGAAAGTGGAATGCATAACATCAAAATGCAACACAGCAAATACGATTATATGTGCGGCCAAGATGATACAGTCCAAGTACGTGAGGACCCTGTACAATACGAGAGAGAAAACTGTGGTTCATGCAGTCATTACTGCATATTCAATTTTTCATAAATAATTTTTTCACTTAATCTTTGGAAAGGTGCAGCAGATAAGTTTAAATTACTCTGTGTCAAAACTATTACTTTAATTAAAAGTTTATTAAATACTTAAAATTTAAAATGAGCATGGGGTAAAATTAATATCCAACCACTGATTTGGTAAGTAAGCAACAAATTAAGCCTCAGATCCAGGAGAATCTGCCCTCTCTTTTGTGTTTAGTTGTTAAAGTCTACAGAAACACACCAAGATCTTTTAAAAAATTATTTTAGGCATCGTTACTTATAGTACTATTCATGACAGGATACAATGCATAAAATGCTCCAATATCACAGCTTCAACCAGACTGTTCTCCAGTACTAGATATTAATGTCGCTTCTCTAAGTATTCAGTTATAAGATAGGGACAAATTACTATACTTTTACAGGATTTAGGCTATAATCTCTTTTAGAGTAAATTCCTGAGGTAGAATTGGTGATTCCATAGGCCCTGGCAAATGTTGGTAGAAAGAAGTCATCTCCATTCATGAGAATCCTGTGTGTATTTGAATCTAAGAATAAGAAATTGAATAGAACAATAGCTATAACATCTATTGACTTAGAACTTACATTAGAATAAACAGTTCATGTGTTCAGTTTAAATTCCTTAACTTTGATAGAAATGTTGAATATGTTGTTTTGGCTAGCTTTTCTGAGGAAAGTGGGTTTTAATGCGGATGAAGTTTATCTACTAAACAGATTAGCCACTCAGCAAGAAACTTTTATAAATTTTTGGAAGCGTTTAAGAAATCTAGCCCAAAAGCTACTGTAAAGGAATCTGATCCAAACCTGGTTATTAAGATATTATTTATATGGTTATATGCAGACAAGCATCCAAAGTTAGGAAACTAATTTTTAAATTATTTTTAAGATTAAATAAATGAATTTATTTAAGTAAAAACTGCAATTTACAAAGTTATTGATAGTTGAGTTGAGCTTTAGGCATATAATATTTCTATACCAATCCCACCACCAGTGTCAAATTTCGCTCCACCAGTGTTTCTATACTCCCTTCCCATCCCTACCTGTCAACCTGACAGGCACCTTACAAAATTCCAGTGTTTGCAGCCTAGATCTCATGTTTTTAGTGTTTTTGAGTCTCTGTTTTGGATATATAGCAGTCACCCATGTGCCAGCGCTGACCACTGTTTACACATTATTTCCCATTTACTTCTTTTTCTTACCCCCTTGATCTCTTTTATCTCTTTCTAAACACTGGAGTAAGACACTAGCTTTTAAAAAATCTATTTTGAGGGGCTGGAGCAATAGCACAGCGGGTAGGGCGTTTGTCTTGCACGCAGCTGACCCGGGTTCGAATCCCAGTATCCCATATGGTCCCTCAAGCACCACCAGGAGTAATTCCTGAGCGCATGAGCCAGGAGTAACCCCCGTATATCACCAGGTGTGACCCAACACCCCCCTAAAAAATTTTATTGAGAAATGTGTGTGTATGCACACATCTCAGATAATGTATTATCTGCCTTGGAGATTCACCCATATCTCAGAGAGAGACAGAGACAGCTGCGAGTACACACCTTCTTTACAATGACTCATTTGCCTAGGTAGGTAAAGACAAAATAATGAGGTCCAGGGGATGCCAACAGTGAATTTCTGGGGCAGATTATTAGGAGACTAGTGCTTTGAACCAGCAGATGGCAGCATAAAATCACAGAGTCCATTGCGTCCTGAGGCACCTTGGCTGAGTAGAGAACAACTATGTAGCTTGCAAGGACTTTCCAAGAAGGAACAAGCAGCAGAAACTGACTCAGGCAATCTTAGACACAATTGCAGAACCTAAATTTATTTCTAAGATAATTCAAAGGAAGAGAAGTATAGGATAACATCGGGTTTGACCTTTCAGCCTTGCTTCAGTAACTTAGGTTTATCGGGTTACACCCACCACAGTGCTCCCGAGTCACTCCCATCCCTTTGTTTATCTGTAAACTCTTCTCTGTGCCCTCCTCCCCAATCAGTTAATAATCACCTTTTCTCTAATCAAATTCTGTTAGCTTGTAAGATTAGATCCTTCTAAGGACGCTGAACTTGTATTGTAAGATATGTCTTTTACATAGTTTACCTTATAGCAATGTCCTTTCTGTATGGACACAGGAAGACAGTTAATATTATGCTTTTGTAACTTGTGAGTTGATTGATTCTGAATAATATTTACTCCTGGGCATCTACTTCCTCGACTCAGTTGCCTTTAGTTCCTAGCACACCAAAAGCAGGGTCCCGACAAGGGACTGAATGGACCCAGGGCAAGCTGTGAGCTACTCTGGCATCGAAATGGGCCAGGCCAAAGAGCCATAATACTGAACTACAAGTTGAGTTCCTGGGGTTAGGAAGACTAACTAACCCTTGGTGTCCACCTTGGAAATGCTCTGGTGTCCACCACCAGATGAGTAGATAAGGTGTCGTGACTACATTTATACACACAATGTAATATACTATGCAGCTGCAAAAAGGATGAAATCATGCATTTGCTGCAACTTGGAAGGAACAGGAGTTAAGGGAAATAAGTCAGAAGAATGCAAACACCAAATGATCTCATTTATCTGTGGGATAGAGAATAATCAAACAAGGAAATACAATGCATGAAGTGGGATACTTAGATAGCCCTGGTCCACGTGAGAGAGGGACTAGAGAGAGTGAAGCTGAGAAATAGTAGTCCTCTACTTTTGACCCCAGTAAGATCAGAACCCTGGGACCATGTGTTCTCTCTTCTTTCATTTTCCTCCCTCTTCACCCCTCTTTAGACCTCTCTGCACTCTCTCTACACCTGTCTCTACACCTGTAGCTGCTCCTTATAATCTTGCTCTGTGGTCTAATTTCCATGTCATGTAAATAATGAACCTTAATTATTTTCAGTTTTCTGATAGTTATTGCTGAATAGAATAGAACTGCAAGAGAGGGGTCACCACAATGCTGTGTATTGATTGAATTTCAGTTCTTATTTGCACTCGCCTCAAAATCCTAATATTTATGGCTTTGGTGACCTCTGCTTCCCTTTCTCACTAATCAAGTAAATTATATTCTAAACATATAATGAGCTAGCATAACTAGCAGCATGTGAGAAAGAAGCACACAGTCCTTGCTCTCTTAGACTTCTTGCATGTTTTCTCCTATTGAGTCAAACATTGGGCTGGAGCGATAGCACAGTGGGTAGGACGTTTGCCTTCCATGAGGCCGACCTGGGCTAGATTCCTCTGCCCCTCTTGGAGAGCCTGGCAAGCTACTGAGAGAATCTCACCCACATGTCGGAGCCTGGCAAGCTACCCATGGCATATTCGATATGCCAAAAACAATAACAAGTCTCACAATGGAGACATTACTGGTGCCCACTCGAGCAAATCGATGAGCAATGAGATGACAGTGACATGACAGTGATAGTAAAATAATCTTAAAGAGAACAATGAAGATCTTGATAAGGAAAACCTGTACTTCATTTTTGTTTGTTTGTTTGTTTTATTGAATCACTATGTGGAAAGTTACAAAGCTTTCAGACTCAAGTCTCAGTTACACAATACTCAAACACCCATCCCTTCACCAGTGCACATATTCCACCACTAAGAACCACAGTAAACAACCCCTCCCGTCCCCCACCCCCCAGCCCCCCACCCTGCCTGTGTAGCTGATAAATTTCACTTTACTTTCTCTTTACTTTGATTACATTCAATATTTCAACAAAAAACTCACTATTATTGTTTGGAGTTTCCCCCCCAAAGTCAGACCTGCTGGAAAGGAAGCATTTGATAATTTGTTTTCCATTGCTGAGAATGAAGAGATATGAGGTCATGTGGCCACAATAATGGCCACGAGGTTTTGGATTTCTGTATTTTAGTATTTTAGTAACTGAGTCCAGAGAAATTTCTGCCAGAAGTTGCATCATTGCTAGCTCGTACCTCTCTGCTACATTGAATACAATGAATTAAATGAGATTCCTTGGATCTCCCATGTGGGCAAGAAACTCCTCTTAGTTTGCCAAATTCTCCCAGAGGGAGAAGTAGGCTATAAGATATCGCATTGCTGAGAAGTGGACACGTGCTTCCGAGAGCTTGCTTTTAAGTCTCTGGATGCTGTCCATTGATGGGATTACAGCTACTGGGAAATGGGAAATCTGGGCGGTGGAGGCCCAGTCCCAATCTGAGCAGGCTTGGAGGTCTCAGTTCCGGGTCCCACACACCTGGGTTCCTCTGCCGGTACCTTCATGCGTGAGGCTTGTCCAAAGGTGTGGAGAGGGGCCTTGAGCATGGCTGTGGCGAGGCTCCTGAGGTCTTCGGCCACAGGGAACTCTGCTCAGGGTGGGGAGGGAAGCTAGAGACCATCCCCTCTGAGGGGCCCCAGGAAAGACAGCCAGGTGCATGGGCAAGAAACTGCGTCGCTCTCTTCCAGGAGCTTGCTTTTAAGTCTCTGGAGCAAAAATAAATAAATAAATAAGCAAAAAAAATAATAAGCAAAAATAAATAAATAAATAAATAAAAATTTTAAAAATCTTAGCAGAGACACCAAACTGAATAACCCTCAGGGAACCTGTTGTTGTACTAAAAACTCTGGGATCTCAATAGCTAAAGCAATTTTGGGGGGAAAGAAGATGGGAGACATCACCTTCCCCAACCTCAAACTCTACTACAAAGCAGTAATAATTAAAACTGCATGGTACTGGAACATAGGCAGAGCAGTAGACCAATGGAACAGGGTAGAATATCCCTACACACAGCCTCAAATATATGATCATCTAATCTTTGATAAGGGAGCAAGAAATGTAAAGTGGATCAAGGAAAGCCTCTTTAACAAATGGTGCTGGCAACACTGGACAGCTACATGCAAAAAAATGGGCTCAGACTTATACCTAATACCATGCACAAAAGTCAAATCAAAATGGATTAAAGACCTCAACATTAGACCAGAATCCATAGGGTACATTGAAGACAAGGTCGGCAAAACCCTCCGCAACATTGAAGCTACAGGTGTCTTCAAAAAGGACTTGCCACTGACCAGGCAAGTGGAAACAGAGATAAACAAATGGGACTACCTTAAACTGAGAAGCTTTTGTGTCTCAAAAGATACAGCGACCAGAATACAAAGACAGTCTACAGAATGGGAAAGGATATTCACCCAATACCCTTCTGATAAGTGGTTGATTTACAAGGCACTGGTTGAACTCCACAAGAAGAAACATCCAACCCCATCAGAAAATAGGGCGATGAAATGAATAGAAACTTTCTCAAGGAAGAAATACGAAAGGTTAAAAGACACATGAAAAAATGATCCTCATCACTAATCCTCAGGGAGACACAGATCAAAACAACAATGAGATACCATCTCACACCACAGAGACTGGCCCACATCCAAAAGAACAAAAGAAACTGGTGTTGGCGTGTATGTGGGGAGAAAGGGACTCTCCTTCACTGCTGGTGGGAATGCTGACTGGTTCAGCCCTTTTGGAAAACAGTATGGACGCTTTTCAAAAAATTAGAAATTGAGCTCACATTTGACCCAGCAATACCACTTCTGGAATATATCCCAGAGATGCAAAAAAGTATAGTAAAAGAGACATCTGCACCTATATATTTATTGCAGCACTGTTCACAATAGCCAGAATCTGGAAAAACTCCAGTTCCCGAGAACAGATGACTGGTTAAAGAAACTTTGGTACATCTACACAATGGAATAATATGCAGCTGTTAGAAAAGATGAAGTCATGAAATTTGCATATAGGTGGGTCAACATGGAAAGTATCATGTTAAGTGAAATGAGTCAGAAAGAGAGGGACAGACATAGAAAGATTGCACTCATTTGTGGAATATAAAGTAACAGAATGGGGGACTAACACTCAAGAATAGTAGAGATAAGTACCAGGAGGATTACTCCACATATTGGAAGCTGGCCTCACATGCTAGGTGAAGAAGCAGCTCTGATAGAGAAGGGAACACCAAGCAAAGGGTGCTAGGCGGGCCCACTAGGGATGGGAGATACGGTCTGAAAAATAGACTATAGACTGAACATGATCCCTACTTAATACCACTATAGCAAACCACAACACCCAAAGAGAGAGAGAGAGAGAGAGAGAGAGAGAGAGAGAGAGAGAGAGAGAGAGAGAGAGAGAGCAAAAGGGAATGCCCTGCCACAGAGGCGGGGTGGGATGAAAGGAACAGGGTGGGAGTGGTGGGGGTGGTGGGAGGGATGCTGGGGCCATTGGTGGTGGAAAATGGGCACTGGTGGATCATTGTATGACTGAAATGTAAGCATGAAAACTTGTAAATCTGTAACTTTACCTCACGGTGATTCACTAATAAAAATATATATATACATATATATAAAAACATAAAAAAATAAATAAAATAAAATAAAAACTCTGGGATCTTCTCCGAGTAGAGATGGACAGCCTACCCCACAGCCATGCCCACCTCCCATAGCCACTGGCATGTGAACTCAGCCTAAATCTTCAAGGAAATGCGTGCCAACCAGCTGAAGTCACAGACGTACCGTCCCCTCCACCCCCTGCCCTCACCCAAGCTAAAAACTCTAGGGCAATCCTTAGGAGGGGGGTGGGCTGTGTTGAAGCCTTGGCAGCTGCACCCACACATCACCGTGATGGCTGCCACCATAGCTTCTGGCCCAACTTCACAGCTTCACTAAGAATCTCTGCAGACTCTTCCCAGTTCTATAGATCCTGAAGTTTCTGGACTGTATGGCTGCCAAGTTCCACAGTTCTGAAATTCCAGTAGGAGCTCAGTAAACTAGACGAGAGAGTAATGTGGAAGCCAACTACACTCAACAAACAAAAACCAGTAACATAGAAGGCTCAACTAGCGAGGAACCACTTAGTAAATCCTCAGACAAAGATTAACAACCCCATGGGCAAGATAAACAACCCTGTGGGGAGATTTGTGAAAATTATTTGTGAAATAATTTTCACAAATTTTCTTTTACTGAAGAATTTTTGATGATTTCCTTATTAAGTAATCATTTGAACAAGCAATATAAATGAAATTACTGCGTGTGTGCTAAAAGGGTAGGCTGGGGGCAGGGGAGGTGTAGGAAAAATGGAGACAATGTCAAAGGGATTTGGAACATCAAAAGCCTGTAGCAGTTGTATTATGAACAAATTTGTACACTATGGTGTTTGAATAAAGTAAAAATAAGTTTAAAAACTTTTTAGATTAGGTAACAGGTAAAGAAATTCATGATCACTAAATCAACTCAGCAAGAAATATGAAAAAGTCTTCTGAAGCCAACATGAAAGTAAGGTATACAACAAAATGTGGATAAGGGCTGTTCTATTGAATCCTCTTAGGATGAACTAGAGACTTATATCCTATTTTAAATTTAAAATAAGCTTAGATCTCTAGATCTAAATTGAGCCTTAATCAAAAGGAATTGAGTGGCTTCATGGATCAGGAAACAAAATCTAACTTTCTCTTATTTAGGAGAACCTTCTGACTTTCAATGATGAACATAGACTCCAAGTAAATGGTTGGAAAACAGTAATACAGGCACATGGTAATAAAATAAAATATGTAGATAGCTATAGTAGACAAAATAGAGTTCAGCTTAGAAAAGTAATGAGAGAGAGGGGTGGATATTATATCATAATTATCACATACATCTCAAATAGTCATAGACTATATAAAGCACCACTAACAGTCCTGATGAATGATATCGACAGCATCTCAATAGTAGGGGACTTTAATTCTCTTGTCTCACAATTGAACAGGTCTGGCATAAACATAAACATAAAACATAAAACTAGCACTTAACTGACAGTTTTATATTAGAATTGGAAGAGTTATTGTGACCAGACACGTATAAGCCTCTCCACACACCAGAATGCCAAATAGACATTCTTTTCTAGTACATGTACAATTTCCTTGATATCTCACAAAGTAAGTTTAAAAGTTCATTAATAATAAGTATCCTATCAGGTCACAATAGAATAAAACAAGAAATAAACCATTAAAAGAAAGATGGAAAAACTCAAGCATCTAGAGACTAAAATAATAAGCTTATATGTCAATACCAGGTAACTGATAAAATCAAAGATGAGATAAAGAAAATTCTGTAAACAAATGAGAATAAGCAATAGTATGTCAGAATATATGGAAAACTACAAAAGTAGTAGTAAGGGGAGAATTTAGAGTAATTGGTCTTACATTAGGAAATACATGAAATTTCTTACAAAAAGAATACAGACCTGGGCTGGAGCGATAGCACAATGGGTAGGGCATTTACCTTGCACGCGGCTAACTCGGGTTCGATCCCCGGCATCCCATATGGTCTCCCAAGCACCGCCAGGAGTAATTCCTGAGTGCAGAGCCAGGAGTAACTCCTGAGCATTGCTGGGTGTGACCCAAAAAGAAAAAAAGAATACAGACCTGTAGAGTTCATGCCCAATTTAATCAGCTTAGTGAATGGCTGAATAAATAGCAGTACTCCTACATTAAAAAAAAAAAAGAATATAGACCTATATTAGGAAACAACAGAAAGTTCAAATAAACTATCTAACCTCATCATCTGAGGAGTTAGAGAAAGAATAATAAATCTAAAGGTCATCCCATTGCTCATCGATTTGCTCGAGCGGGAACCAGTAACATCTCCACTGTGAGACTTGTTGTTACTGCTTTTGGCATATCAAATACGCCACAGCTAGCTTGCCAGGTTTTGCCATGCAGGCAAGATACTCTTGGTAGTTTGCCAGGCTCTCCAAGAGGGGCGGAGGAATCGAATCCAGGTCTGCTGCATGCAAGGCAAACGCCCTACCTGCTGTGCTATCGATTCAGCCCAAAATCCAAAGGTAGTACAAGGGAAATTAATAAAAGTAAGAGCATGAGTAACCTTAGCCCTAACTCTTTAGGATTTATCTTTTTTACAAAAGACGATAAATGAATCAATGCAACCAGAGCTGACTCTTTGAAGGAAGAATCAAGATGGAAAACCCAACATCCTTATTGGGAATATTGTAAAAAAACAACAAAAATCTTAGCAAACTAAAGTTTTACACTACAGCAAAACAATTGTACATTACATCTAAGATTAGCCATAACACATGAATGTTCATTCTTATCACTGTTATTCAGCATATTATTGGAAGTCCTAACTACAATATTTAGAAAATAAAAATAATATGGATGGATACAAATTGGAAATGTAAAGCTATTGCTATTTTTGGAAGTGGTATTGGATATATAGAAATTTCTATGACTTATATAGTGTTGACATTGAAATAAAAGCAGACACTAATATCTGGACAGTTAATCAATGACAAGGGAACCAAGATAATAAGATGGAGAAACAGCGATCTCTTCATTAAATGGTGGTGGAAAATGTATGTGAATGGATAACCACATACAAAAATTAAATTAGATCTCTATTTTTCTAAATATTTAACTGAATAGGAGTTAATGATTTAGATATTTGACCCAGTCCATAAAATAAATTGAACAATAAAGGCCAAATACTCTGTGAAATTAGTTTTGATGGGAATATTTACTGGCTCAGTCTTTATGGAAAACAGGATGGAACCTACTAAAAAATTAATAATACAACTGACATATACTCCAGAAATCTCTACCTGGTATCTATCCTAATAATAAAAAAGCATTAATTAAAAAGATATAAGCACTCCTATGTTTACTGTAGTGCTATTTGCAGTAGTCAAGATCTAGAAACCACCCAGGTATTCCATGAGAGATTGCTGCATAGAGATGTAATGTATATACACAACAGCAACTACTCAGCTATTAGAAAAGATTAAATCTTGCCTTGAGCATAACTCCATTTACATCCCTATTGTAGAAAAATTAAGGCAGAATGAGAAGGACAATTACTGAATGATCTCACTCATTGCTGGTATGTGAAGAAACAATGTAAAGGAATAGATAATATCCAGTAAAAACAAACACAGACTCAGTGTTACATCGTACTCCTAAAATATATGAATATTCACCACATATTAGGGCTTCAGAGATAGAGTACAAGGCAAGACATCTACCTGCCTTGCACACAGCTAACCTGGGTTTGGTCTCTGACACTCCACATGGTCCTCTAAGCCTCATCAGGAGTGACCCCTGAGTGCAGAACCAGGAGCAAACCCTGAACACAGCCAGTGTAGTCCAAAAACAGAAAAATTTTTTTTTTTAAATAACATATCATTGAGTGGGATTTATTCCAGAGATGGAAATGCATATAAAATTTAATGTAATATGCATGCAATATAAATGTCATGTAATATAATAAAAATTATATAATATTTAAATAATATAAATGTCAACAAAAGGAACAATAAAATACGAGTACATTCAGAAAAAGAATTTTTCATGATTTGGGGCTGGAGCTATAGCACAGCGGGTAGGGCGTTTGCCTTGCATGCAGCCAACCCGGGTTCCATTCCCAGCATCCCATATGGCCCCCTGAGCACCACCAGGAGTAATTACTGAGTGCGGAGCCAGGAGTAACCCCTGAGCATCGCTGGGTGTGACCCAAAAAGCAAAAAAAAAAAAAACAAAAACAAAAACAAACAAAATTTTTTTTCATGATTTAACATACATTTTTGCTAAACACTCACAAAAATGAGAATAGAAGGAATATAACTCAACTTAATACTTATGACAAACCCACAGCTAACATACTCAGCAATAAAAATCTTTGCATTTCCTATGTTTAGTATAAAATAGCAAAACAAATGAACATGCAAGCAAAAATAAATTCTTATTTTCTGGCAACAGAATGGGTGATTCGAGGGGGTGGTGTTGTGAAGAAATGTCGATTTATTAATTGGTGGGGGATGATAATGTGTGGTTATATCTGAAGATGTGTGAAGATGGACTCCTAAAACTTATTCAGTGTTGCAAACCAATTGTACCTTAATAATAGTACTATAGGGGCTGGAGTGATAGCACAGCGGGTAGGGCATTTGCCTTGCACGCAGCTGACCCGGGTTCAATTCCCAGCATCCCATATGGTCCCCTGAGCACTGCTAGGAGTAACTCCTGAGTGCAGAGCCAGGAGTAACCCCTGTGCATTTCCAGGTGTGACCCAAAAAAGCAAATAATAATAATAATAATAATAATAGTACTATATAATAATCATCACTGTCATCCCATTGCTCATTGATTTGCTCGAGCGGGCACCAGTAAAGTCTCCACTGTGAGACTTGTTACTGTTTTTGGCATATCGAATACACCATGGGTAGTTTGGCAGGCTCTGCCGTGCGAGCGAGATACTCTTGGTAGCTTGCCAGGCTCTCTGAGAGGGGTGGAGACTATATAATAATAATAATAATAATAATAATAATAATAAATAATATAATAATAATAATAAGCTACCCACCAAACTGCACTGCTTTGTTCTTGTAGCAGAGTTCTCAGTTTTGATCAGTTTTTGGGCAAGAGCACTGGCTTACTAGCACAAGGCCTGAAAAAGAACAAAAACTGTAAACACTCAGGTATGGGCCTTTCACCTTTACTTGTCACATGGAACCATGAAATTGCCTTAGATTTCTAATTAGCCTTGTGAAGTTTAGGTTAGAAAGGGGCTGGAAGGTACTGCCTGTCACAGGCCCTGGTGTTCGACCAGTGGATTACTAGTTGAACCTTCTGTGCTATGTGAAGTCAGAGAAAGAAACAGTGGCTTCCACTAGCGAAGACTTGATGGACACTGAAGTATAAACCTGAAAAATTCTAGAAACTACAGTTTTAGAAACTATACATAAAATTTTTTTGGGGTGTGATGGGCAACGTTGGAGCGATAGCACAGTGGTTGGGCTTTTGCCTTTCATGCAACCGACCCGAGTTTGATTCCTCCGCCCCTCTCGGAGAGCCCAGAAAGCTACCGAGAGTATCGAACCCGCGCGGCAGAACCTGGCAAGCTACCCGTGAGTATTAGATATGCCAAAAACAGTAACAATAAGTCTCTCAATGAGACTTATTGAAGTTGAATCAATGAGAGACGTTACTGGTGCCTGCTCGAACAAATCGATGAGCAATGGGATGACAGTGACAGTGACAGTGATGGGCAACACATTTCCTGGCTTAGATCCTTAATGTTGACAGGAACTAATGGAGAAGTTCCATCAGGGAGAATGGTCTGATTGTCTCCTCATAGATGAAGACATTTATCAAAAGGGCACCAAATTCGGGTTCTAGGCCTCTAGGGACCTCTGAGGTAACATTGATGAATGGAATCTCAGTGAAGAGTACTGCCGGAATAATAAATATAGTAGTGAGTTGTAGAAAACGTCCCCTGATGGATGACTGCTATTGTCTGACATTGGATTATTTCCAAGTGAGATTAAGAAAAACCAGAAATCCAGATTTTGTGTTAAATTTTCAGATTAAAAGTAACTATTTGGGGCCCAGTGTGATAGTCTAGCTGGTAGGGCATTTGCCTTGCACGTGACTGAACTGGGTTCAATCCCAGCATCCCTCAATCCCAGCAGCCCATATGGGGCCTTGAGCACCACCAGGAGTAATTCCTGAGTGCAGAGCCAGGAGTAACCCTGGAGCATCACCTCGTGTGACCCCCAAGAGGCAACCCCCTCTACACACACACACACACACACACACACACACACACACACACACACACGAAAAATCCCTATGTGGGACAAACCTAGCACGTCTTTAAATCATATCTGTCCCACTGACTGCTATCTTATGACCTTTGTTTGAGAATTTACAAAATAAATCCACACTCTTCTCCAACTTTCACAGAAAGTCCTAGGAGGCCTTTTCATTTTCAGTTGAGGGAAGCAAGTGCTCTCCTCAATCATCACTCAGTGTGGATGAGACAGCTCGAGCTCATCTGTCTTTTTTATTTTTTCCAAAAGAGTCATTATACTTTCAATCACACAATGCCCTCCCTTCCCTCTAGTGAGAACGCGAATTATTTGAGCCAAAGATAATATGCTGAAAGTTGGGCACTGTTTCAGAAAGTGCTTTTGCTTTTTTTTTTTTTTGGTGGTCATTACTATTCCACTTAGAAATGGCTGACGAGGTCATGTAGAAGAGAAACCATCAGGGTTTTCATCTGAGGAAGAATCTTTGGGAAAGGAAAGTTGAAGCCTACTTATAAACATTTTTCACAAGGAGAACTTTTAATTCATAGTTCAAAGTTTCCAGAGTAAGGAATTTAGGCTTAAATTTTCTTTTTTCCCCCTCCATCAAATATATAACAATTCACTAGAAAATACCTGCAATTCAGACATTCCAACCCCATTGACAAATGGGCCACTGATGTAGGATCCCAGCATAAAAGAGCGAGCACTACTTCAATGACCCTCAAGGTTCTGCTTTGGGAGGTTACTCCTCCAGTCAGATCAGGACTTTCAAGAGTCAAAAACATCAGGTTGAATTAGATATTCGAGAAGGTCAGGCATTGACGAAGAGTACAGGGCAAAAGAGCAGGACCAGGAAGGGAGAGTCTCCAGACAATACAGGCGTTGACTTGCAAAAGGAGGGGGAAATTGGTTGGTTAGCAAGAAACTTAGTCTACAATGTAGTTCTTTAAAAGACTTTTCTTTTCGTGTTTTGGGTCACACCCAGACATGCTCAGGGGTTACTCCTGGCTCTGCACTCAGAAATTACTCCTGGCGGTGCTGGGCGACCATATGGGATACCGGAAATTGAACCCAGGTCGGCCACGTGCAAGGCAAATGCCCTACCCACTGTATTATTGCTCCAGCCCCGTAAAAAGAATTTATTTTTGTTGAATCACCATGAGATACACAGTTACAAAGTTGTTCATGATTGTGTTTAAGTCATACATTGTCCCATCCCTTCACCAGTGCACATTTCCCACCACCAGTGTCCCAGTTTCCGTCTCGTCACCCCCTGCCCCACAGCCTATCTCTGTGGCAGGCACTTTTCTTCTTGCTCTCTCTCCCTTTCCTTCTGGGCTTTCTGGGTTACAATACAGGCATTGAAAGGTTATTATGTTTGTCCCTTTACCTCCTGTCAGCACTCAGTTCTTGTCCAGCTTCTAGTCCAGAGGTGCTGTTTGGTTCTACTAAACCTCCTCGCCCAACTCTCATTGTCATAGTGGTCCCTTCTCTACCCTAACTGCCCTCGCCACTTGGAGCAAGCCTCCAACCATGGACCAACCCTCCTGGCCCTTGTTTCTCATACTATTAGTCTCATACTATGTTTTTCAATATTCCACAAATGAATGCAATTATTCTTTGTCTGTCCCTCTCTTTCTGACTTATTTCACTCAGCCTGACACTCTCCACCCATCCATTTATAAACAAATTTCATGACTTCATTTATCCTGATGACTGTGTAGTATTGGTTGTGGAGGGATGTAAAAAACTAAATGCCAGGAGGCGATGGGGGAGAGCCCTGGCGGCTCTCCCCATGGGCCACCCCCGGTTTGAGGGAGATGGTCCCGGGCCATTCGCCCAGCTGAAAGGGCCCGGGCCATGGGCCAGACAAAGAGGGAAAACGAGGGCCAAGCCGGTTGTTCGATCAGTTGTTGTTTATTCCGTTCTCCTGTCTCTCTCTCTCCACTTCTCTCCCGGCTCTGGATCTCTCTCTGGATCTTGCCTCCCAACCCACTCTTACAGCCTAGTTAAATCCCCCAACATAAGGGGGTTGGGGCTTACACATAGTTGTGATAAGGTTCTGAGACTCTCTGGACAATCTTTGTAAAACTTCCCTTAAATTCCGCATCTGCATCAACCTTCTCCCATGCACGCAGGGTTGCGTCATGGACATGAGCAGAAACAGCACGAGGCAAAGGTGACTTGCCTTTCCGGGTCATGCCATTTCCCTTCACTGGTTAACATCTCATAAATCAGTTTAATCCCTGAGAAGTTTCGTCCAGCATGGCCTAGGCCTTTAAGCTTTGCCTTGGCCTCATCACTAAGCCACATTCTCCACTGCAAGTACTGAGAAGGGCTTAAGCACGTCTTAGTGACCTTGTGAAAATCTTGAGGTACCCAGTAGGCCTTTTTACTCCAGTCTGTAAGATACTCCCTACAGTACGGAGATGTAGGCCCGTACGAGACACAGGCCTGTTTGAAGTGAGAGAATCCATTCTTAACCTGCAATAAGATGGGGACTGCTGTTTCTCTGCCTGGACTGGGCGATTTGGAGGTCGCTCGGCTGAGTCACTGTTGGATTCAGAATCTGAGAAAGTAGCAGCAGACTCTTAATTTGCATCACTTTCATCGGATGCACTGGAAGTGGAGCTATATTCATCAGTCTGAGAAATATTTTTACTATGAAAACCATTTCAAGACTTAGGTACGGGAGGAACTGAGGCCGTATTATCTCTAATATTCTCCTCCTCCTCAACTGTACTCTTCCAAAACAGGAGAATAGAATTAACAATCTCCCATGTAATCCAGAATTCTATGGGGATCTTAGTCCCTTCCTTAGATGCCTTATAGACATTTTTCTTAACCTTTTTCCAAAGTTTGGCTTCTAGAGTTTCTTCATCCAGGAACCATAAATTGATCTCATAAACTACTTTAAAGCAGGACCGGAGTTGGTCTCTGGAAATACAGAGTTCCGGGTCTCCTGTTCTGCGGGAGGGACACTGAATCAAATCCGTAAATTGCTTGCCCTGTTCAGTCTGGCTCGAGAAAATATGAAAGATCTTGGGAAGGCCCAGAATCTCCCCCATCTTAGTGGGCGATTGCTGCTAGGATTCTAACTCCCAGCACACTAAAAAATCCTGTTCTCCCACTCCCTTTCTAGACTGGGGGTGCACTGAACGCTATTTTTGCCTTTAGTTGGTCATTCGTGCCCACTTTAGGGACGCCAGATGTAAAAAACTAAAGCACGCCGACAGGCGTGTGCACTGGCGGGCTCTCCAAGCGGCTCTTTCTCACCGCCCATGTTTGGTGCTCTGGAACCGCTGTGTGTGGCTGTTGGTTAAGGGCAGGTGATGGAAGGAAGAAGGCCAAACTAGTTGCTCGATTAGTTTATTTTATTCTCTCTCTCTCTCTGCTTCTCTCCTGGCTCTGGATCTCTCTCTGGATCTCGCTCCCAACCCACTCTTCCAGCCTCGTTAAATCCCCCCAGCATGAGGGGGTTGGGGCTTACACATAGGTGTGGTCACCATCAATAGGAGTAAAGTTCTTTCAGGGGATGCTGCTTTTAGGACAGATATTCCTTCAGCAGGAACATCCACCCAAGGGTGGAGTCCCATGAGTGTTTTTCTCCTCTCCTCATCCAGCAAACATATAAGCATTCATAATGTTAATCATTTTGTATGGATACAATAAGAAATGCATTAAGCTTATAGAATTGCTCTCCTGGGGCCATCTCGAACTCAGACTACAGTGTTCAGGCCAGATTAGTCTTTCCTGTCCCTAGCAGGGTTCTAGTCTCGTCATTACTTTTGGATCATGACAGTATTTGTCCATGATCAAGCTTTTAACTTATAGTTAAGAAATAGGCACTTTGGCCAGGCCCATCTTGATGCCAGGGTAGCATATAACTCACCGCTTGCCCTGGGTCCGTCCTGTTCCTCGTCAGGACCCTGCTTTTGGGGTGCTAGGAACTGAAGGAAACTGAGGCTTAAGTCGAGAAAGCAGATGCCCAGGAGGAAATAATATTCGAGGCCAATTAAATTCCAAGTTACAAAAGCATAATATTGTCTTCTTGTGTCTATACAAAAAGGACATTGCTTTAAAGTAAATTATTCAAAAGACATAAGGAGAGGAGAAAGGCAATATCAACTTATAATATAAGTTCAGTGTCCTAGAAAGGTCTGACAAATTAACAGAGTCAGATTAGGGGGAAAAGCTGATTAACTGTTTTGGGGAAGAGAGCATAGAGAATTGATTACAGCTAAACAAAGGGATGGGAGTGACTTGGGAGCACCTTGATGGGTGTGACAAGCTAAGCTCCTTGTAGCAAAGGGGGAAAAGACAAAGCAATGTCATCCTACAGAGGGAAAAGGGGACTCTCCTTCATTGTTTGTGGAAATGCCAACTGGTCTAGCCTTCTGGGAAAACAATATGGGCATTCCTCAAAAAATTAGAAATTGAGCTTCCATATGACCCAGAAATACCACATCTAGGAATATACTCTGGGGACCCAAAAATACACTGGAGAAAAGCCATCTGCACATCTATGTTCCTTGGAGCACTGTTCATAATAGCCTGAATCTGGAAACAACCTGAGTGTCTGAGAACAGATGACTGGATACAGAAGCTATGGTACATCCACACAATGGAATACAATGCAGTTCCGAAAGAGCTGGGGACAAACCGTGCTGTCAAAGTCGCCTGTAAAGCAGACCTGGTTGGTTCCAGAAGTGCTGGTGTGACTAGCTTTGAGAGTCCCAGCTTGATAGATTAGATCCATGATGGCGTTCACTGAAAGTGTAGTAGCTGAGCTTGACAATCACCTTTACCCCCTGGAGCAGCATCTTGATGAGACCCTTCTAGAGACCCTTCTATCCTTGATTGAATACAACTTAGGTAACTTCACAACAAGAGGTGCTGTTTGATTCTACCAAACCTCCTCATTCAACTAGAAAGCATCCATCTTTCTCTTTCCTACATGAACTCGAAGTAGTAAAGACAGAGAACAAATGTCGGCAGATGGTATACAAAATACTGTCTTCCCTAATCATAAACCAGATATGGAGAATGAGACTCATATCTGAAGGCAGGTGGGTTTTTCAAAATTAAGCTCCCTGGGGCAAGGGAGATAGTACAGTGGATAAGGCAGTTGTCTTGAATAAGCTGTTTGATTTCTGGCACCCCATGTAGACTCCTGAGCCCCACAAGTAGTCATCTTTGAGTGCAGAGCCAGGAGAGTAACCTCTGAGCACTGCAGAATGTGGCCTTCAAACAAAAAACCCAAAAGACAAAAAGCAAAATTAAGGCCCTGAGTTAGACACTTGGTCAATTGTCAAAGCAACAGTTGGGATATAGTTGCGGGAAATTAAAAATCAATTCTCTCGGGGATTCTGAGTATAATGATAATTCGTCCCAGGATTGTTCTATTGTGAAACATGAGTGCTGAAATATTTCACCACTGACTTCATCTGTCACTGATGTCCCATGTTCAAGGGATGGGGGCTCTTTCAGGCAAGTGTCTTTAGTACAGGTGAAAAGCTCAGATATATATTTGAATTAGGAGGACCAGGGAGGTAGCTCAAAGGGCAGCAGCACATGCTTTGCATGTTGGAGCTCTGGGTCTGATCCTGGCATCGTGCTGTCTCCTGAGCACTGCCAGAGCAACTCTCTAGCACTGGGCTGATAATAACCACAGGAAACCATCAATGTGGATCCAAAGCTCCAAAATAAAAAAGTGTGAGAATTTGTCTCTTGCAGTTGAAGACCAACTCAGAAGTGACACCCCTAGCAATATAATCTTATCTCAGGCGAAGTTAACAGAAATTCTGAGTTTCTGATATTTTTTTGCTGTTGTAACCAGTGATATATGATTCCATGATTGGCATAGTGCAAGCTGATGTGAGCTTCAGTGTTTATCTAGCAAAGTGAGTGATAAGTGACAGGGATTGTGCATTATGTGAGATTGTAATCATGGTGGGAGCAGGAGTCTAATTGAAATTATATTTGGAACATTCTTTGACTTAATTTTTTAAAGCTTATTTTGATTTTTGTGGGTCACAGCTGGTGATGCTTCGGGGTTACTACTGGCTCTGTACTCAGTAATTAATTGGGGCTACAAAGCTTACCCTGTAACAAGAACAAATGTTTGGCTTTGGAGGCCTGGCCTTTGAGTTGCTTTCTAGTTATCTCCTGGGTGAAATCAGGACATTTTATCTGCAATTTATCTTTTCTTTTATTTAGAAAATGCTGTCCAGGAAGCTGACAGTTACTTTTCCAGCATGAAGAAAACAGGGCTCAGTTGGGAAATAATTTCCTCCTTTTGATACAGACACTTCCAGTAGCTTGTGTGTTCTAACTTTGTTAAGACTCAAGATACATACAATTTGAAACTATTTTTGTTTCTAAGAAACTGTGATTCTGGAGGTTCAGGAGCCTCAGGCACATTGGTGATATAGAGGTGAGGTACATGTGTGTATCTAAACCACAAAGCCAAGGACACTGTAAGCATGAGATGCAAATGACAACAATCAAAGTTAAGAATGCTCCTTTCAGGGGGGCTGGTGAGTCCCACCACCTGCCCAAACAGCACAGGCAGCTGAAAACCTCCAGAACCCAATCACTGCCATGCTCTCACTAATCTCCAACAGGCTCGGGGCGAGCCTCATCCATGAGAATGAGTCTGCCGAAAAATTCAGGTATGCAGGTTTTGTGGCCAAAATCTCCAGGCTGTCATGAAACTCCTGAAATCTTCAGGAGTTAGAAATGGGTGACCTCCCCCATCTCCCTGTGGAGCCTGGCAGTCACGCCCACAAACTGCCTCTGTGCCATATAAGCTCATTAACAGCCATGATCCAGAGACTCACAAATAAATCTCGGAAGAGAGCAACAAGCTGCAAAGACACCTCCAGACCCCAAAGTCACCATCCAGTTAAAAATTTAACTCCAGCTGTGTCACCCTGTTTAAAATTTTAGAATTCCTGGAGTGACATCAAATACATTATGCCACTGCTGTACCAAGAGTAGCACACCACATTTGAGGGGGTGTAGAAGGCAACCAATATCAACTAAAAAAAAATATTAGCACACAAGACTCAATCTGTAACAACATGTTAGTAATCTCTTATACAAGAGCTTAATGTCTCCAGGGCAAGACACAACAATCTCCACACACTTTTCTCTAAGGAAACTCTTTTGGGATCATTTTTAGCAGGTTATTCATATTACCAATACAAGATAAATTATTTAGTACCTTCTTTGGTGGCAGGCTTGGGTGGTGGTGGTAAAATTTGAAATAATGGTCATGGGAAGATGTAATGGTGGTGGGAATGGTGTTAAAATATTGAATGTAACAAATTATTGTGAACAACTTCATAAAAATAAAATTAAATAAAAAAAAGAATAATCTTGTCAAAGAGGCAGATTGGGGGTTGGAGGGAACCTGAGACATTAGTGAAGAGACATTGACACTGGTGGTGGGATTGGAAAATTAATCATATGCCTGAAACTATTGTGAACAGCTTTGTAAATCGTGGAGTCTTAAAAAATATCAGAAAGAAACTAATTTTGCAGTAAAATGAACAAGGAGAAGGTGGCAATGTCTTATCATTGTACCTAGAAAATGAGTATGACATAAATAAAAATATTACTACTTATATCCCCAGCTTACTTGTCACTGCAGTTTATGAAGGGTCTACTGAGCTCTTATACACACACAACTCACCTCAACCTGTTCAAAAGACTTGGATACTGGATTTCATTAGGCTAAAAGACTCAAGAATAAAAGAATATATTATCAGAATGTAAAGCATGCTCCATTTCATCCTCTTCATTTCCTTAAATGGCACAGTCTTCCTTTGGTCATATAATCCATCAACAATTATTTAGAATTTAATTCTATACTCTACCTTCTCCTTTGTGTCAGTCTTCCTACCATGGACCAGTCCTCCTGGCCCAGTGCAGTTAGGACAGAGAAGGGACCACTATGACAATGAGAGTTGGAAATGATTACTCTGTACAAAAACTGAATGCTGAAAGGAGATAAGAAAATAAAGTGATATGTGTGATACATTTTCAGTAACAGTATTGTAAACCACAGTGCCTGGACCTGTCATTTTCTTCCTTGCGATCATCTGTGACATAACTGACAAGCTCCATGGTTCCTAATCTATTATTTGGAAAATCTGGAAACAATACAGATGTCTAAGAACAGATAAATGGATGAAGTATGGTATCTATACACAACAGAATACTAAGTATAAAAAAAAATTGAAATCTTGCAATTTGTCACCATGTAGATGATCTGGAGATTATTTGTCCCTTTCCTGACTAACTTCATTCGTGTTACAAATGATCCCTCTCCAATGTGGTATATACAAAATAGTTCTTTAGACCAGTTATCATCTTCGGTTTCCTTTGGCCGTCTGCTATGCCCTTTCTGACTTTCCCATGGCAGAAAGATGGAAAGTAAGGGGGAGTATTGAGAAAATAGTGGAGGGAGATGCTGTTTTGTTATGCTATATCTGAGAAACCCTCTCAGTAACATAATTGTAATCACAAGGCCTCATATAAAATGCAAAAAAACAAAATAAATAAAAATTTTTAAATAGGTTTTTACATTATTTGGAAAAATGCCTAGGGGTGGTTTTGCTAGCTCATATGGGATTTTCATTGTTATTTTTAAAAATCAAGACTTTGCATTTTTACATTTATCTTAGTTTTACAAATTTAGGCAGTCTTACAAATTGGAGGCAGAAGTGGTCTTCTAGCCATTTAATGGCAAAGAAAGTTTAGCCTAAAGAAAGTTTCCTCAGAGGCTGGTATTTTTTCTCTGGCAGTCTAGATATAACGAAACTTCCCCTTTCGGTGAAAGAGATCTCTTTGCTGATGTTGTTAGTGGTATCTTTATGTTCTTGATGCTCTGAACAGCCGGCTCATCCGTTCTCGGGTTCTCAGAATAGTAGCTAATAATAACTTAATCTTTTCTCTAGACAACTAGTTCTGGATGAATAGAAAACAATGGGTCCTGCACTATGTTTATTCCCTTCCCATCCTCTCATATGGGTAAGACCACGACCAAAGATTGGCTTAGGGCCTAAGTGGCCAGCCTAGCTGTCTTGATAACTGATTTTATGCTGCAATTTATGCTTTAGAATCAGGTGGGTTGAGACTAAAGTGAGACTCTAGTAGATCACATTCTTAGCTCTTTCATCTGTTCTATCTTTTGGTCCTCATTCTCTAAAAACCCTCATCCAATGAGTCACTTAAGAATATTTATCTTAGATATAGTTCCAGAGAAACCAAACTAAAGATAAAGCAAAAATACAAAGCCTGCAAATTTTTTAATTAAATCACTGTGAGACACACAGGTACAAATTTGTTCATGATTGAAGTTCAGTCATACAATGTTCTAATACCTGTCTCTTCACCAGTGCATATTTCCAACCACCTGTGTCCCCCCAGTTTCTCTCCTGCCCATCACCCCACCCTGTTCCCAAGCCTGCCTCTATGATAGACACTTTTCTTCTCTTTTCTCCTCATCCTCTTCTTCCACCTCCTCCTCCTCCTCCCGGTCCTCCTTCTCCTCCTCCTCGTCCTTCTCCTCCTCCTCCTTCTCCCTTTTCTTCCCTCCTCCCTCCTCCTCCCTCCTTCTTCCTCTCTTCTCTCTCTCTCTCTCTTTCTCTCTCTCATTTTTCCTTTCAGGCATTCCTTTTGCAAGACTGTTACTGAAAGGGTATCATACATGTCATTTTACCTCCTTTCAGTACTCAGTTTAAGTCCAGAGTGACCATTTCCAACCATCATTGTCATTGTTGTCCCTTCTCTGTCCTAACTGCACTCCCCCTCCCCCTTCATGTCAAGCATCCTACCATGGATAAATCCTCCTAGCCCTTGTTTCTATTGTCTTTTGGTAATATGCACATAATATGGGTTTTTTTAATCCTGAAAATGAGTGCAATCATTCTATGTTTGTTCCTCTCCCTCTGACTCATTTCACTCAGCGTGATACCCTCTATGTCCACCCATGTATAAGCAAATTTTATGACTTATTTTTTCCTAATGGCTGTGTAGTATTTCATTGTGTAGATGTATCATAGTTTCTTTTTTCTTTCATCTGGTCTTGGGCACTTGGGTTGTTTCCTAATTCTGCCTATTATGGATAGTGCTGTAATGAACAGAGGAGTGAAGATGGCATTTCTGCCTTTTTATTTTGGACCACTAGGGTATATGCCCAGGAGCAGTGTTGTTCGTGGAAATCAATTTCTAGATCTTTGAGAATGTCCATATTGTTTTCTAGAAAGGCTGTATCACTTGCATTCCCATCAACAGTGAATGAGAGTCCTTTTCTCTCTGCATCCATGCCAGCACTGGTTGTTCTTTTCAAAGTGTGCCAGTCTCTGTGGTGTGTGATGATATCTCATTGTTGTTTTGACTTACATCTCCCTGATAATTACTGATATAGAGCACTTTTCATGTGCCTTTTGGTCATTTGTATTTCTTCTTTGAGAAAGTTTCTGTTCATCTCTTCTTCCAATTTTTGGATTAGGTTATATGTTATTTTCTTTTAAAGGTCTACCAGTGCCTTATGTATCTTTTTTTTTCTTTTTTGGTCACACCCGGTGATGCACAGGGGTTACTCCTGACTCTGCACTCAAGAATTACTCCTGGCAGCTCTCAGGGGACTATATGGGATGCCGGGAATCGAACTTGGGTCGGCTGTGTGCAAGGCAAATGCCCTACCCGCTGTGCTATCGCTCCAGCCCCTGTGTCTTGATATTAGCTCCTTATCAGATGAGTGTTGGGTAAATAATTTTTCCTATTCCATGGACTGTATTTGTATTCTGAACATTGTTTCCTTTGCAATGGAGAAGCCTATCAATTTAATGTAGTTCCATTTGTTTATCTTGTCTTCACTTGCTCGGTCAGTGGTGTTTCATCCTTGAAGATGCGTTTAATTTCACTATCATGGAGAGTTCTGCCTATGCACCTTATGGATTTAGGTCCAATATCAAGATCTTTAATCAATTTTGATTTGATTTTTGTGCATGAAATAAAAAAGGTTTGATTTATTTTTTCTGTGTAACTGTCCAGTTTTCCAAGCACCACTAGTTGAAGAGCCTATTATTCTGGGGGACTGGCTTTATTCAAATTCCATGCTGTCTTAATTACTACTGTTTTGTTGTACAGTTACAGTTTGAAGTTGGGGAAAGCTATGCCTCCCATCTTCATTTTCCCAAGGACAGCTTTAGCTATTCTGGAAAAGGGGGTAGTGGTTTATTCTTCCTTATAAATTTCAGCGGTGTTTTATCTATTTCTTTTAAAAATGACATGGGTATTTTTATTGGGACTACATCAAATCTGTACAATAATTAGGGGAGTATTGATATTTTTATATTAATCCTCCCAATCCATGAGCAGGGAATGTGTTTCTATTTCATGTTTGGATGGATCCAGAGTCTTCACTATGAGTATATAAATCTACTAGAGCCTCGTCTACATTACTCAAATGCTACCAATCAATTTATATTCATTCTCTTTTTTTTTCTTTTTTGGGTCACACCCGGCAATGCACAGGGGTCACTCCTGGCTCTGCACTCAGGAATTACCCCTGAGGTCCCCTGCTCAGGGGACCATATGAGATGCTGGGAATTGAACCCGGGTCGGCCGCGTGCAAGGCAAACGCCCTACCCGCTGTGCTATCACTTCAGCCCCTCATTCTCTTTTTACTCTGAAATTGATTCCAACTTTTACAATAAATTAGAAGTACATTTATTCATTTGATGTTTTTCATAAATTTGTGGAAAGGCAATTCCCATAATGATGATATGGAGTGAAACTAAGGTTGTTATATTAGTATAATTTTAAATATTTATAAAGTGATCCAAGCAAGGCTTCTTTAGGGGCTTTGTGTGTGATTCTAATTGCATCTGATTTTTTTGTATGTATTATTTAAATAGCAATGACTGAAGTAAAACTTCAACTATACAATTAATAGTTAATTGAGCAGTTTTGTATAACCCAAAATTTAGGGCCATTGCCTTTATTTTTCTTACCAGAAAGTAAATTCTACTTCTGCTAATGAGCACCTCCAAAAATTTCGTACCTGCTGGCAGACAGAAGGCAGACAAGACTTGATTCAGCACATTTGTGGTCAGAACCTTGAGCCAAGTTAAGTGCCTCCTTTTGAAATGGGGGCCACTGGGGACTTCCAAATGCCTTGAAGTTGCTCAGGATCCTCAGCAAATTATGCCAGCCTCCAAAATATGCCAAAGAGGAACTAGATTCATGCAAAAAAGACTGGGATTCCCCTTATGGCTCATGATGAATTTTTTTTTTTTTTTTTGCTTTTAGGGTCACACCCGGCAATGCATAGGGCTTACTCCTGGCTATGCACTCAGGAATTACTCCTGGCGGTGCTCAGGGGACCATATGGGATGCTGAGAATTGAATCCGGGTTGGCTGCATGCAAGGCAAATGCCCTACAGCTGTGCTATCAGTCAAGCCCCCTTATGGTGAATTTTAAAGCATTCATTCTTTTTTTTTTTTTTTTATTATAGTTTATTTTTAATTAGTGAGTCAACGTGAGGGTACAGTTACAGATTTATACATTTTTGTGCTCATGTTTCTCCCTTACAAAGTTTGATAACCCATCCCTTCACCAGTGCCCATTCTCCACCACCAGTAAACCCAACATCCCACCCCCCCTTCCCAGTCCCGTCTCCCCCCACCCCACACTGCCACTATGGCAGGGTATTCCCTTTTGTTCTTTCTCTCTGATTAGGTGTTGTGGTTTGCAATAAAGGTGTTGAGTGGCCATTGCGTTCAGTCTCTAGTCTATATTTGGCCCGCATCATCTTTCCCCCACATGACCAACAACCACATTTTACTTGCTGTTCCCTTCTCTGAGTTGCCCAGGATGAGAGAACAGCCTCCAAGCCATGGTGACAACCTCCTGGTACTTATTTCTACTATTCTTGGGTGTTCGTCTTATAGTCTATTATTCTATATTCCACAGATGAGTGCAATCTTTCTATGTCTGTCTCTCTCTTTCTGACTCATTTCACTTAGCATGATACTTTCCATGTAGATCCACTTATATGCAAACGTCATGACCTCATTTTTTCTAACAGCTGCATAGTATTCCATTGTATATATGTACCAGAGTTTCTTCAACCAGTCATCTGTTCTAGGGCACTCGGGTTTTTTCCGGATTCTGGCTATTGTAAACAGTGCTGCGATGAACATATAAGTGCAGATGTCACTTCGACTATACTTTTTGGCTTTTCTGGGATATATTCCCAGCAGCGGTATTGCTGGGTCAAATGGGAGCTCAACCTCAAGTTTTTTGAGAATTGTCCATACTGTTTTCCAAAAGGGCTGAACTAGCCGGCATTCCCACCATAAAGCATTCATTCTAAACATAATATTCTTCTCAGTTTTCCTTTTGCACCAATTCTTCCTGTCTCTTTATTCTTTTAAAATAAATACGGCAATATTGCATTTGGCAAAATAGAAAATAAAAAGGGGGGCCGACCAATAGCACAGTGGTGGGGTGTTTGCCTTGCATGCGACTAACCCAGGTTAGATTTCCTGCATCCCATATGGTCCCCTGAGCACTGCCGGGAGCAATTCCTGAGTGCATGAGCCAGGAGTAACAACTGAGCATCGCTGGGTTTGATCCAAATAGCCAAAAATAAATTACTTTGGGGACCATCCTCTGTCGAGTGATGATCTAGTTCACCAACCACTGTGATGATACCACTCATGTCTCCACTGAAAGCGTGTGAAAGCGCAGTAAGACAGGAGTGGTTATGGCAAAACACCCTGAGCCGTTCTGCTAGAAGAGTGTTTTTGACCCTATGGGGCTTTCTTTAGTGGAATATTCAAGAAAGGACCAAATTTTGGGTCAGTAGACTCATTGGCAAATCAGAGTGGTCCATTGGCATGCACAGGTCAAGCTTCATTTGCCCCAACTGTCACATCTTTTAAATGAAGACCCTGAGATAATTCCTAAAATATATGCTTCATAAAATCTTTAATAAAATTAAATGGATTATTTTAAAATGTATATTTAAAAATGAGTTTTCTCAGGTAATATTGCACTGTACTATTTCACAAGTTTTAGGAGTACATCATCATAAATCAGCATCTGAATATACCACTTAAATTCTACTTCTATCCTTCATACAATTGACCTGTTTTTATCTGATTGCTTGACTCTCCTTCTTTACCCTTTTCTCTTCATGAGATTATTCACTAAAAATGTAAAATAAAAGTTCTTTGGAGGTCTCAGAGTCAGACCACTGTTTATTAAGCTCAACTTCAATAAATCCAACTGTCTCCTAACAAACTTGAAACTAGCAAGCAGATTTCCACGTACAAAGTTACTTTTTTCAGACTGTAAACCTATTTGTGTTTGGATGTTCCTGTTGCAGCTCTATTTAAACTGTTGTGTGCCCAAATAGGACATCACCTCACCAACAGGCTTCCAAGCACAATTGGTACAGGAACAGTGAACAAAGGACTTACTAGACCTCCTACCCACTCCTGTCTGCTCCAGTAAGCTAGTTTGAGGAATGTAATTATCTATCTCCAAATCAATAGGCTGCAACATGAGGTTGGTGTAGACTGATTCAAGGTGCATTTCATCTATACCATTCAATAGGCAAGTAATTCTACCTGGTTTTGTGCCTCAAAAAATTCTTTCAAGATGCCTACTTGATAATTACAGAAGACATTATCTCCATCCAGAAATATTATATATATATATAGAGAGAGAGAGAAGCATAGTTATACTTTTTTTGTCTTTTGATTTTTTACAACAGTATGAATGTTTAATGCTTTTGGTATACATGCTTACTGTTTCTCCACACTACAAAAATGCCCCAAGCCCTTCACCACTGAAGGCCATTTACATATAAATATACATTGAAGTAATGTATATTTAAAAATAAATTTTTATTGAAGCAACACTTCTTACAAAGGAAACCTTCAGAGACAGTGTTGGTTCTGTATCTGACTGGGTCTGCTCCCAGTCCTTAGATACAGGCTCAGTACTCTAGATATCAGTTGCAGTAGGAAAACTACTGGCAAAATCAAGTCTTCCCCTCTCATTAATTACATGAACATTTATCCTCCAGTTTATGGATATTGACTAATATTTGCATTGATTTCAGGTATTTACCACCTGCTATTATGCCACTTCAAGAAATTTTCACAACTCTTGAAATTCTAACTTTACACCCAAAGTTATCTTGATGATTTTTTAAATATGGAAGCAATGGCAAAGAGATTGAAACCACAAGTGAAAAATATTTTATGGTCTAGCTTATTCATTTCAAATTCTTTTCTAGTTTCATGCTATACTACTTGATCTGGAAACTTGTTTTTCCAAGGTGTTTACCATTTTTTAAAGTTTAAATTTAAAAAACATCTTTCATATGCTATTGACTAAAAGACAGATTCAAAATTATGCTATTGGGCATGTCCTTCTCTCCCAGAAGGGAGCATAATATGATGCTTGCCATAGCCATGCCAGTGGATCCCACGCCAGGCTGTTTCACTCAGGGCACCCCAGAGGGAGGCAGGTGAGAGCCCTCCTCACCTCTAGGGACTCAGCCCAGGCAGCTGAAAACCTCCATAACCCACCGCCATGCTCAAGGCTGTTCCCCACATGCTCTGGCCTAACCTCAGGCGTGAGTGAACCTATTCCTGGACTGCGTGGTTGCAAATGCAGCTGCGTGACACATCCTACCCATTCTCCAAGGGTACCACACCACATTTGATAGGGTTCAAATAGTGGGCAACCTACCATAGAGGGAAATATATATGTATATATACATATATATTTACAGGTACATATATATATTTATGAAAGTTCACAAGGCTCAATCTTTAACAACATGTTAGTGATATCTTATAGAAGGTCTTAATGACCCCTGCCAAAAATAGAAAAATCTTCACACTCTTTCCTTTATGGATACTTTTTTTTGTAGCGTTTTCAGCAGTTTTTCATAATAAGTAATACAAAATATATTATTTCGGTTCCTCTTTGGGACAGAGATTGGGGTTTGGGATGGAAACATCCCAAATATGGTGGTAGGAAGGTGTAATGGTGGTGGGATTGATGTTTTAATATTAAATGTAATCAAATATTGTGAACTACCTTATAAAATAAAAAAATAAATAAAATAAAGAACTCTTCTGTAGAAAAAAAATCATGCTATTGTTTACTCCCAAATCATCATTTTCTGCCTTTAGCATGATCCCTGAACTTGAGAGAAGGAGAGCTCTTTCGTGTAATATTGCTGTGGTAGTTCCTTCCAAATGATATCTCAGCTAGTGAAGGAATCAGAATATTCTTTATAATTGCATTCTTACTTTTCTTTCAAGTTCTGACCCTTTTTACCTAGATATGTCTTGTACATGACATTAGTGACAAATGCTTAAGAGTTGGAGCATTTTGTCTATTTTATACTCATCCTCCCAGGTGATATGCTAGCATTATTGAATTAAATGTAAAATCAAGTGGAGGATGGAATAGACTCAGATTCCACTGCTAAATATAGTGATTGCCCCAGAGATTCCTAGAGGTCAGAATGGTAAAAAATCTTTCCACACCGAGTAATCTCTGACACCCATGCTCTAAAAGATATCCGAGATGACTGGAGCACATAACGGTTCCCCTTTCTCTTGAAACTGTCTTTTCTTTCCAGGTGAGCGCTGAATTTCTAGAAGCTATACTTAATTTCATAATTGTGTTCACTGGCTTTATTTGAAGCTGGGTAGATACCATCTGACTGAAAAACACAATTCCATGTATGCAGAGAGGATCTAAGTTAGCATAAAAATAATAAATAAACTTTTAAGTGTAGGATGGCTATATGCCATCACTAACCTAAGAAATTAGAGAAAAATGACCTGGATACATAGATACAGTTATGAAAGAGTAGTGACAGTTTACCAGACTTATCTAGGCCACAGAAAGTAACAAGAATCTCTTACACTTAAAATCTGTTCAGCATCACCTTCATTAAAAAAAGTTATTTGAAGTTGATTTATAAGACACTACAGAGTCACAAATTAGAGAGATGGTCAAATTTAACTGAAGATTCCTCTTTATCTTGATTTCTTGTTCTCTTGAATTTCTACCAGGATCTGGAGTAAAACCTTTCTGGAAATTGATTTTTGCCAATTTTGTTTATCCCAGTTTCCTTCCTACCTAAGCATTCTCATTTTGCCTCCAAATCATGTTCTTTTTGATATTGTTCTCTTAACTATTTCACAATCAACTTGATTTTTTCTATAGATGAACTTTCTTGCACTTTTTAAAATAAAGAAAACATACTTTTATATATTTTTGTTCTCAGTTGAAAGAGGAGATGTTAGTTTATTAGTCATCTGAAAAGAATCTGCTCATTCTCCCACAAGGCCACAAACTTTCTCATAGAATTCAGTTTTAAAGTACTAGTTCTACATGTCCTCTGAAGGACTTTAGGTTGCAAGTCATCCTGCTATCACTCCTCAGGTACTTTTATAACTGTTATTTCTGTCATATTATGAAACCTAACCCCCAGTGCAGTATGGGCATTTCTAAAGATATTAAAAATGTAATTGCCATATGATTCAGAAAATTCACTCCTAGTTATTTATCCAAGAATGCAAGAGCACTAATTTGAAAAGACATGCACAGTCTTATGTAATGTGACACTATTAACAACTGCAAAGATCTGGAAACAAATCAATTGTCCCATGAAAGATGAGTGAGTGAAAAGGATGTGGTGTTTCAACACAAACAAAACATTTCTGCATAAGATCTCCACAATATATATGAACATACTCGGAAAAATTCATATGTATAAATCTCACTATGGAAATCCTGACATTTGCTACAGTATGGATTTATTGGAGGGAGTTATACTAAAGAGGAAAAAAAGAAAAAGCAAGGGATTAGATAATAGCCAGAGGGAAAAAAACTTAGTTTCTGACCACTGAATTAAGATTAGCAAGGAGGGAAGTGATTGAAGGAGTTCACTGGACCATGGTGTGAGGAAATATGCAGTTTGGTGATGGGCATGACTTGTAACCAACATTTACAAGTCTTGTAAACCAATGTTACCTGAAAAAGTAGTAGATTAAGACAAAACCCAAAGAAAATGTGGTAAGAAATATTGATTCCTATGAGCCTGCATTACATGTAACTTGCAAGAACTTTAGGATTGTGATTTTCTTAATCGTATGCAATTTAGGGTTGATGTCCAGGATCTATGGAAAATCTATAGAAGGTAATCCTTATAAAGCTATTCTTAATTCTTATAAAACAACTTAGCTCTTAGGTTTAGAGGATAATTTCATGTATATAGAGAGAGCCATAAAGTTCAGGCATTTAAAACCATGTGCATTTCTTTAAACAAAGAGGAAAGGTACTTCTTTAGGTATGTAGAGTGTCACTAAAATGACTATAATCCTGAAATTTGTTGGTAAAGGAGAAAGCAAGAGAGAGAGGAAATTGCAGGATATAATACTAAAGAAATTTTTTTTGAGGGTACAGTTACAGATTGATACATTTTTGTGCTCATGTTTTCCCCATACAAAGTTCGATAACCCATCCCTTCACCAGTGCCCATTCTCCACCACCCGTAAACCCAACATCCCTCCCACCCTCCCCAGTCCCGTCTCCCCCCACCCCACACTGCCACTATGGCAGGGTATTCCCTTTTGTTCTCTCTCTCTGATTAGGTGTTGTGGTTTGCAATAAAGGTGTTGAGTGGCCATTGTGTTCAGTCTCTAGTCTATATTCGGCCCACATCATCCTTCCCCCACATGACCTCCAACCACATCTTACTTGGTGTTCCCTTCTCTGAGTTGCCCAGAATGAGAGACCAGCCTCCAAGCCGTGGAGACAACCTCCTGGTACTTTTCTTGGGTGTTAGTCTTATAGTCTATTATTCTATATTCCACAGATGAGTGCAATCTTTCTATGTCTGTCTCTCTCTTTCTGACTCATTTCACTTAGCATGATACTTTCCATGCTGATCCACTTATATGCAAACGTCATGACCTCATTTTTTCTAACAGCTGCATAATATTCCATTGTATAGATGTACCAGAGTTTCTTCAACCAGTCATCTGTTCTAGGGCACTCGGGTTTTTTCTAGATTCTGGCTATTGTAAACAGTGCTGCGATGAACATATAAGTGCAGATGTCATTTCGACTATACTTTTTGGCTTTTCTGGGATATATTCCCAGCAGTGGTATTGCTGGGTCAAATGGGAGCTCAACCTCTAGTTTTTTGAGAATCGTCCATATTGTCTTCCAAAAGGGCTGAACTAGCCGGCATTCCCACCAGCAGTGTAGAAGGTAATACTAAAGAAATTTCTTTTTCTTCTGCACGGCTGTCTTGAATAATTTTTTGTAAATGATTTATTGTAAATATCTCAAATATATACATACATAAAATGTAAAAAAAGGTGAACATTTATTTGATGGCTCTATGGTTATTTTTGCAACTTTGCCTAAAAAGATTTAGAAAGATTGATAGTAATATCATTGAAAAAAACAGATTTTTTAAAAAAATGCTCTTCATTAATTTCTTCCCTTGTTAATGCTTTTTTAAAAAAATAAATTTATTTATTGAATTACCGTGAGAACAGTTACAAAGCTTTTGGGTTTAAATCTTGGCCATACAATGATGAAATACCCATCTCTTCACCAGTGCACATTTTCCACCACCAAAAACCCCAGTATACCTCCAATCCCACACCCTCCCCCTACCTGTGTGGCAGATGATTTCCACATTACTCTCTCTCTACTTTGATTACATTCAATATTTCGACACCAGACCCACCATTAGTGTTTGGGATTTTCCCCCAACACTCAGACATGCCGAAAAGGCAACATTAGACAATTTGTTTTATATTGCTGATTATGAATAGCACATGATGTCACGTGGCCAAGATAGTGGCTGCGTGATTTTGGAATTCTGAAATTTTAATAATTAAATCTGGAGGGATTCCTGTCAGAAGCCGCTGGGTTCCAAGATTTGTTGGTGTGTCTCTGGGATCATGGCCATTAAGCAGCTTAATCAGTAGCTAGAGGGGGCCATTCATGGGCGATGACTTGGGGGTCTCATTGTGGCAGAGGAGGACAAGGGCTGGCTCCACCCCCATCCTGTGAGGTCCTGCATGTCTCCCCACTGCTGGTCCATACCTGACTATCCATTGGCCTCTGGAAGATGGCGGCCACTGAGCCGCCAGGGGGAATAGGTGGAGGGACGACACCCTTTACCACCTGGGGTGGCCTGGCGCCGGTAACCTAATATAAAGTCTGGACACAGTTTTGCCAAAAGCTGCTGGGTTCCGAGGTTCGTTTGTGTGTCTCTGGGATCATGGCTGTTAAGCGCTTAATCCACCCTTGCTAGTGCTTCTTTTAACTTTATAACAATCAAATATTTCCATATAGAAATTCTGGTTTGGGGAAATGAAATTTCTTCTTTTTTTCAAGGTTTCTCCTTTATTTAAAAATTTTAATTAAAGAACTATGATTTACAAAGTCACTGATAGTTCATATGTAGGCATATAATATTTCAACACTGATCCTATCACTAGTGTTAAATTGCTGAAGCCAGTGTTCCCCTACTCCATCCACTCCCCATCCGTCACCTTGACAGTCATACTACAAAGTTCCCGTAGATCTCATGATTTCATTTTCATTGACTCTAGACACATAGCTATACAAGTATATCTGAAGCCTGAAACCCTGTTCAACCATTACTTCCCTTTCTCTTCTCCCTTCCCTGCCTTGAATTATTTCCATTTCTGTCATTCTTTTCTCTCAATTCTGTGGGGAAAAGTGATATAGACTTGTCCCCTTTACTACAATACATTGGTGGAATAAAATTTCATTTCTATTAAATTGTCATCAGGATATTGTAATTCATAAGAGCAATTAGAGTACTTGTACTTAATAGGTGTAGTACATATACTTTTCTATAAATATTTCCTATAAAAATTAGATGAAAATCCTTTACAGCTATTATATCCTCCTGAAGATTAGTTTAAACCTTATGAAATATACTACTTATTGAAGAATTGTAATCCTGTGCACAGTTCAACAGTTTTGCTTTATGTCTTTTTCCAATGATAGAAGAAACTAAAGCTTCCTATCAAGGTCATCATAAGTCACGCCCACATTTCAGAAAGATAATTGAAGATTACTGGCCTTTCCATACATTTCTTCACATTTTCTTCAAACTGAGACAGTGTGCAGTTCATATGGTGTTTTGAGTTCCTTAAGGTGGACCTTAAAGAATGATTGTGTGTGTGTGAGAAAGAGAGAGAGAGAGAGAGAGAGATCCCAATCTTCATGGTTTTAATAGTTAGACACACTTGTTTTCTAATTAGTAATCAGGCCATGCACTGTAAACGTTTGTATTTTTGGCATAAAGCTTTGTCATTAAAAACATGTGCTACGTGCATTTAATTCAATTTCTATAAAATGTCAAGCTAAATCAGATTCACACCATAAATTCTTGGAGTCCTACACATTACCCGAGTTTTATATGCCGATGATTTTAGCATTTGGTATTTTGAGGAGGCTCAGTTGGTGCTCAGAGGACCTGGGGCTCCTCCTGGTGATGCTCAGCAGCAGAGCGAGTGGTTCAGTGCCAGGACACGAGAGTGTGGTGTTTCTCTGGCCGGGAAGTTCTGGGGACCGCCAGGGCTGCACCAGCGATGCTCACTAGGTGCCTCAGGGGTTGTAACTGGCAATGCTGGGGGAGTCGTGCAGTGCTAAGATTGAACCCAGCAGCTTTAACCTTGTACCTCCTCATTCCGCATTCGACATTTTACTGGTGCATACTTTTAATGACATTTGACTGCGCTTGTACCAATGTCTTTAATTTTTTAATGAGAAAATATTAATTAGCTATTTTTTTAAACAAGGAATGCTGAAAACCTTTTTGGTTTGGGGGCCATACCTCAGGGCTTACTCCTGGCTTTGTGCTTAGGAGTCATTCCTGGTGTGGTCAGGGGATCATGTATGGAGCCAGGGATGGAACCTGGGTTGGCCACACACAAGGGACGTACCATACCCAGTATACTATCACTCCAGTGTCTGAAATGTTACACTTTTAAATCTGATCTTAAGAAAAGGAGCTTTAATTCATGGAGAAGATACTGAATGAAACTCACATCTCGAATTCCAGTCTGAGTAGTTGCTTTTCTCATTGCTCCCTAAACACCAAAATGTTCACTATCGGTTTAGGACATGTGCTCAGTGTGCCATGTAAGTCAAATGTAACATGGAACTTATTTATGTTGGTACTCCTTCAGGAAGGAAAGAAATAACAGAGTAGGGGAGTTCATAAAAAATAAATATCTAAGACTTTCATGCTTTCTAAGTGTTAACACTCATGGTAATAATTTCCCTAATTATACGAATAAGAAGATACACAAGAAGAGCAATTCATGATAATTTAGCACAGTTTCCTTTTTTTAACAGGCTATTAAGGTAGCCCTTATTAAGTCCTTAATAACCTTAAGTGTAACCTACACAGAAAGGATAATGGCTTAACCCTAGAAAACAAAATCTTGGGCAAAGCTCACATGTAAACATTTGTTAGTGGTTACAATACCAGGAAAGCAAGAATGAGTAAAGAGAAATTAAGCACGACAAAGCATAAGAAACACAGATGATCAGTTACCAAGCAAACCATGACTTCATAAAAACACATGGCGGGTTATTTGGTCATAGAAACATCTCTGAAAAGGCCCTAAGAAAAGTGCCAATAAGACCTGGAAACTTCCAGCAAGAAAGCAGATGAAAGGATATGGTAATTATTATCCCCCTGTCTGTCTTCTTTCAGAAGCCAAAACTTTTCTGTAGAACAATAACTCACTCACACTTCTGGACATGTTACATGGTGACAATAGGGACCTGGTGGGCCTATCAGAGCCTAATGAGACTCACCTTGTTGGGGGAGCAGCCATGGCTCCTGCTGGGATGTGTCTGTGGAATCTGAGAATGAGACAACTGGTGAAATTGGAAGCTGAGACTCTAGTAGCTGTGGTCGTTGAAAAAGACTAAGTATAGTTGAGTAAATCTGGGCACATGCACAAACTGAGACTGATCTAAATGTCACTCCACTGAAAAGAGACTTTATGCTTATATTTGGTATTTGAAGAATGCAATGACTGCATTTTGGACTTACTGCATCTAGACATCTTCCCAGTTATTAAAAAACACTCAAGGACAAGGATAAACCAAATAGCCTAACCAATATCATCATCTTTGTATTCTTATTTATTTATATGGTTTGGTGGCAACACCCAGTGGTTCTCAGGGTCTACTTCTGGCTCTGGGCTTAAGGATCATTCATGGTGAGCTTAGGGGATCATACGGGGTCCCAGGGAGCAAATTTGGGTCAGCCTCATGCAAGGCAAGAGTCCTTCCCACTGTACTATATATCTTGCCACTGTAACCATCAACCCGCTCTTGAAAGGGATAGACGCAGAATGATTTCTCTCAAATGTGGGAGCTAAAGATACACAGTGGGAGAGAAACAAGTGGCGAAAGGCAAGAGAACTGGTGATTTAGTCCAGAGAACTTAGCTTATGGTGGTGGTGGGGAGTAGGAGAGGTATTCAGGACCTTGATGGAGGGAAATGAGTATAACTCATTTGGTGTCAAGTGTGGTGTTGAAATAATATATGCATGAAACTGATGGTGGTGGGGTTCCCAGATGACTTATGTAAAGTGGGGAGGAGAGAGGCAGCAGCCTCAAGAAAGGAATCTGGGGCCTGAAGCAATAGTACAGTGGATAGGGCATTTGCCTTGCATGCGGCCAACCCAGGTTCAATCCCCAGCATCCTATATGGTCCCCTGAGCACCACAAGGAATGATTTCTGGATGCAGAGTTAGGAGTAACCACTGTGCAGCACCGGGTGTGACCAGAAAAAAAAAAAAGAAATCTGTCATTTTCTGTCTATCCACCTCTGCCACCCAGGGAAGAATGGAGGAAATCTGGGGCTTTTAGTTTTGCTCTTGTGGGCAAGGAAAGTCAGTCCTAGACCATCTCCAGGACTTTCACCTCCTTCACCTTTTCCTCACAGAAAAGAATATCAGGAGGCAACAAGTAGTGAAGTATAATAGAGAGATATAAGAGAGAATGTGGACTTCTCTGGAGTGGAGAGGGAACCTCAGTACACATCCCAGCATTAGATATAAAAGTGTGAAAGTACATATCTCAAGAGGAGGTATGGGTACCACATGCGCTTGTCAGTAACACCTGGGCTCAGACAGCACATGCGCACATTTCCTTTGTTCCAGTTGGCTTTTATAAGGTTCTCCCAGGCTGCCCCACGCGGGGCTTTCTATCTAGTAACAGTCTGTTGCTAGGGTGGTTACTAAGGGGTAGAGTTGAGGGCAGTCCATGGTCTTCTTTGACATTCCTTTCCTGGACTTTGTTCCTGCTGGAATTCTCTTAGAAAGGGGATGGATCGGGTAGGGGATCCAGCCTCCTCTGTCTGTCCTGGTGCCAGGTAAAGGTCTTATCAGGGATTTTCCTATGGGTTTTTGTCATCTCAGTGCTAGTTGGTTTCACTATCTCAGAAATTCGTTGCTATAGGGGGCCCTTCCCTATCTACCTGACTGCCTACTTCAAAGCTACCATTAACAGCTTTGTAAACTATAATACCTCAATAAAGATGGAAAAAATAAAATCAACCCTTCTTAAAACGAATAATTAGATAAATAAAAAGAAACCTTGTTTATAAATTTTTTATTTGTTGCCAAATAGCAGAATTTTGTTTTAAATTTCCTTTATGGTTTTAGTCTTGTGATAACTGGTATTATTTGGAATACTGCTGGGTTAAAAAAAACTAAAACAAAGTACTTGCCTCACAATTCATGAGCTCACTTCTTAGTTGGAGGTCTCCGGGGTATCTTTACTTTGATGGATAGTTGTTAGTGAAACTATATTGCATAATTTAGAAACAGAGTTCAAAAATCCTCAAATATCACAATCCATCAGAATTTCAAGACTTTTTCCATAAAAGTTTAGAATGTGGTCCCTATAGAAGGCTGTCAGCTATTTGAGAATCTGATGTCTTTATCATAAACAGACAAAAATTGAAAAAAATAACCTGATCCTTTAAAGTGATGAGCATGTCAGGATTCCTTCAAGATTGTCAATCAACTTTCGACTGATTTCACTTTAGCGCACACAATCTTTGGAGATCTGGATTCTAAGTTTACTCCACCATCTGTCATTCTACATTCTTGAATAGAAAGAAGTAGACATTCAAATGCCAGTTCCCATGGGGATATTTTTATCAAAGTTTTAGTATGTGCCATTTATTTCATTCTCTACAGCCATGTCTCCATATTTCCTGTATACCTACTGCTTGATCCAATTTCAGCCTCTTCTGGATGCTTCAGGAGGATACTTAATCAGACTTTTCACCATGCATAAAAGTGCCTCATTTGGAGAGGTGGGATAGCAGGTAAGGTGCTTACATTTATGTGAGCAACATGTATTCAATTTTTGGTGCTCCATCATGTCCCTGGGGCCCAAATAGGAGTGATTGCTGAGCACTGCTGGATGTGGCCCAAAATGAATATTTTTTTAAAAGTGCATAACTTGGTACAACAAATGCATAAATAACACTTTTTTTTCTTTAAAACTAAAAACATTAAAGAGCCATGATTCACAACTATTTATTGAGATACCCGGGTTTGTGGATCTGATCTTGCAGGCGAAATCCGGAACAGAAGAGGAAGAATCCCGATGGTGGTCTTTTGGGGGGCACTCGGACCTTCTTGCTGCCCTCTGCAGGCCCATGGTCCTTCATTTCCCAGTCAGAGCGAACATTGTCGGCCTTTGCCATCTCATCGAATTTCGACTTCTCCTTTCCAGACACGGTCTTCCATCTCTTCAGAGCACTTCTTGGAGAGTTCGGCAAAACTGACCGGCACCTTAGGGTTTTTTTTCTCCTTATGCTCCTCTCTGGAGCGCAGAGAGACTAGCAAGGGGACAGGGGGAGAATAATGTAGGGGAAGAATGCAGGAGCAGGAGTGTGGAGAGATGCGGCCACGAGAGAGCGCAGAGAGATGAGCGGGAGAGACCGGAGGAGACAGGAATGAGGGGCAGCGTGAGACTAGAATGGGGGGCTTAGTGAGATTGGAACAGGCGCGTGGGGAGAATGGAATAAACGGCGACTGATCATCAGCCAGCCCGGCCCTCTTACCTCCTTCATCCTCCCCATGGCCTGCACGGCCCAGGGTGGGGAGTGGCCGGGGCTTCCCCTAGCCGCTGGGACATTATACAGGAAACCTAGGAAGAAACGAAAAAAAAAAATAAAATTCTGAAAAGTACCACTAATATAAAAGATTCACTAGAAGTATTTAAAGACAGATTTGAGTGGACAAAAGAAAAGAACTCAAGAAATCTGAAGATAGGGCATAGAAATATTTGAAACAAAATGTAATATTGATGAGAGCAAAAAGAGTCTAACAGGCCAGTGGAATATGATTTAATGAAGTAGTATAGGCACCGCAGAGATTTTAGTAAAACCCAAGAAAAAATGATAAAAAGACAGAATATTCAAAGACATGATGGCTGAAAACTCTCTAAATTTGTTGAAAAATATAAATATTCAGGAAGCTTGACAAAATTTAAAAATGAACTCAAGGATATGGTTCTTGGTAGGGACTTATTTGAAGTGGAGAGAAGAGAGATGGTAGCCTTGGAATACTATGCAGCTATTAGAAAAGATGAAGTCATGACCTTTGCATATGAGTGGATCAACATGGAAAGTATCGTGCTAAGTGAAATGAGACAGAAAGAGAGAGACAGACATAGAAAGATTGCACTCATCTGTGGAAAATAAAGTAACGGAATGGGAGACTAGCATCCAAGAATAGTAGAGATAAGTAACAGGAAGTTGGCTCCACAGCTTGGAAGCTGGCCTCACATGCTGCAGGAAAAGGCAGCTCAGATAGAGAAGGGAACACCAGGTAAAGTGTGGTTCTATGGACCGCTGGGGATGGGAGATGCGTGCTGAAAGTAGACTATAGATCAAACACAATGGCCACTAAATACCTCTATTGCAAACCACAACACCCAACAGGAGAGAGAAAACAAAAGGGAATGCCCCGCCACAGAGGTGGGGTGGGTGGGGAGGATAGGGTGGGGAGTGGAAGGGATACTGGGATCATCAGTGGTGGAGAATGGGCACTGGTGGAGGGATGGGTACTGGAGCATTTTATACTGAAACACAAGCACGAAAAGTTGTAAGTCTGTAACTGTACCTCACGGTGATTCACTAATAATAATAATAATAATAATAATAATGAAAGACATACCAAAAAATAAAGAATTGGGGAGTATGTTAGGTTAGGGATGCCTAGGATAGATCGACTAGTCAGAACATCAGTGAAGGCATAAGAGCACAAAATGAAGAACTAGAAGAGCTGGGGCAAGTGCATATATAGGGCCTTATGTCCTCAAAAAGTTGAATATACATTCTTCTCTAGTGCACAAAGAACATTTTCTGGGATAGATCACATTATTAGGCCTTAGACAAACCTGCATAAACTCAGATATTAAAATCATTCCAAGTATCCTATCAGATCACAATGCCACAGAAACAGAAATTAGTTGTAAAGGAAGATGTGAATAAACTCTAACATCTAGAAACCGAACAACACACTACTAAGTAACAGCTGGATCAAGGAGGAAATCAAAGAAATTTTAAAATTCCCGAGACTAATGGTAGTAAAGGAACAGGTTATCAAAACCTATGGGACATAGCAGAAGCTGGACTTAGTGGGAAACGCATAGAATTACAGGCCTCTATTAGGAAAGTAGAAAAACATAAAATCAACAACCTAAATACACATCTCAAGCACATCTAGAGAATCAATAACAAATGAATCCAAAGACCAGCAGAAGGAAGGAAATAATAAAAATCAGAGCATAAATCCATGATATGGAAATCAAGAAAGAAGTACCAAAAAAAATCAATGAAACTAGAAGCTGGTTCTTTGAAAGCATAAATAGGATAGACAAACCTTTTGCTAAACTCTGAGGTAAAATAAGGGAAAATACTCAGATAAATAGGATCAGGATGAGAGGGAATAAACTACAACAGAACCCTCAGAAATCCAAGAGATCATGAGAACTTACTATGACCAACTCTAATCAGTTAACTTTGGAGAACCTAGAAGAAATGGACAGATTCTTAGAAATATGTAATGTCCCAAAACTGAACGAAGAGGAAGTAGGAAGTCTGAATAGGTTGATCACTAGCAAGGAAATTGAAGCAGTATTCCAGAATCTTCCTAAAACCAAAAATCCTGGTCCAGATATGTTTACTGATGTATTCTCTCAAACCTTCAGAGAAAAGTTACTGCCACTGATCCTTTAGCTCTTCCAAAACATTAAGGAAACAGGAATCCCTTCTAATACACTTCCACAAGGCTTACATTACACTCATACCCAAAGCAGACAGAGACATATCCTAAAAAAATAAAACTTCAGGCCAATCTCCTTAAAGAATATCGTTGCCAAAATCCTCAAAAAAAATCTTAGCCAACTAAGTCCAACAGCACATAAAAAAAATCATACACCACCATCAAGTGGAATTTATCCCAGGGATACAAGAATAGCTTAATATACAAAAGTCAATTAACATAATAGACCAATTAGTAAAGTAAAAGATAAAAATAATATGATCAAATCAATCAATGCAGAAAAAGCTTTTGACATGATTCAACAGCCACTTATGATAAAAAACCTTAAACAAAATAGGAGTGTAGGGACCCTTTCTCAAGATAGTAAAAGCTATTAAAAGTGCAAATATTATTTTCAATGGTGAAAAATTAGAAGCACTCCCACTGAGATCTGGTACAAGACAAGGATATCTACTGTTTCTCTATTACTCAACATTGTACTAGAAGTCCAGCAATAGCAATCAGAAAATAAAAGTTTTATATATATGTGTACATATATATATATATGACATGATATTATACTTAAAAACCCAAAAGAATCCACAAAAATCTTTTAGAAACAATAAAATAGTACAGCAAAAGTAGTCAGCCACAAAGTCAATACACAAAAGAAGTCAGTCACATTCTTACATACAAATAATGAATCAGAAGATAAAGAGACCCAAGAATCTATTCCATTCAAAATAGTGTCCAAGGATATAAAGTATGTAGGAAACAAATTAACAAAAAGGGTGAGAGATATATGCCATGAAAACTTCCACATTCTTAAGGAAGAAATAAAAGAAGACCTTAGAAAATGGAAAATATTTATGCTCTTGGACTGGAAGAATCAATACTGTCAAAATGACCATCTTACCCAAAGTACTATATAGAGTCAATACAATCCCTTCCCAAATTCAGACAACATTCTTCAAGAACTTAGAACAGTCCATAATAAAGTTTGTATGAAATCATCACCGTATCACTGTCATCCCGTTGTTCATAGATTTCCTCGAGTGGACACCGTAACGTCTCTATTACACTCAGCCCTAGGATTTTAGTAGCTTCTCTTTACTCGTCTTTCCCAACAATTGGAGGCTCTTTCAGGGTCAGGTGAATGAAACCTATCGTTAATGTTTTTGGCATATCGAATACGCCACAGGTGGCTTACCAGGCCCTGCCATGCGGGCAGGATACTCCCGGTAGCTTTTATGGAATCATGAAAGACCCCAAATAGTAAAATTATACTGAAAAATAAGGTACGGGTAAAAACAACATGGTATTGGAATAAAGTTAGACTCTTTAACCAACAGGTCAGAATAGACTATTCAATGACAAGCCCCTCATATATGATAAGCTAATTAAAACTGGATCTATATCTCACACCTTACACAAAAGTTAATATAAAGTGATTAAGAACCCTGATATCAAACAAGAAACTATAAAATACATTGAGGCAAACATAGGCAGAACACCCCAAGATTTAGACCTTAGTGGTATCTCCAATGATACAATGCTATTGTCAAAGGCGACAGATAAATGGGACTATATGAAATTAAAGAGTTTCTGCATGGTAAAGAAACATTAGCTAAAACTAAAAGACAGCTAACTTACTGGTAAAAAGTATTTATGGTCAACACAGCAGATAAAATGTTTATATCCAAGATATATAAAGTATTCACAAAGATCAACAACAATAACAACAAAACATCAAAAATGGCAAAAGGAAACAAACAGGAACTTTTCTGAGGAGGACAACCGATAACTAACAGTCTCATGAAAAAATGATCACTTATTATTAGGGAAATTCAAATCAAGACAACAAATCAGATGCCATCTTACACCAGTGAGAATGGCACATATCAAAAATACTGGGAACAATCTGTGTTGATAGGGATGTGGTGATAAAGGAACTCTCATGCATTGCTAATGGGAATGTTGTCTGGATCAACCCCTCTAGAAACCAGGATGGAGGGTTCTCAGTAAACTTAAATTTGAGCTACCATACAACCTAGCAATTCCATTTTGGGTATCCACCCTCAGCACAGAAAAAATTTATTCTAAAGGACATATGCACACCATTATTCATTCACTGACATACTCAGACAATAGCTAGTACTTGGAATCAATCTAGACATTCAACAACAGATCAGTGGATCATAAAGATGTGGTATATATATGAAATACTGTGCCCCTGACCCCTGTAAGGAATAATAAAATCATGCAATTTAATGCAACACAGATAGAATTGGAAGATACCATGTTAAATGAAGTACTCCAGAAGCAGCAGCATGCATACAGGACGATATCACTTGCATGTGGTTATTTATATGAGGAAATTGGATGAGCAAATGCAATGGTTTAAATGGGGGATGCCTAGATCACCCACGTCCCCAGAGTATAGGGAAGAAAAAGGAAAAATAGAGTGAAGAGTAGAAGAGACAGAAGCAACGGGGACAAGGGCCAAGGGGATCCATGTACATCTGGTGGTGTTAAGGAATGATAGGGCTAAATATACAAACTACAGAGTCAATAATATTGAAATCACGAGACTCAAACTTTCATAATCAAACATTAAAGATGCCTGTCAAGATGACAGGTTGGGGTGGGAGTGGAGGGTGTATAGGAGAGGGAATCTGAGAACACTTGGGGAGGGAAGCTGACACATGATGAGATGATGATGGAACATTGTATGTCAAAAACCCAAGTATGAATAACTTTGTAACTCACAGTGTTTTAATTAAATAAAATTTGGGAAAAAATTTATTTTTTTAACTTAACAACAACTGCAACAGTAACAGCAACAAAACAAATATTGTCTTTAAAATGTGGGCAGGGAAGAGGCTGGAGAGATAGTACAGCTGTTAGGGCTCTTGTCTTACACTGACAAGAGTGATCCCTAAGCAGAGAGCCAGGAGTAAGCCCTGATCATCTCCAGCTGTAGCCTCCAAACAAAACATAATCAATATCAAAATATTAGTAGAGGGCAGAACAGATTATTGTCCAAAATTATATATACAGATGGAAAATATGGAAAAAACCCCCAGCTCATTAGCATTTATTAGGGAAATGCAAATTAAAATTGCAATGAACTATCACCTTACACTTGGGAGAATGGTTTACATAAAAAGATAAAAAAACATTAAATATTGGCAAGGGTTTGAAGAAGATTGTCCAGCTTTGGTGGGAATATAAAGTGGAATAGTAATTATAGAAAGTACTATGGATATTCTTTTTCGATTCCTTTGCCCCTCTCGGAGAGCCCAGCAAGCTACCGAGAGTATCTCGCCAACACAGCAGAGCCTGGCAAGCTACCTGTGGCATATTCAATATACCAAAACCAGTAACAACAAGTTTCACATGGAGATGTTACTGGTGTCCGCTTGAGCAAATAGATGAGCAACGGGATGACAGTGACAATGATTATGGATATTCTTTAAAAAATCAAGAATAGAAATACCACATCCCCCAATCATTTTGCTCTGGATATATTGCCTAGAGAATATACAAACACTATTCAAAGAGACCCTGTGAGTGCTTGAGTATTCTTTGATCCATAAATGCAGCATTTTTTCAAATAACTTTTAATAATAATAATACCTTGATTTTCTCTTTTGGTTTCGCTCTTTACTCCCTTGAGTTGAAACTTATTTCTCACCTCAGTTGCTGCACAGCTTTCTTTTTAGCCTCCCTGCTGCTCTCAGACTGATTTGGCAAGGGGGAGGGTCCTTCACGGTGTGATCCCACTCACTACATCACTCTCTCCTCTCCCCACAATTGCCACAGTGGCATTAAACCAAAGTTCTGGTACGTCAACTGTCGTTCATGGTTCCTTAGGGCTGCAGCGTATCTTGATTGGACCTGGTGTTTCTCGATGTTGTCTACATCTCCCCTGTGTCTCAGCTATGGTTCCTGCAGAAGCAATTGGGAATTTTAAAAATGACAGTTCATGAAGGTGTCGAGAAGCCACATGGACAAGGCGGTGCTTACTGTCCCTGGGAGGGACGCCCGCTCCCCGGCTCCCAGCCCATCCGCGGGGAGTCCGGGCGGGCAGAGGGGGCTGAGCGGGCTGAACTCTGCCCGCAGGGGTTCGGATCTGGGGTTTGGCTGATGGGGAAGCCGGTCCCCAAGCGCCTCTGGCAAGGAAAGAAGGCTGGCGTGTCGTCAGGGCGGGTTGCCAGTTTGCCATCTGGGACGGCAGGGGGTCAGCGAGGGCTGCTGCCCACACTGGCATCAGACCCGAGGTCTGTCCCCACGGCTCTGGTCCCCGAGTGCGGCGGGGGTGAGTGGGCCCCAGTGATGCCTTCCAGGGGGTTCTTAATGGGCACCCCTCTCCCGTGGGAGAGGACAGGCCCGAGGGCCTGAGATGCTTAGCGGCCTGGTTCCTGCCGGCCTGCTCAGGGGCCGCCGCCTTCCTTTGTTGTCTTGGCCCTCAGGCGCTCTCCTAAAAGCCTGTCCCTTTCATTTGACACATACATGGGAGCAAGGAGTGCAGAGCCAGGAGTAACCCCTGAGCATTGTGGGGTTAAACAAAACAATAGAAAGAAATCTGGGAGCTGGAGCACAGTGGATAGGGCGTTGCCTTGCACTCAGCCCACCCAGTTCGATTCCTCCACCCCTGTCCAAGAGCCCGGTAGCCTAGAGTATCCCACCCTCATGGCAGAGCCTGGCAAGCTACCCGTGGTGCATTCAACGTGTCCAAAACTGTAACAATAAGGGGGCTGGAGTGATAGCACAACAGGTAGGGTGTTTGCCTTGCACGCGGCCGACCCGAGTTTGATTCCCAGCATCCCATATAGTCCCCTGAGCACCGCCAGGAGTAATTCCTGAGTGCAAAGCCAGGAGTAACCCCTGTGCATGGCCGGGTGTGACCCAAAAAGAAAAAAAAAAGACAGTAACAATAAGGTTTCACAATGGAGATGTTACTGGTGCCCGCTTGAGCAAATAGATAACAGTGATACAGTGATACTGTCCCTGTGCTGGCAGGGGAGAAGAGATGGAGCCTTTGTCATAATCTGGAGACCTAAGGTGTTCTAAAGTGAGCTAGCTGAATGAGTTCTGACTCTTCAAGTAGTGCCAGAGAACACAAGATTAACCCCCTAGGACAACTGGAAACCTCTTCCTTTAATCCCTGACCTCCTTCTGGTCCTTAGACTGCTCTTTGTTTTGGCTAACTCCCATGGTAAGCCATAGGCAGGGAAACGCCTTGATACAGACCCTGGTAGTTAGTTCCATAGGGCACAAGTTAGGCTGGACAGTGGTGGCAGACTGCTGTTTGGGAGGGCAAATGGAAATTATGCAGTGTGCCATGTGTGAGTATCTCCAGTATGTGTTGTTAAAGAAGCATTGTAGAGGCCCATCCTGCCTGCTAAATCCAGTTCCTGGTGTTGGAGCCCAGGAATCTGAGTGTGGCTGAGTCAGTGAGACATTCACTGAGGTGATTTGTTCTGCATTTTCGTAGTACAGGAGCTGGATGTAATTGTGTATTCACAATTGTGTATCTAGATGAAAACATCTGACTTACATTTGCTGACCAAATGTTGGTGGAAGTGAGTATTTGAATTTCACTAGCCTCCCCTTCCTGAAATTACCTGGATGCAGCAAACTCAGGGGTTGAATCACCAGTTAAAGAAAGCCAGGGACAATGACAGTAAAACCACTAGCCCCAAAACAAAAAAATTTTTTCCAAGCTCATGATCATTGGTTAAGGTAAGAGAATTGAAGAGTATATGGTAGAAATATAGTATAGCTTAATGTTTATTTAATCCTTGATACCTGGATCTCAATCAATTTTAGAAAACTGTAAAACAAGTACCTGTATATGTGTACCTTGAAGAGAGGTACACATTTATCAAAAGAGTAATTGTTGAACAATATTTGCTGATGAGATTGAGTTACTTTTCATTTATAATTCATCTCTCTACACTCACTCATCAATCACTTTATATTTTCCAGATGTAGTACTGATAGAATTTTAACTTCTAACCCAATGTTGTAAGATAAGAAGTTAATTTTGGGACATCCCTTAAATTCATTTCCCTCTAAGATATTAGACAAGACCTATCAAGGGAATCCAGAGTTCTGTTCATAGCATGAGAATTTTTAAGCTTGGTGCGTCTCTGAGGATTCTTTATCTCTAACTTCAGACTACTATAAATATTCTGCATGCGCATATGAGCACACTCACTACCCTGAGTATTTTGGACTCAGTCGTCACTCTTGTAAAATGAATTTTGGCACAGTCCATGAAGGTCCTTAGGGCCAACAATTTTATCTAATCATCTCTGGCTACTCTTAGCCTGTTGTATTTATTGAATGGAATGAAAAGAGAAGATGAGGTGAGAGGTTGAATGTGTCAGCCCCACCAACACGCTACAGCCTGGTTAGCTTCAAGAGCCAGTGTCCACCACTCCACTCTGTGTGGGGCAGCTTTGGTCTGGGATTTATTTCCAAGTAAGTACTAAGGAATGTATGTGGTTGGTTTGTTCTCTGAGTCTCAAATCAAGCTGAAAACAGCGTTGTCAAGCGTTCTCCATGGAACACATTAAGAGACCCACTTCTTGAAAGGAGGCAGGCCTTCTTGCCTGAGTGATGGTGTTCTGTTAGGAGGACCAACTTTTTTTAGCATACTTTCTTCTGAACAAGAGTTCAGAAGCTCCATGAACTGCAACTGTGAGTTGAATTTTAAATTCCGAATCTTCAGTGATAGAAGTTGGCTATAATTATGCAACTTGTTCCTTCTTCTTCATTTATTGTTTTCTCACTAATTTCATCTCACACCGACTTCATCTATCATGTAAAATCATGGAAGCATCACAATAATTTTTTTTTAATTTTATTTTATTGAATCACCATGACAAAAGTTACAAAGATTTCAGGTTTAAGTCTCAGTCATATAATGATCAAACCCCTATCCCTTCACCAGTGCACCTGTTCCCCCACCAAGAACCCCAATATACCCCCCTCCCACACACCCCCTGCACCTAAGTGGCTAATGATCTTCACTTTATTCTCTCTATACTTTGAATACATTCAATATTTCAACAGAGAACTGACTATTATTACTTGGAACTTTCCCCCAACAATCAAACCTGCTGAAAAGGCATCATTTGAAAGTTTGTTTTCCATTGCTGAGAATGAAGATCATTGAAGCTCGCAAGGCTGCAACAGCGACCGCCTGGTTTTGGGTTTCTGTTGTTTTAGCTCAGTTTACAGTCTAGATGCATTTCTGTAAGAAGTCTCTGGGTGCCAAAAGTGGGTTAGTAGACCTCCCAGATCATAGTCTTTAAGGAGCAGAGGGGCCGTGTCATGCGCAGCTGCTCTGGATCTCATCTGGGCAGAGAGGATGCTGGTAACACCCCCGTCCCATGATCTCTTGCGTGCTACGTCACTACAAGCTCGTACCTCTGGGTTGTGAATTCTGGAAGATGGTGGACACCACGTGGGCGCTGCTGCTGCTGCCGCCATTGCTATCTTCCCCATGAAAGAAAGCGCTGGGAGAGAAAATCCTTCCCCCTCCTCGGGCAGCATGGGGTTGTAGCTCAGCTCACAGTCTAGATGCATTTCTATAAGTCTCTGGGTGCCAAAATGGGTTAGTAGACCTCCCAGATCACAGTCTTTAAGGAGAAGAGGGGCCGTGTCGTGCACGGCTGCTTCGATCTCATCTGGGTGGAGAGTGTGCCAGTAACACCCCCCATCCCATGATCTCTTGGGTGCCACGTCACTACAAGCTCGTACCTCTGGGTTGGCATCACAATAATTTTAGCAACAAAATATTGTAGTGAATTTTATAGAAATTAGAAAACAAAGAGAACAAAAAGCAAATTCCTATAAATTTGCCATACTATTTCAATTGGATTTATTTTCTAGACTTGTCATAATGATGTGGCCAAAATGAAAAAAAAAAGAATGTTTGAGGAGCTTCTGAATGATACAGAACTGGACAAGAATCACACTACACACAACTAGTTTCAGAATGGCTCAGAAATAACCTTAAGAAACCCTAATCACAATAATATGAACCTAAAAAAATTAATCCTTAGAGTGACCAACCCCAAATTCCCAGGGAACTTGTGTTTTACCAAGAAAGGTCTGAGGAAGATGCAAGCCAGGAGTGCACATGGCAAGGTCATCCAGGCCCCTGTGACCGCACATCCCAAAGGGCACCAGTCACAGAGCCGTGGACTTGCCTACATTGTTGATATCAAGGTTAGGGAATAGGTTTGTGCCTGCACTGCCAAGGAGCTCAGGTTCTACCAGCCAAAGACCACGGCTCAAACCGAGATGTAAACTACAATTTAGGCTGCTGCTGCAGCTCTAGCATCTTCTTAAACATCCAGAGGGGCTGGAGTGATAGCACAGCATGTAGGGCGTTTGCCTTGCACATGGCTGACCCGGGTTTGATTCCCAGCATCCCATACGGTCCCCTGAGGACAGCCAGGAGTAGAAATTCCTGAGTGCATGAGCCAGGAGTAACCCCTGTGCATTGCTGGGTGTGACCCAAAAAGCAAAAAAACAAAACAAAACAAAAAAATAAAACACCCAGAGCTGGCCAGAAAGGCTCCCTAAGAGAAGCCCGGGGCTGCCAGTGTGGGGTGGAAAGACTGCAGTGACACCCTAGCTGCCTGTGTGGGTCTTCCTGGGATATTTGTATGATTAAACCTGAGAACAGGAAACAAGAATTTAGTACGTGACAAAAACAAATCTTTATACAGAACGTTTTGTTTGGTTAAAATATGATGTACATATTTGCCTAATCATGGGGATGATGATGATGATGATTGATAAATTAAAAGGGGAGATTTAATAAAAGGGAAATTTGATAACCCCGAAAGAGAGCAACACAGAACATCCTGGAGTGCGCAGCCCACTGATGTACCAAAAGTAGCGCACATTTGTTTGGTTTTAATACACATGCTTTTAATCTCTTAGATAGGGCTTAGATGGCTTCAGGGTGAAATACAATAATCTTAATGCACTTTCCTCTTAGGGTGGTGGGAAGATGCATGGCGGTGGAACTGGTGTTTGAACATTATTTGTAATGAACGATTGTGAACAACTTTATAAAAATTAAAAAATTAATAAAAGTGCATTCAAGGTTGAAATGTCTATCACTGTCATCCCATTATTTGGCGATTTACTTGAGTGGGCACTAGTACCATCTCTGTTACACTCAGTCCTGAGATTTTAGCAGCCTCTCCTTATTCTTCTTTCCCAACGATTGGAGGCTTTTTCAGGGTCAGGAGAATGAGACCTATTGTTACCATTTTTGGCATATTGAATATGCCATGAGTAGCTTGCCAGGCTCTGCCGTGTGGGCAGGATACTTTCGGTAGCTGGCCAGGCTCTCCAAGAGGTATGTATATATCTTTTACTGTATTTTGGATATGAATACACTATGGGGAGCTTGCAAGGCTCTCGCAAGTGGGCAACAGACTCTTGGTAGCTTGTCAGGTTCTCCAAAAGGGAGAATAAGGCTATTAGATTTGTTCTAATAACAAATTACAATAACAAAGCTTCCAGGAGCTTGGTCTTATAGTCTCTGGATGTTGGCCGTTGGTGGGATTACATGGCTCCGGGGGCAGTTTGCGGGTGTGGCTGCCAAGCTACTGAAAAATGGGGTGGAGAAGGCCCAGTCCCAATCCGAGCAGGCCTGGAGATCTCAGCCTTGGGTCCCACACACCTGGGTTCCTCTGCCACTCCCTTCATGCATGAGGCTCGTCTGAATGCGTGGAATGTCTGTGGAACTTGCAATATGGATATGTACCTATTATTTACAAAATTTGAGTATTACTTTATACTTTGTACTTAGCCCAGATTTCAGGACTTTGAGTGAGAAAAGACACAAGCCACTTGGTCTCATGAAATTTATGTTATAGTGTATCCTATGACCAGCAATCTCTGAAACTAATTGCTTAATTTTCCAAAGAAGAGTTGGACAAACTCAAGGTGCTGGCAGCCAGCCAGTGGAGCTAAAGCATGGTGGACGGTGGGTTTTCTTTTAGGAATGTAAGGGACTGGAACTTTGGCAAATAAAACAACAAAGTGTGAGTCAGGGAGTAAATAGATAAAACTTACTCAACTGAAGCATTTTTAAAAACACTGATTTTTATATCAAAGTTAATATTCCCGGTTATAACATTGTACCTCAGTTTTGAGAGATATAATTACTGAAGGGAAACTGAGTAAAAGATGCACAACATTTCTTTCTCTCGCTCTTACAGCTGCCTATGGCCACACTAATATTTCAATATAGAAATTACATTTTTTAAATATACCTCTAAGAATAGTGTTGGTTTTGGGTGGAACATATTTCCAGTATGCAATAAATCAGAAGTCCAAATAGCACAGACCTTTGGTATATCACTTAATCTTGCTTTAGGGCCACAGCTGGTGATGCTCAGGGGTCACTCATGGCTTTGAGCTCAGAAGTTTCTCCTGGTAGTGCTCTGGAGACCAGAGCTGGGAATTGAACCCAGGTTGACTGCATGCAAGGCAAGCACTCTACCCATTCTCTACTATCTCTCTGGCCCATTTCCCTTAATCATTTATCTCCAGTTTTCATGCCTGAAAAAAATAATGGGGTTGGCCATAAGTCATAATATCTCTTTTGACTTTAATAATTTCATTTCTAGAGTGAACTGTGTATATTTGTAGAACCTTGCTTTTAACTTTATACTTACTGGAGAACTTCAGGATATCTTTATTGAAAGAGCATTAACTGCCTTTCTTAGCATTATTTCAGAAGTGAAAACTAACTTCTTATCTCACTGAAAACTACTTTGAATATAATGGCAAGATTATTGGGGTTATAAAATAGGAAACACAGTTCACTTTCTTTCTTGGCTAAATAGACATATAGAGAAGGAAATTTTTATTTAAAGAGATTTGCATTCTCATTTGTGGGATATAAAGTAACATAATAGGAGACTAACACCCAAGGATAATAGAGATAAGGACTAGGAGGATCACCCCATGGCTTGAAAGCCGGCCTCGCATGCTTGGGGAAAAAGGCAGCTGAGATACAGAGGGGAACACCAAGTAAATGATTCTTTGAGGGCTGGCTCAGGATAGGAGACGTGTGCTGAAAGTAGACTATCTACCGAACATGATGGCCACTTAGTACCCAAATTGTGAACCATAATACCCAAAAGGAGAGAGAGAGAGTAAGAGGGAATGTGTCTGCCACAGAGGCGTTGAGGGGGAGGGGAATGGGAGGGGTGGCAAGAGGGATACTGGGAGCATTGGTGGTGGAGAATGGGCACTGGTGGAGGGATGGGTATTTGATCATTATATGACTGAAACGTAATCATGGAAGTTTGTAAGTCTGTAATTGTAACTCACAGTGATTAATTAAATAATTTAAAAAGCCAAATATAAATAGCACTGTCGTCCCATTGTTCATCAATTTGCTGGAGCGGGCACCAGTAATGTCTCCATTGTAAGAGTTGTTACTGTTTTTGGCATATCGAATACACCACGGGGAGCTTGCCATATAAATAACTAAAAACAAATAAAACAACGAGATTTTTTTTTTCTTTTTGGGTCACACCTGGCGATGCACAGGGGTTACTCCTGGCTCTGCACTCAGGAATTACCCCTGGCTGTGCTCAGGGGACCCTATGGGATGCTGGGATTTGAACCCGGGTCGATCGCGTGCAAGGCAAACGCCCTACCCGCTGTGCTATCTCTCCAGCCCCAACAACGAGATTTTTATTATGTGACCACAAAGATACATCTCCTTTTCTTTTTACAGGCAGGACTGAAAATATTTAGGAACTCTGTACCCAATTATTTTATAAGTTCTTGAGATACCAGAAAAATGCTTATAATATACTTCTTTTTTTCACATTTTCATGCATAATGTATATATGGTATATTTCTCTTGTGATAGACCTGGCTTTCTAATTTAACCATACTCATATACACAAACAGATCTCAAGGCTCAAAATTGTGATCCACTTATTTTTTAAAAAAGATAAGTAGGGGGCTGGAGCAATAGCACAGTGGGTAGGGCATTTGCCTTGCAAGCAGCCGACCCAGGTTTGATTCCCAGCATCCCATTTGGTCTCCTGAGCACTGCCAGGAGTAATTCCTGAGTGCAGTCAGGAGTGACCCCTGTGCATTGCCAGGTGTGACCCAAAAAGCAAAAATAAAAAAAAGATAAGTAAAATGTCATCTCACATGCCTTTCCAAATATACAATCTTTATCTTGATCCCATAAAACGCTGAATTATTTTCCATCTCCTAGAAATGGCCAGAACTTTGTGGCTGTTTTGACCAATAGGTTATGAGGGAAGTGTTGGGGACACTCACTTTTGGAACTCTGCTGCCAATTATGAGACAGTCCAAAGTTACCAAATGAAGAAGACAGAGAAGAGGCAGAATGAAGATATTTGAGGCATAAATTCAACTGAGATCCCAACCAATAATTAAAATCAGTTTCTAAACATGTGCGTGAACATGTATTTTTCAAATCCCAGATACAATAATTTCAGGTAGCAGCTATGAAGCTCGCTTTAGCTTTTGAGCCTTAGAATATTGTGAAGTAACAAGTTATCCCTACTGAGCTCTGTCTTAATTCCTGGTCCACACAATTTGAAAGCTTGGTCAAATGATTCTTTTATACCACATGATATGGGGCAGTTTGATAAGCAACAATAAGTAACTCTATGGCTTGTGAAAATAAGCGCCCTACTTTCAATTTCCTACCTCAATCAATAGCTGGTACCCTTCCCAATCAGCAAACCTTGCTGGAATTCATAATTCAAAGGAGCACATTAATACAACCTATATATCATTTTCCTGGGTAGAAAGAAAGTGGAGTGTGGATATGGAAGAACTGACCTATATTCAGTACAATTGGAGCCTCATCTATGCTGTACCTTACTTCAGTGACAATATAAATGGGGAAAAAAAGAAGGAGAAGACGAAAAAAGGAAAATCTACACTTATTCCAGGATAAGATAAATAGATAAATGGTGAAAAGTAATTACTTGATCATATTCTAGTTGAATATATTAAATAAAAGCTTCATAAACTCTGGTTTGCAAGGAGCCATGTAACTGAATGTGGGGTTTGTGAAGAATTTGGCAATAATCAAAGGATTCTGAATGTCCAATGACCAAAAGTAAATTCCAGGAAATTGTGCTGTATGCATTATGAGTTATGCATTATGAATTACAAGGTTTTTAGTGTACATACAAGGTTTTATGCTCTTACAAAACTTAATATTTTTCAACTGTCACTCCTCAGTATCAAACTTGTACACCTTTGAATTTGTGTAATATATTAGGATGTTTGAGTTTTTAAAATGTCTGTCATATCTCCTGTTAAAAAGGTACTTAATTACAGCAAGTAAAGACAAAACCCCTTTAATTATTTTAATTTTTGTTTGAAACCATTCTAATTTTTTAATATTAATTTATTCTAGTATAGGAAACATAGTTAAAATACTGCTAAAGTTTGTGGTTTTACATGCCGAAAGTATATAATGGAACAAACATGATGATCTCTCAGTGTCTGTGTTGCAAGCCATAATGCCCAAAAGTAGAGAGAGAGTATGGGGAATATTGTCTGTCATGGAGGCAGGGGGAGGGTGGGAAAGGGGGGGTATACCTGGGATATTGGTGATGGGGAATGAGCACTGGTGGAGGGATGGGTGTTTGATCATTGTGAGATTGTAACCCAAACATCAAAGCTTGTAACTATCTCGAGGTGATTCAATAAAAAACAATTTTTTAAAATTTTATTTATTTTATTGAATCACCCTGTGGAAAGTTACAAAGTTTTCAGGCTTATGTCTCAGTTATACAATGCTCAAACACCCGTCCCTTCACCAGTGCACATATTCCACCACCTAAAACCCCAGTATACCTCCCACCCCCCACCTCCCCACCCCCGCCTGCATAGCTGATAAATTTCACTTCCCTTTCTCTTTACCTTGATTACATTCCATATTTCAACACAAAACTCACTATTATTGGGGTTTTTCCCCCCCAAAAAAACAGTCCTGCTGGAAAGGAAGCATTTGATAATTGTTTTCCATTGCTGAGAATGAAGAGATATGAAGTTGTGCGGCCACAATAGTGGCTGCGCAGTTTGGGATTTCTGTATTTTAGTATTTTAGTAACTAAGTCCAGGGAGATTTATGTTAGAAATTTTATCATTTCCCTTCCTGGGGCAGCATGGGGCTATGGCTTAGTTCACAATCTAGAGACATTTCTGCAAGCCGCTGCTGGTACCAAAGGTAGTCTAGCTGGCATCTGGATCGTGGTTGATCAGCCGCAGAGCAGCCACACAAACGTGTTGCCACCCAGGTCCCATCTCGATGGAGAGCGAGCCAGTAACTCCCCTGTCCCGAGATCATCACGCATGCGTCCCACAGTTGCAAGTTCATACCTCTTTTTTTTCCCTTCCTGCAAGTTCGTACCTCCTTAATGGTCCTTATATAATGGGGGATGCCATGCCGTCTTTCCCTGAAAAGGGAAAAAAAGCCGAGAAAGAAAGACCTTTCCCCTCCTTGGCCGGCGTGGGGCTATGGCTTAGTTCACTTAGTTCACACAAACGTGTGGCTACCTGGGTCGCATCTTGGCAGAGAGCACGAAAAGTTTGTGGTTTTAACTTACATCTTTATGCTATCTCTCCATCTAAGTGTTCCGGATTCCCTACCACTGTCTTTACATTACTTCTAGTCCATCTCTCTTTCCTCACTACTTTCTCCCCCACTGCTTTGTAATATGAATTTTATAAGCCCACGACAAAGGGTTTGTCTTTGTTAATACTATCTATGACCTTGTTTTTTTCTCTATACCACAGATAAGTGATACCATCCAATATTTGACCTTCTATAGCTGATTTATTTTGTTTAACCTGATATCTTTCCATTCAGTACAAGTTGCAGTGAACTTCATGATGTTATTATATCTTACAGCTGAATAGTATTCTACTGTGTGTATGTATACCACACTTTTTAAAAATTCCATTCATCTATTTTTGGATATTTGTTTAGTTTCTATACACTGGCTCTAATAGCTGAATGAACATAGCTGTGCATATATTTTTCAAGTTAAAGAGTTTGTGTTTGGGGAAAAGATAGCTAACGTGGAATTGTTGGATTGTATGGGAGGTCAATTATTTTTTTTTTGAAGTCTTTACTATATTTTCTATAGAAATTAAATCAGACATTTCCATCAACAGTGAATGAGGGTTCTTTTTTTCACCACATCCCTGCCTACACTGGTGGTTTCCAGTCTGTTTGAAATGTGCCATTTCACTGATTTAAAAATATGCCAAATGGCTGTCCATATATCTTATTCAAGAAAGTGCCTGTTCATCTCCTTTCTCCTACCCACCATACTATCTCTCCAACCACATTATGAAACTTCTTGTTGAAAAGAATTTTTTTAAGCCTGAACAACAGGATATCTTGTGTTCCCTGCTACAAAATGTCAGAAATAATTCATGGAGAAAAAAGTATTGGCATGAAATTAATAAAATTCAACTATCAATGATACTGTTTCCAAAAGAATCTATGAAATCAGGGCTGGAGCAATAGTGTAACAGGTAGGGCATTTGCCTTACACACAGTTGACCTGGGTTCAATTCCCAGCATTCCATATGGTCCCCCGAGTACCACCAAGAGTAATTCCTGAGTGCAGAGCAAGATATGACCTCCCCCCCAAAATCTATGAAATCAATAAAGATTATTTTCAGAAGTTTATTATCTGCCCTAGGAGGGCAGTCTAAAGTGTGTAAGTCATTTAAATGAAATATCTGGTATTTTCAACTTTGCACGGTTACTTCATGTTAGATAGTTTTATGAAGAAAGCATACATAAGGAATTACTGTTTGGTCACCTTTTTGAAGGGCATACATGCAGGAAAGATACATACCTTAATGTCATATTATTCACAAATAATTCACAAAATATTATATTAGAGTCTATCGATGGTGTTGGAACAATGATGGGTGAGGATATTGAATTTACAGCAAAGCTTAAGTTCGCAAAAATAAACAAATCAATTTTACTCATGATAGAATCCATTAACATGCACTTGAAGTCAAAATCTCTGGAGTTAAATGTTGTACTTTGCAATATTATCAAAAATTAACTTATTCATATTTTAAGTTAAGTTTATGTACAATAAAAACAAAAGCATCATTAAGTACTTATTCACTTGAGTACTTGAGGTTTTTGTTGCTGTTGTTACTTTTTTTTTTAGGTTTTTAGGCCACACCCAGCTGTTCTCAAAGCTTACTCCTGGTTCTGCACTCAGGAATCACTCCTGGTGAGGCACAGGAGAGCGTATGGGGTGCCTGGGGAAAACCCAGATAGGCTGCGTGCACGGCAAGCACTTTACCACTGTACTGTCATTACGGCCCAATACTTGATTTTTTAAAAATTTAATTAGTATATTCAACTAGTGCATTGGTACATTGATAGACACAATAGTGATGAAAAACTCACATCTGGTAGGGGGTGAGATGGGGGTGCAAGAGGGATACTGGGGACATTGATAGTGGAAAATGTGCACTAGTGGAGGGATGGGTGTTTGATCATTGTATGACTGAAACTCAATCATGAAAGCTTTGTAACTGTATCTCATGGTGATTCAATTAAAAATAAAGAAAATTTAAAGAAAAGGTCACTTCTGGCCGTCAGTTTTTTATTATTAACATGACATTATCATTTACACTTTTTGGAATTCTCAGCCATCCAGCTAACTCTCCCCTCTGCCCCCAGCCCACCCCTGCCCACCCCATGCACCTCTTACTGTAGTGAAGTGCAATGGACTTAGGTAGACCTCTCCTAACAAAAAACGAGCAAGAACACCACACTTTAAAAACCCCTGAGCATCACTAGGTGTGACCCAAAAAGCCAAAAGCAAAAAAAAAAAACAACAATAAAAAAAGTTCCCAGGTACATTTGCTGAATACACAATAATGTAGCGTTATAGGGCTAGTTTCAACGAAGCATGTAAACTCTGAAGGTTTTCTTAGGCCAGCGAGAACTGGTATTTATAGCCCGTAAGGAGCTAAGCTCAAACTTTTGGCTTTGGACCATTCAATGATGATTTAGTTTGTTGATCTGTTTCTGGTGCCTCCTTGGCTTCATGGAAGAATTTGAGTTTTGCAGGGTTTTTTTTTCTTGCTTTTATACCATGGATACTGTAAAAAGGAAAAATTTTGTTTTTAAACTTTAGAGTCACATTAAGATTTATTTTAACACACTACGTTTCAGAGTGCTCTCGGCGAGCCTGGCAAGCTACCCAGAGTATTCTGCCCGCACAGGCAGAGCCTGGCAAGCTCATCGCGGCGTATTCGATATGCCAAAAACAGTAACGATAAGTCTCATTTCCCTGACCCTGAAAGAGCCTCCAATCATTGGGAAAGATGAGCAAGGAGAGGCTGCTAAAATCTCAGGGCTGGGACGAATGGAGATGTTACTGGTACCCGCTCGAGTAAATGGATAAACAATGAGATGACAGTGATACAGTGATTGTTCTAAGTTTTGTTGCTAAGTAAAAGTCTTTTAATGGGGCTAGAGCGATAGCACAGCGGGTAGGGTGTTTGCCTTGCACGCGGCTGACCCAAGTTCGAATCCCAGCATCCCATATGGTCCCCTGAGCACCGCCAGGGGTAATTCCTGAGTGCAGAGCCAGGAGTAACCCCTGTGCATCGCCAGGTGTGACCCAAAAAGCAAAAAAAAAAAAAAGTCTTCTAAATGAGCATACTTTTACTTCATCCATTTGCCTGTTTATCAGCATTGAGATGTTTCCAATTTCGAACTATTAAGAACAAAAGGTGCTGGGACCTGGAGAGATAGTCCAGTGAGTACAGTACTTACAAACCAACCCAGTTTGATTCTTGGCATTCCACACGCACTACCAGGAATGATCCCTTAACACAGAACCAGGAGAAAGTCCTGCGTATTGCCACATCCCCCCCACCCCCCCGGGCCGGGAAAAAAATAAAGATGCTATGGAAAAAGGACTTTGTAGTTTTTTTTTTAACTTTATCAAAAATTTTCAAGTGTTGGGACTGGAGTAATAGTACAGCGGGCAGGGCGTTTGCCTTGCACGCGGCCCACCCGGGTTCGATTCCCAGTATCCCATATGGTCCTCTGAGCACCGCCAGGGGTGATTCCTGAGTGCAGAACCAGGAGTAACCCCTGTGCATTGCCAGCTGTGGCCCATAAAGCAAAAAAAAAAAAAAATTTTTTTTCAAGTGTTCTATTACTTTACATTTTCCAGAAATGTGACCGTTTCCATCTTTACAGTTTCTTGGGTTCAATTTGCATTTCCCTTTTAGAAAACATCATATATCAAATAAAATGAATACTTTTCATTTGAATTTTATTGGTTTTATAGTATATTTATTTTCAAATTTTATTTTATTTATTCTTTCATAAGGAACTATAAAAATAAGAATTCCTAAAACCAAACAAACAAAACCAAAGATGATTAATTTTATTAAAAGCCATCATTAGTCATTTGTTTTCAAACCTTTGTAAAGATAAGGACTCTGCAAAAGTTTATTACTACATTTGGAGACCAGATGTCTCTAAAAAGGTCAAAATTTAATTAGACTATTGAAATTAAAAGATAAAATTATTTTTAAATGAACAGAAATCCAATTTTATTCACTTTTTAAAATAACAACTTCTCAATCTCAGAACTGTTATTTGCCAAATTTTTTTTTTTTGGTTTAGAATTCTGTAATTTTATTTTATTTCAGGTACATGTTATCTAAGTTAAAAAAGAAATTCAAGTAGCATTGAGTTATTGCTCAATCCTCAATGAAAAACTGCAAAAGAGGAAACTAAGAAACTATTAATTACTATAACTGTAAAGTAGTTCACTTAATTTTACTTGTTGAACAAATTTATGTTCTTTTTTTTATAATTTATTTATTTTTAATTAGAGAATCATCGTGAGGGTACAGTTACAGATTTATACACTTTTGTGCTTATACTTCCCTCATACAAAGTTCGGGAACCCATCCCTTCACCAGTGCCCATTCTCCACCACCCGTAAACCCGGCGTCCCTCCCACCCTCCCCACTCCCATCTCCCCCCCACCCCACCCTGCCACTGTGGCAGGGCATTCCCTTCTGTTCTCTCTCTCTAATTAGCTGTTGTGGTTTGCAATAAAGGTGTTGAGTGGCCGCTGTGCTCAGTCTCTAGCCCTCATTCAGCCCGCAACTCCCTTCCCCCACATGGCCTTCAACTACAATGTAGTTGGTGATCGCTTCTCTGAGTTGCCCTTTCCCCGGAACGTGATTGCCAAATTTTTTTAAAGCTCAATCATTTAAACACATAGCGTCAAGAAAAATGTAACATTTTTATGCTAAAACATAAAATGGGATCTCTTACTTAAAAAGTAAATGTAGAAAATTGTTCTTTTGAAATACTTACAGTAAGTTATATTTGAAACCGACCGGGGTTCGATTCCTAGCATTCCATATGATCCCCTGAGCCAGGGGTGATTCCTGAGTGCAGAGCCAGGAGTAACCCCTGTGCTTTGCCGGGTGTGACCCAAAAAGGAAAAAAAAAAGTGCAAGGAGAGTTTGTCAAGTTCTCAAGAGACACAGGTTTAAAACTTGAGTTTTTAAAAAAAAACATTAAATAATATTTGCTTAGGATTAAGGTAGAATTTCCAACAATTTTTGAAGAATCCTTAAACATATTTTCTTCCATTTTGTGCTATTTATTTAGATGAAGAGGCATTCTCGGCATTGACGATTATAAAATCAAAATATTGATCAACTCTGAAAAATATGATTAGTGCACTGTAGTATAGTTATAGAATTAAGTAGTCAAGGTTTCTTTGCATAAAAATAGTGGCCATCACTATAATACAGTGGGTAGGGTGTTTGCCTTGTGTATGGCAAACCAAGCACTGCCAGGAGTGATTCCTCAGGGCAAAGCCACGACTAATTCCTGAGCATCACCTGGTGTGGCCCAAACAAACAAAACCTAAATAAATAAGCACATTCATCTTATTTGTGTGAACATTTTATTTTATATTTAATTATGCAAAATCATGTGCATACCAATAATTCTTTAAAAAATGAATATCTTTGTAATTTGTTACTGGTACATGTTTGGTTTGTATAAAAATTTTCTCCGATGCACAAAGTTTAAGAAGCCCTGTGTTAAATAGCAGAAGAAAACAGAAAACTGGAAAAACGCCTAAGTCTACAAACAAAAAACAATCTCACAGATAGAAGTCTCGTAGGGTCTCCCCTAGAGGACTCTCAGAGACAGTGACCATCCACTGAGGTCTTCATACCAGGGAAAGGTGTGAACAGAACTTGGAGTGACAGCTGAGAAGCGACCTCTTCACCAATCCAAGGAAGAAAATTGGAGCCATGAAAGAGAAAACTGAGGAACAGGCATTGATGTTGCCCAACACCAAGAGGAACCCTGCATTTTGGACAGGTGGTTCCAGAGAGCCAGGGCTCAGGGCAGGCAGAGAATGAGGTGTCTCCTGCACGGGGCAAGCCACCATGCAACCTGTGGGCAGAAAAGCCTCTGGAATGGATTTGAGCTACAGCCCCGTCTATGCTTTTCAGAGGGTGAAGGTGTGTAAGAGAAACGGGAATTTTGGAGAAACTGAAAACCGCAAATAGAGAGACAAGGAAGAGAACTGATAGTAGCAACCAATGACTCGAGCTTGGCATTTGAATACAACATCAATTATTCACATCTATGAATAATAGCAGCATGATTCTTTTTCATTTGTCATATTGAAACTGATGAAAGCCTGGGGAAGGATGGAGAAAATGATATCAGATATAACATAAAAGCAAAAATAATGAAAGAACAGATAAATAAATGAACTTCATTTATCACAAACACTCCAATGTTCCAAATATCTGCTTTAAGAAAATAAATATGCCTCAAAACTGACAGAAAATACCTAAATTACATCGATCTGATAAAGGGCTTGCATCTGGAATATATGAAAAACGTCAACAATTTGGTAATTGAATACAATCCCATTTTAAAATTGGGCAAATAATTTGATTTTTAAACTTAAAAGGTCATGAGAATTGTCAATACTTATGTGAAAAGTTATTTAACATTTTGGGGCATGTAGGAATTGGAAATTAAGCTACATGATCATATTACCTGTTCACAGAATAGCTCAAAACAAAAATAAACTATTCAATAGTGAAGCTATAGAGCAACTGGAATTCTCCTATATTGCAAAGGCAAATATGAACTTATACAACACTTTGGAAAACTATTTGGTAATTCCTTATGAAACTAAGACTTGCCATATACCTAGTTCTATTTTTAAGTATATACCAAAAGCATGTACATTGTCCACACAGGGACATTGGTACGTGAATATTTATAGAAGCTCTGTTCATGAGAACCTAAAACTAGAAACAAGCTAACTGCTCATCAACAAAGAATTAGTAAAACAAATTGTGGTGCAGCCATATGATAGAAGAATGCTCAGTAATAGAAATCAACAGACTATTGATATATAAAGGATTTCAAACACAACGAGCAAAAGAAGCCAAATGCTCAAGAAAATACACTACGTGATACCTTTTATGTGACATTTTAGAAAAGGGAAACTATTCTAAGCAGAAGGACATCAGTAGTTGCATTTGGGGATTGAGTGTATTGACAACAAATGGATGAACTCTTTAACTAATAGAAACGTCCTGTGCCTTGATTAGGATTCGAATAGGGCAAGGTCAGCTAATATCATTGTTTTTATATTAAACATGCCCCATCCTATTTTTCCAACAGCAGCACCAGCACCAGCTATTGTATTTTCTTCCACAATTATAACTTCCAATTTCATCACTGTAATCATTTTAACCCCTATACTGTTATCTGGTACCGCGGGCTACATGTCCACTTTCTGCTACCTGTAGGATTACCTGTTCCCTCTTGGATTTTCCAGGAAGGAAAATCTAAGATGAAAATTATTACAGAGGAGTAGAGAATTTCTTTGGGTTCAACACCTTTGGAAAGGAAAAAGAGGAAACAAAATGTGACACAATGTAAGTAAAGCTTCAGCAGACCTTTTGGAAATTTCTGGAGATGGAATGAAACTTCAGAAATGTTCACAGTCCCAGTGAGATTTATTTCCCTTCCTATTGTCCTTCCCGGGGTATTTCAACCAAAACAACCTCCCTGTGCCTACCACAGCTCCCCCACTCATGAGAACCACATATTCACTTTAAAAAATTTTTTTTCACATGTGTATTTGTTCCCTTCAACAGATTGTAAATATCACATATGCTCTTTTACAATCACTAGTCCACAAAATGTATTATACATCGGAGACATCTCAAAAATCATATTAATCTTGTATTAGTGTCATGAGTTGCTTAGAACTATGCTTTGGGGGCCTCTCCTTTTTCCTCATTTTCTCATAGTGATGCAACTTTTATCATTCTTAGGTTTCCCATGATGCTGAAATCCTTATCTATACATTTTTCATTCTGTACTTCCTCTCTTGTGCGACGGTGCTCTAGCAACTTCAGGCAGTGAGGTTTATGAGTGGTGATTAACACTGCTGGTTGTTGTGTTCCGTATATAAGGCTAACAGATAATAACTTTCCCCTTCCCCTATAATAAACTCAACAGATCCAGAAAAAAATATTTTGTGATTTATTGTATAAAATGGTTAAAAAGAAACGGGAAGGGGCTGGGGCTATTGCTTAGCAGTTCAGCCGTAGAACACTTGCGTTGCTAGTATGAGGCTCTGGGTTTCATCCTCACCACACACACAAAAATAATTTAAAATTCCATTTCATAAAGCATAGTCCATGCATAGTCAATGCAGCAGCAGCAGCAGCATTACCTGGGAGCTTTCTAGAAATGCTGAGCCTCCCGGGTGTGCTAAGTCAGAGACTGCATTCTAGAAAGATCTTGAGCAATCATTAGGAAGATACCAGTTTGAGAAATCCTGGTTTAAGAAGAGTTAATAGCGGTTTTTATATAAATGCTTATGTCTGATGCTTTATATAGTTCTAATCCCCCCTGACAACTCTGGTGGTAAGTGGTAAGATTTCTATTTCATACAAGGGAAAGGATTCAGGTGCTAATTTCACCCAAAATCATTCTGCTTCTAATCAATAGGGTTAATCCTGGAACTCCCACCTGTCTTCACTGAAAACTCTTTTCCCAGCTTTTTACTGCACTTGCAGCAGAAGCTGCTGGCATCTCCCTGTCCCCGAGACCTCAGCAGTCACTGCCTGGATTTATGTCCCCTCAGTAAGGCTCAATCAGTGACTGTCATCAGCTCCCTGAGCCCAAGCTGAGATGGTTGGGTGCTGCATTTTACACTTTTTCTCGGAGTTTCTTCACCAGGATTAATTTTCAACTGACCGCTGTTGTAGTTAGCTTAGTAACTTATCCTTTCCGGTGGGGCTCTACTTCCTTGCATCTCCCCATAAACTACTGAGAACTAATCCTTTATCTACCACCTGCCTCTGATGGAGGGAGGAGTTCGTTAGTTTTTAAGGTAGAAAAGAAACCCTGCTCCCAGTGAGAGAACAACCAAAGGCCACAGCACTGGGAAGTGGACCGTGAACCTGCCTCATCGAGTGAGATCTTCTAGGGAGACTCGTGGCAGCTAAAGGATGAGATTCTGTGATGTCTGTCTTAAAATATGACACTTGTAGTATCAGTGAGGAGTGCAATAGAAAATTGAGTTGCCTCTCTTCCTCAGTGCGAGGAGAGGAGATCTGATCCGCTACGGAATCCGTCCTCTAGTCTTCAGTCAGATAACGCTGGTCTCTATTGACAACTGACTCCTGGGGGAGGAATAGATTATTGTCTGTTCCTCAAACCATTATAACTGAAAGTGAGGGAGAACCAGAGAGATAGGGGGGCTACAGATGACTCTGGTTCCATCTGGCCCCCAAGCAAGACAAAAACAAACAAATCGTCAGGGAGATCTCATTTGTGTACATTAACTGAATATCCCATCTGGACTTGGGCATAAAGTGAGAGCTTCCAGTGTGATGATGTTTGTACTCAGGCCAGCACTGTGGGCCTGACAGAGGCTTTAACGCTTGATTTAATGCTCTGCTGTTGCTGCCTCTTCACGTTCTTAATAAATTGTGAAAATATTCCCTCCATTTTTGTCTTGCAGCAGCTCCTAAAAACAACATAACCTGACCTGTTTGTGCTAATTTTAAAAATGTTTTTCGTACGGAGGCTTCAGATCGAAGAAGCGGTCGATTGAAAAGAAACTTAAGGAGAGCCGAAGTAATGGTACAGCGGGCAGGGTATTTGCCTTGCGCATGGCTCACCCTGGCTGGGTCCCCAGAACCCCACTTGGTCCCTGGCGCCCCTCCAGGAGTGATCACTTAACACAAGCCTGGAGCAAGCCCCGAGCACAGCCAGATGTGACCTCCACACAAAGCAAAATTACAAACAAACAAAAACTGTAAGGGCTGGAAAATAACCCTTTGGGAAAACTAGAATCAACAAAGGTTGCTGTTTCTAGAAGTTTCTGAAAATTGCCATCATTGGTTTGCTACTTCGAAAGAACCCTGGAGTTTTGCAAGTTTCTCAGTTTTACGTGTGCCCAGGACTTGTGCAGAGGGATCATTGGTAAGACCAGTGTTTGACGTGGGGCCAGCAAGCAAAACTCAGGTGACCTGCCCCCAAATTAGGAGTAGGTGAGCAGTAGTTCTGCATCAGACAGACTCCAGAGACTGTGCTCCGAATGCTAGCTGGCAACCCCGGGATCTGCCGTTAGTCTGTCCAGGCTCTGTTCTAAGGGGTTTACAGACCGTACAACTCAGCGAGGCAGGTGTCTTCGCTGTCCCCTTCTCCCCCGTGAGTGCACATGTGAGAAAAGATCAAGTGGCCAAGTTTCCTGCAAGCCCTGAGCCAGGATTTGAACTCTGGCAGTCGGTCACAAGAGCCCCAAGTCTTAATTACAATGTATAGCTTCCCTCCCGAGGGAAATAGCTCTGTGCTGAAAGGCCCTCAGTGAAGAAGTGAAAGTTGAAAAGCCCGTCCAGGGGGGCAATTGGTAGGGCAGCAAAGTTCCTCATTCCCTGAAGTGGGGGTTGAGGCGGCGGCAAATAGTCACAGACTTTGGGGAGCCTGTGCAGGGGGCTTTCCCGGCCCGTTTTTGCTTCACAAGCACATTTTCTATGGATTCTCAGGCCACATCAGACTGTCAAGTGGTCTTGAAACAGTTCGTCCCATCTGCGCTTCAGCTGCTGCTATGCAAAGGTCCTCGGGGCTAAAGGCAGCCCAAAGGGAGGGTCCTGCAGCTTTCTCGGCAAAGCTTCACTTTCACCTGTGTGAAATTTGGGACCGTGGGGGATGGGGAAAATGGACAATTTAATGGTGGGGGTGGTGAAGTAACTTTGCAAGTATAAAACAATAATTTGGCGGAGCTGGAGTGATAGCACAGCGGGTAGAGTGTTTGCCTTGCACGCAGCCAACCCGGGTTCGATTCCCAGCATTCCATATGGTCCCCTGAGCACCGCCAGGAGTAATTCCTGAGTGCAGAGCCAGGAGTAACCCCTGTGCATCGCCAGGTGTGACGCAAAAAGCCGGAAAAAAAACCCCAATAATTTGGCAAGTGTTGTACACCACATATAGCAGTAAAATTGTAAAATGATATGAAAAAAATTGTCTGCAAAAAAAAAGTAGATGAGTTTCTGCAGCCAAAAATAAAAGTTCAAAATTCATTTCTTCCTTCCACCCCCTTTATAGAGAACATTCCAGTGCGGGGGGAGGGGTTGAGCCAAAGCTACACCTGAATGTCATATATGCCTCAACATCTGGCCGACGTGTCAAATTTCATAGCCCTTTGTTTATGGTTTAGATAGGTTTTTGTATAATTCAACTCAAATTGTACGATGAAAGCACACCTTCTTTGTTGATGCAATTCTAATAAAAATGTGTGTTCAGCAAACAATGTTTGTGGAGCACCACACGTGCAGAGCCATCTGGGATAATCTGTTTATTCGAAAATATACACTTAAAACTTTCTAAGACATTGAGCACTAGAAATGTGTGTTCCTTCCGCTTACTATTAGAGTTTTAAAAGTGCACCTGTCATAGAAGCAAATCATTCCACAAAATTTTCACTCACTCATTGGCAATATTCCTTCAGAAAATATGGATTTGAAAAGAGAGCCAGTATATTTCAGACATGTCAACTCTTAAACTATTGCCATGCTTTAATTTCCTGGGCCATACGTTTCCTCACAACCATCCTACCTTGTTTGAAACTATAAAAATATGTACCTGGAATATGAAATATTGAAATATGGAATATGAGACTCTTGAAAGTTCTTTTTCAACTTGCAAACAATTTCTTTTGCTTTAACCACTAACACATAAAATACCAAATGCTTTAGAGTTTCCTGCCTAGATTGTTTTCATCTCTCTTTAACCTAAATTAGCCTCTTAAATTACAAGGAAAAAAACATAAATCAATTACCCGTGAACTCACAAGTAAAACATTAAGAATTGTCTAAGACATTCCATTAGTCGAATTTCTTAGGTTGTGTTACATAATGTATTGTTAAAGAAAGTATCTGGATTCTACAATATCTCTTAAATCTTGACACTTAAAGTAACCACTTTCTCTGAAAGTCTGTCTTAGCATGGGGGATTCCTTTAGAGCTTTTCCACAAAGAGCAGAGAGATATGTATCAGGACCGTGTAACCACAAAACCTCAATGAAGTCAGACTCATTATCTCAACATAGCTCCCCCATCACCAAGGATAAGCAGAGACAAGATAACCTGTGGGGAATATTATCCAGAGGCAGAAGAGAGTCAGGAAATAGGCTTTGGAAACTTGGTCTGCATTGCTAGGGAGGCTGAGTTTATTCCTGACAATAAACAGGAATTCCTCTGTTTTTGGTTATTGTCCCCGGATAGGCTATCTGCTAGAACATGCACATTCTCACTGCTGGGCTCCTCTGCAGTCTAGGGAAGTCTTCCTCATTTGAGGAAGAGAAGGTATCCATCCCTAAGGTATGAGAAGATACCTTAGTGGGGAATCAACTCTATTCTCTCAACCTTACAGAAATCGCTCAATCTCCTGGACCTCAAATATAAATCCAGGAAACCAGATCTAGATGCCTTCTTTGTTATGTAATCATTCCTTATGTCTTTCCCATTCTTTCTGGGCAAAAAAGCTTATTAAGTATTCTGTTTCTTCAAGATGCTGATTAACGATTCATAGCAAATAATCCAGTTTATCATCCTCATGGCTTCAATCTGGTTGTGAAGGTGTTATAGCGGACAAGAGGATGGTGGGGTCCAGGCAATCAAGACCTCTAACTTTTCATCAGGCATGCTACCTGATTGGTCTTTATGTAACCAATCATATTGGCCCATTTTCAAGGCTTCATTTCCATAAGGTGCAGCCAATTAGTAATAATAATGGCTAAGGGGCTACATAAAGTATATATGCACAGGTCATGGGATGGTTGAATTACTGGGGTGGTTTTCTTAGATATGGAAGTTGCTGTTAGTCTCTAGTGAGCTGTAATTAAAGAGCTGTAACACTTAAGACATCTGGTGGTCAGAGTCAGAGTCTTATTAACCATCCACAAAAAAAAAAAAAAAACAAACAAACAAGAAACCAGCACTACCCGTTGTAACAAATAGTCTTGTAACTAAAATTTAGCTCATCTTTCCCATTCTCTCCATCCTGAGGTAAATATACTCCCCACTTTCACCTGGTGTATATTTATTTATACAGAATAAAAGCAACAGTTCCTAACAGCTTTTGCAGCTGAAGTAGCTAGATACCCACATCTGGCCAATACAACACAAGAAGAATGTTATATGGAAGTTTCTAGGGAAAAAACAGTGGAAAGGGGCTTTTGGAACTTTCTTCATCATTTTTCCTTCTATCTGTGGCACGAAATGAGACTGTGAGGCTGACACTCCCGTTCTGCAAAGGCCAGGCAGAGTCATGAGCAATGAATTCCAGGTGACTAGACACAGCCTTGGAACTCCTTCCTCCCAAGACGCTCCACGGAGAAATGCACCTCTGTGCCCTGCAAAGAACTCTGATTTGACCTTTTCCCCTTCCCCACAACTAATAACTAACATTTTAACCAAACAGAATACTTTTCTTTTGAAAGAGGCGTTTTTTTTTTAAGGGAGTCACTCTCTCAATCAAATTTTGGAAAGTTAAATGGGAAAGAGAAACTAATTTTTCAGCAAAGGGTTTAATATATCCAGGATATAGGTAACTATCAAAGTTTGTCACTTTGTCCAATTTCAGCCTCAACAATGGTGACGAGATTGTCATCAATATAGACTCAGCTATATTCTAATTGGAAAGTCATGGAAGTTATTTTCTCTGCTCTGTGCCATGGAAGCCTCCAGAAGTTTAGCAATCCTTATTACTTGTGCACTTATGACCCATATTTTAAACATGTTCCTCTCTTTTCATGGTTTTCATGGAAAATTCTGGATTTATAGCTCTGGTATGCTGCTAAGGAACTCAAAAAGAAAAAATCTAATTGTGTGCCAAGCCTTTGAAATGAGTTCTGTTAGGAACGGTGCACTCAAAGTCAAAATGCTACTCCTTTGTAGAAATTATTTTGAATGAATGTATTTACAAGCAATAACCCTGAATATGTGAAGACCATGCATCCAGGACTCTTAATACAGTGGTTTTTTTTCTGATCTGTCCTAAGCCATGCTAGTGACTACAACCCAGGATGTCTATCGGCTGAATGTTGGTTGCTTTCATTTGACTAATTTTGGAACCGGTTGTCAGACAGTTAAAAAATAAAGCCATCTCACATAAATATTAAGTTTCCTGACATCAGAATCTCAAGTAATCAGGGCTTCAGATTTCCTGTGTGGAAGGAAATGCCTGGTTCTTAGTCCTTGAGACCGTTGAAGAGGGATTAGTACCCTGGTACTAATCAAGTCATGCTGACTTGACTCATTTAATATCTGTCCAGCACATAACAAGTGTCACAAACCTTTTCTCTTCTTTCCTATCTCAGGACAAAAACTTCACAAACCTCAACGGTACCTTTTCACCTCCTTCTACTCAGTATAAGGACCTGACCTTTTCTCATCTCTATTATTTAAAAATGTTTAACATCTCTATTTTAAATATATTTATATCTTATAAATATATTTTATAATATAAAGCTATATAATAACATATTTTATCAATATTAATAAAAACAACAGCACCCATTAAAACAAGCTTCTCTTGATTCTGTGTGCTCAAATGAACTATTTCATCTCTCTTTAAAATCTTTCTAACAATTTTACCAAGAGAAATATACATTCACTGTCATTTTTTAAACTCCAACTCCTTTAACTATTCACAATTCTAACTTCTATTATTCCATTGAAACTTATCTGTTAAAACTAACTAGGAAAGATCAATAAGTCATCAAATATAATACATTTTTCTCACTTTTTAAAATGTTCTGCCATTTTCTTGTCTTAAAAAAATGGAAAAAAATGTGGAGAAAGTGTGTATTTCTCTAACACAGTAACTTTAAGACTCTGGAGAAAGTGCTCTTTTTTTGTCTTTTTATTCTCCAGTGCATGACTCTTATGATGCTGTGTGGATTTCTCTGAAGGATTACTCGCTTTCTTGTATATATTGAGGCTGACTCAGTCAACCAGTCATTAAAGCTTAATGGACACACCAAGCCTCCGTCTTCACAGTTTACAGACTGAATGAATTACATGATTGTTAGATTTACAACTAGGAGAACACCACAAGAATAAGCATGGGGGGGGGCTGGAGCGATAGCACAGTGGGTAGGGCATTTGCCTTGCACGAAGCCGACCCAGATTTGAATCCCATATGGTCCCCTGAGCAACGCCAGGAGTAATTCCTGAGTGCAGAGCCAGGAGTAACCCCTGTGCATCGTCAGGTGTGACCCAAAAAGCCAAAAAAAAAAGAATAAGGGGGTTTAGGGACTACATAGGACAAAGGAAGGTGACCTCGTAGAAATGTGTGGTGGGTCAGGCCAGATGTTCTGAAGAAGTTGCATTTGTCCAGTGGATTTCAATGCAGTCACTGTATCTCCTCCCAAATAAAGAGAGAAAAAGAGAGAAAATTCAAGGCAAGAAAAAAGAAGAAACCCAAAGAGCCATATGGGAAGAAGAATAAAATAAGAGAACATACTATAATGTTAGACACATAGATAGGATTCCCTAGGTTAGTAACTTTCATCCTCGGGTCTACTGACTAAAGCTGGTCTGCGGATGTAGAAAGGTTAAAAAACCACTTATTTACCACCTTGGTTATAACTGCTGGCTCCAGTATGCAGTGCAAGTGACAGTCTTCTGTGGTAAAACTTTTGAAAGAGTGCTGTTGTAGGTTATGGCAGGAGCTTTGTTATTTATTCTAAAATTAACATCGAGACCAGAGAGATAGTACAGCCTTGCATGCAACCAACCCTGGTTTAATCCTTGATACAGTGTATGGTTCCCTGAGCACAGAGCCAGAAGCAAGCCATGAGTAATGTGACCCCAAAACCAAATTTTAAAATAAAAGATATAAAAATCTAATTAGATCAAATTAATATTGAAATTTCATGAATTATAAGTCATGGGGTTGATATCATCCCACCTAGTTATATTCCCAATACTACAGAGCAGATATGTAGTGCTTCTGATGCATTGTTTTTGAGACAGTAGAACAAGGGTCAAAGATTAGTGGGCAGGGGCCGGAGCGATAGCACAGTGGGTAGGGTGTTTGCCTTGCACGCGGCAGACCCGGGTTCGATCCCCGGGATCCCATATGGTCCCCCAAGCACCGCCAGGAGTAATTCCTGAGTGCAAAGCCAGGAGTAACCCCTGAGCATCGCTGGGTGTGACCCAAAAAGCAAAAAAAAAAAAGATTAATGGGCAATTAATGTTGGGTAGGTAAAAGTTATTAGTTGCCAGATTTTGCTAATAGATAGTAATAGCAACAGAAGGGAAATTCTGGGTGTACCCAAAAACCTCTTGAGGATGATTGCTACCTCCCCTTCACTCTTTTTGCCATTTCCAGGATGCTATCTAGGAAAGTTATGGGCAGAAGGAAGAGCTCACATGGAGAGGGAAAACAAGTGGAAGGAAACAAATAGGGGGACGGTTTTGCTCTTTCTCTGAGACTTAACGGCAATGGAAGGGGCATGTTGGGCTTCACAATCCAAACAGACTCAATTGCCCAAAGCAAAAGTCTTCAGTGTCAGATACCAAGCATAGTCAATTACTCTCAGACTAAAATTGCTTGAATGAGAGCTGTAACTTACAGCTATCCAAGTCTGTTATATGCTCTCAAGATTTTTCTGCAGGGGCCAGAGTGATAGTACAACAGGTAGGGCATTTGCCTTGCAAGATGTCAACCAGGGTTTGATCCCTGGCATCCCATATGGTCCCCGGAGCACTGCCAGGAGTAATTCCTGGGTGCAGAGTTGGAGTAAGCCTCAAACACAGCTGGGTATGGTCCCCAAACAATAAATTCATTATTTATTATATTCTATTCATTATTGATTTACCGGTGAATATTTACTATTTATTAATTATTTACTATTTATTTATTTACTTACTTTAATGTTTTATAGTGTTCACTGCCATCATCATCCATGGTACTCAAAGGGCTTCAAGGCCACTTTCCTGGCTATTCCTGACCCATCAGTGCAGGCCTGATGGTTCTATGTTCCCGTGTAGTTGTGGGAAGCACCAGGGATACATCAAGCAACTATACTCACTTGAAGAGTATTTCCTTCCTTCCTCCCTTCCTTCCTTCCTCCCTTCCTCCCTTCCTCCCTTCCTTCCTTCCTTCCTTCCTTCCTTCCTTCCTTCCTTCCTGCTTCACTTTTTAAAAAATAGAAAAACTTATTAAAAAATAGAAGAAAAGAAACTCCCTGCACGAGAGGAACTTACTATAAAACTAAGTTGAAGGATATTTCCTTAGAAGTAGACTTTTGTGGTAAAATAGCCTATCATGAATGCTTTGAAGTGTTGACTTCTCTGATAAGCCCCAGTAGTCTGAAAAATGTTTCACCAGTGTAGGACTGTATCCCAAGAGATGAGTGTACACCTATGGTTCTTAGAATTTAAATACATCTCACACCTGGACTTCCCAAATGTTGGTCCTCCCATACTCAATTACTAATGGTTAAAACAGGTTTTAAAAATAGAATATAATTTAAGGGCTTACATTTAATTAAAATTCACAAAACATCATAAATTTAACATATCTGTGTGGTTCACAGTGCAACATAAATTTTAATTTAGGATGTGCTGTATTTTATCGAGATCATTGTATAGATGCCTGAAAATGTTTTATTACATTCACTTAATTTGCTCCTGATCTCTGTGATAGTACATACCTATTCAGCCTCACTCGAAGTTAAGGGAAAAATTTAAATTGGATGCATTTTATGTTTAATATGATACCAGCAGACTCCTGAATGGGTCATCCTGACTTTGACTTTTCTCCTCCTTATTTCAAATGAAATTATATTTTTAAACGTGTATGCCATACGCCTTAAACTAGTCATTGTTGCTGACGATTATAATGTTCACTACCATCTCAATAACTATGGACAACAAGTTACTGGAAGGACTTTTATTTTTCACTTTTTCTATGGTTTACAGTATTTATAGTTACGTGTCATGGAATATCCAATCTCATGTTTGCATGTGACTTGTGTGTATCTCTGTCAGGTCAACTGAATATGAGTTTAAAATAATTAAACAGGTAATATGTGACTTAAAATTCCCTGACCACAAGGAAAGCAAATGTAAGTCCCTAAAAGACGTTGACAATTACTTTCAGAATGTTTCTTACCAAACATGCATGCTGATGGTGGGGGGGAGTGTTTTTTGACAGAAGGTTTAGCTGCCATATTTTCCTGGTTTCAGTGGAATCACTCATTTCTCTCTCTCTCTTTCTCTCTCTCTCTCTCTCTAACTCTATCTATGTCTCTCTGTCTCTGTCTCTCTCGTTGCTCGTGAGGCACTGTGATTTATTAAGTTATTCAGGATTGGGTTTTGGTCATACAATGTTCCAACACCAATTCCTTCACGGTGTTCAGCTTTCTCCGCCAATGTCCTAGTTTCCCTCGCAGCCCCAGCCTGCCTCTATAGCAAGCCCTTTCCCCCTCTGTCGGTGCTGGGAGTCACTCATTTTTAAATCTGTGAATTAAAAGCCCTGTGGCATTAGCTTCATGTAAGCTTGCTGTTAAAAGTTAGGGGTACTCCAGGAATGATTTTGCCATTTACAAGAAATACTATAGCAGAGGTTAGAGTTTAGGAGCAAAAGTGATCTAAATCTCAATGGAAAGTTGAGTGAAAATGAGGATGAATTTGATACCATAACTCCAGACACAAACTGCAGATGGGTGGCAGTAAGTGGCGCTGAAATGTGAGAGGAAGTTGGTTTCCTCTTCTGTAGGAGGTGACAGGGTGCGATGCCCACTTCCCGGGCACATTTGACCACATGGGGCTTCTTAATGCTGCTACTCAGCAACCTGGGATTGAAACTCGGGTGAGGTTTTTCTGCCTGGCACTTGAATTAAATACATCTCAGACTTCCTTTGGTCACATACTAATCAACAGCACTCAGAATAAAATCCGGTAAGTCTGATGTCTTACTTGAGGAACCAGTCAAAACAAGAAAAGGATGCTAAGCTGGAAAATTCCCCCAATGAATGAAGTCTCAGTTTCATTTCCCCAACCTCCCCATCTCCCACTTTGTTTGCTTATGTATTCAGTAAGCAGAGGAACCATGGGGAGACACCAAACTTTCCTTCAGCATGCACTAATTATAGGGCTAATTGCAGTGTGAGGAATACACAGCCATGCCGTGTGACCTCTCCTGCAGGAAACTCCCAGTTTAGTTAAGGAAACACAATCATGGAAATACATGGCCAGGGGCCAGCGATACAGCTCAAAGAGCTGAAGGTAGGTTTTACATTCCAGACACCCAGGCTAGATCCCTGACTCTGCAGGGCACTGCTTTCCAAGTACCATTGCAGTGACCCTAAGCAAATATAAGTGTGCTTACTCCCCTTGTCCAAAAAACAAAAACAAAATAAATGGCTGCCTTCCTTAGCGTTGAAGTGACAATGAAGGGGTACTTGGTGAAAGAGTGACTCCAACGAGGGAGAAAGGGAATCTGCCTCATTTAATCTTTATAAAGGCTTACTTCAACTATATATTCAACTCTCGTTTTGAGCCAGATACTGGTCCACTACCTCACTCCCTCTAGTTTCTTTAATTTTCCATTGCATATCTCTTTATAGATTAGAAAACCCAGACTCCAAGAAAGCGAGGAACATGCCCAAGACTAAGCGGCAGAACCAGAAATCAAGTCCAAGTTTGTCTTCTCAGTTTTCTAGTTTCACCAAGTGTTTGATTACAAGGATAAATGTGCTCAGCACGGTGACTCGAGGACATGGGGTGAAAGGGATGGCAGCAGTGTCCCTTCCAGGAGCACCTTCTGCTCCAGGGACAATTTTGCTTCTGGATGCAGAAGAAAATGAATGGAGGAAGCACTTAGTGCTTAGGACAGGCAGGAGTACTCCGCATCCTTCTGTGCTCTCGAGAGATGCTTGGTTCCACTGTCTCAAACACACTGTCTCTCCACTTGGAACAATGTAGCACACAGAATCCAGGGTTAAAGAGGCTTTCAGGGGGCTGGAGTGATTGCACAGCGGGTAGGGTGTTTGCCTTGCACGAGGCTGACCCAGGTTCGATTCCCAGCATCCCATATGGTCCCCTGAGCACCACCAAGGGTAATTCCTGAGTGCAGAGCCAGGAGTAACCCCTGTGCATCGCCGGGTGTGACCCAAAAAGAGAAAATAAATAAATAAATAAATAAATAAATAAATAAATAAATAAATAAATAAATAAAGAGACTTTCATCTTGCTTCCTTTGCATGATCTCTATTTCCTCTTTTTACTCTCGGTAGCTTCAGTGAAGAGCTATCTCTTCAATCAAATGCTATAACGCCTACATAAATTTTCGAAGAGTGTTAGTGAATGATTAAATGCTACCATGAGTTTAGGTGTGCACTGTCTTCTACTATTTCATACCTGCCGCCACATCCCGGATGGAAAACAAAGTATGATTCTAAAGAGTGGGTCACTACAACAATCAGGATGAAATGGAGATGTAGATTAGTTTCAACTAGCAGAAACTCTGGTATCTTCCTTGCAAGATGCCAAGGGAATCAATGCTCTAATAATTAAGTAGAAAAATTTGCCTTCAGACTTAGTTCAACTTTATTGCACATTATTATTGACAATGCTGGTGCCTGCTGAGAGAATGTAGCAGAGGAGCAAATTTTAAACTTCTAAGTAATTGTTCTTGGAAGGTATATTTTTTTTATCAGTGGTGTTTCTCCCAAACAATTTACCTGGCTGATCTTGCAGCCTGAAAACTCCAATCTCTGTGGCTTGGAATATAGATCTGGCATCACCTTCATTCTCACAATCTGTTCTCAAGGACCCTGTTTCTCCAATTCTGTAGTTAGTTAATTTCATTGGTATTGCTCACTCTCAGTCTTCCTTATTCAAATAAAGAGCAAGCAGAACAAACCTAAACACTCCCATCAAAACTACTTCTCACTGTTATTAAAACCAGAAAATGAAATTATGTAGGTGTATCAAGCTCAGAAAGACTAGGTTAGAAGGTTTCCTTTCACAACTACCAAAATTGAAAATTACCCTTACGATCAAAGCAATTTCCTCTGAGCCACTTCTTCTTTCAGTCTAAATTTCGATTCCAGGCTCTTGAGGCTAGAAAAGCTACATATTACTATAGACCATACACATTTTCTAATTTACAGAAGTGCTTGAAAGGGCCTTGCTTTGATCATAGGCAGGGAGAGGAAATTGTTGAAAGCTCTATCAAAGTTATACTTCATAATCTTAGGGCTGAATACCAAGTGCCTGGCAGAGTTGGCATCTGGAAAATGTTTCAGAGGGGTTGTTTGCTTCGCTACACTCTTGAAAGGACTTGAAAGATGTTCATATTTTCGACTGGTCCAAGTCATCTAATAATTCTTTTCATTAATTAAACATAGGTCGTTAGAAAGAGGTCCAACCAGCTCAACAGACAGCACGCAGACACGCTACCTTCGTCTCTAAACACCCTTTTCACATTTCATCCTCCTAAATACCTACATTAGATCCCTACACTGACAGTTTCCATATGCCAAAAGTTCATGGATTGTGTAAATGCTCTATGAAGTTTGTTGATGGTTGGAGTACAGAGAAGATATTTCTAGTAAAGTACAATCATATCCCTGTGGGGTTTGCAGGGAAGTTCCAAAGTCAGAGACCTTTGCATTGAATGGCTTTAAGAGATGACCAGATACATTATTCGGAAGAGAATACTGCCCTTGAGCTTATATATAAATTGCCAGCCATCTGTCTTACACCAGAAATGTCGTTTGAGAGAATGTCTCTTCTTTGCCTTAAGAAACCTGTTTCCATTGGTGGAAGAATCAATCTAAGGTAAAACAGTCTTTCTCTTCCAGCAAAGCAATGTGTGGGCCAAGGTCAAAAGTGCTTATTCAAGTTACCATTCCACTTCAAAGAAGCTGATGGCAGTGGGGGATTCACAGAGGCAATTTTACGGGAACTAATTTCAGCCAGTGCAAGTTTTCTTATTTTTTTAAAGCATATGATTTTAAGTGGAATTGTACACGACAAAGTCATTTACTAAACCAAACCACACTACTATTCCTTTCCTGTTCCTGAGCATAAAACCAAACAGCCAAGGTAAGTTCTGTTGACATGACAGTAGCCTGTCCCTCTCCTATGGAGATGCCATACGTGAATTTTATGTAGCAACACAAAGCATTTCAGGAGCTTATCATGTGCTAGGGTTGTTCTCCAAGCACAAGTACAGGGCCAGTGTTCCTGATGTGTTATGTTCCTCATTATTTACTGTACATAGATCATAAATAGTCATACGTACACAGACATATGTGTACATGTACATTCACCCATATTACTGATGGCTGGTGTCACCAAATTAGGCATGGTTCTCAAATGTTAACAAGAATCAGAGGTGCTGGAAAGATAGTATAGAGGACAAAGCACTGGCCTCGGACCTGGCCTTGCTCAGGGGATCATATGAGGTGCCAGGGATCGAACCAGGTCAGCTACATGCATGTACAATACCCAATCTGCTGTACTATTGCTCCAACCCCATGCTAAAAGTTTTGGATTAATAGAAACTAAACTAGAGTTTGCGCTTCCCTGATTAACTGCTATTACAAATCACTTGCTAGTAAAACAAAGCTTCCTCTAAGGACAAGTTAAACATTTTAAGAGCCAACTAGGCTTGAAAGAGCAGTCAGAATTACCTCCAATTTACAGTAAGAGGGTGCAATCATTTCATCATATCCCGTATGTGCCCTCTGCTGGGAGCCATACCAAAGTGGGAGATTCATCATTGACCCTGTCACAATGCATGAGTGGACAGTCCCTTGAGACCAAGATTGCCAAAGCTGTAAATTGGTGTTGTTTCAAGAAACCACCTTGGGGGCTAAAGCTTTAGTACAGCAGGGAGGGCATTTGCGTTGTTTGCGGCTGACCTGAGTTCGATCCTCAGCATCCCATACAGTCCCCCGAACACCGCCAGGAGTAATTTCTGAGTGCAGAGCCAGGAGTAACCCCTGAGCATTGCAGGGTGTGACCCAAAAGCAAAGAAAGAAAGAAACGACCTTGGTGAGAGCAGCACAGGTTGACTCTGTTTTTAGTTTTTATTTTGTTTTGTTTTTTTCTTTTTGGGTCACACCTGGCGATACTCAGAGGTTACTCTGGCTCTGCACTCAGGAATTACTTCTGGCGGTTCTTTGGTGACCATATAGGATGCTGGGAAGCAAACCTGGGTCGGCCGTGTGCAAGGCAAATGCCCTACCCGCTGTGCTATCGCTCCAGCCCCGACTCTGTATTAGAACCCAATCCAGACCCTTCTGTCAAATTCCTAGCCTTTCTCCCCCACCCCCCCCACCCTTAACAAATATCTGAGCTCACTGGGACCAGAGAGACATTTGAGAGTGATTACTCTCGAAGGCTTTTATCAACCCCCCCACTTGACTGGTTGCAATCAAGCTGCATTTTTACAACAAGCAAGTTCTACAAGGTCCTCCTAAAGCATTGCAGGCCCACAAAGATAAACAAGTGGAAATATGTCAACTAAAACACTTCTGCACAATGAAAGAAGCCATCGTTAAAACACAAAGTCTGGAAATGCTTAAAAGATCCTCATTGGGTGTTGGAACATTGTATGACTGAAACTCAATCATGAACAACTTTGTAACATATCTCATGATGATTCAATGAAAAAATTTTAAAAAATAAGAGATGCTAATTATCATTTATTTTCAAGAATTTACAAATCAAATCACATATTTGATCTCACACATATGGTATATATAAGAAGGAAACAGAAATGTGTGTGTTCCCACTAGTAGGGGGTGAGGAAATGTAAATCTCTATCTCTATGCAAAATAATATGGCAACTTATCAAAATATTAAAAATAGACCTACCCACAGTAGAAATGACATCTGTATCTATATGTTCATTGCAGCACTGTTCACAATAGCCAAAATCTGGAAATAACCCAAGTGCCCAAGAACAGACGAATGGTTAAAAAAACTTTGATACATATACACAATGAAATACTATGCAGCTGTTAGGAGAGATGAAGTCATTAAATTTGCCTATAAATGGATAGACATGGAGAATATCATGCTATGTGAAATGAGTCAGAAAGAGAGGGACAGATATAGAAGGACTGCACTCACTTGTGGAGTATAAAATAACACAAAACCGATACCCAAGGATAGTAGATAGAAGGGTCAGGAAGATTGCTCCATAGTTGAAAGCCTGCCTCATGAGTAGGTGGGGAGAGGATAGCTGGAATAGAGAAGGGATCACTAAGAAAATGATGGTTGGAATTATCAGTCCGGATGGAATATGTGTGCAAAAAGTAGATAAAGGACCAAACATGATGACCTCTCAGTGTCTGTGTTGAAAGCCATAATGCCCAAAATTGTCTGCCCTCCATGGCAGACAATATTCTGGGGATAGAATGGGGAAGGGGGGTATACTGGGGATATTGGTAGTGGGGAATGGGCACTGGTAGAGGGATGGGGGTTTGATCATTGTGTGATTGTAACTCAGACATGAAAGCTTGTAACTATATCTCACAGTGAATCAATAAAATTTTAAGACATATTTTAAAAAATAAATCTACCATAATACCCAGAAATTCCACTTCCAGTTATATATATGCACAAATAATATAAAAACATGGATTCAAAAAGACACATGCACATCACATCTATGTTCATAGAAGCCTACATATGGGTACAACCAAAACCCAAGAGTCAGTTAAATGACAGATGTGAGAATAAATAAGATGTGGCATATATCAAATAACATTCAGTTACAAGAAAAGATAAAATCTTGCCTATTGTGACAACATAGATGGAAATGGAGAAGGTCATGCCTGGCAAGTTCAATCAGGAGAAAGACAAGTACAGTATCATCTCACTCATTCTGGTATATAAAGAAACAAAACAAAGGAACAAAGTCAAATGAAACAAGCCCTTGGACCCAGGACACAGAACTGAGATTATCAGAGCGGGAGGAAGATGAGAGGATCCAAATAAATGTGGTACTTTGGTGTGTATTGTGTGGTGACTTACATTTTGAATTATATGAAACTGTACTCTTCAAATATACAGCCTGGGAACCAACATTATGTCAATAAAATAAGATGGAGCCAGAGAGTGTACCACAGATAAGGGGTCTGCTTTGCACACAGTCAACCAGGGTTTGATACCCAGTCCCACATATGGTCCCTTGAGTCCTGCTAGAAATGATATCTGAAGCACAGAATCAGGAGTAAGCCCTGAGAACTTCCAGGTATGGCCCCAATACCAAATCAAAACAAGCAAAACATTTTAAGATGGCAGATGTGCTAGAATGGGGATTGTGTGGGCAACCTGTAGGGTTTCCTATGCGGCCACATCCATGCCGAAAGCACCACCCACAGTGGGGCCAGTAGGAGGTAACCCGTCAAATTATCCTCTTTTCCACCAGCACCATAGATATAAAAGGAAAACTAGGAGATACAAGAGAGCTTTAGATTAGTAGATACAGAAGAGATGTTCTTTCCTCTCCTCTACCCTGAATGTTGCCAAGCTACTAATGTGACAGAGTGGATTATGCTGCAGCTCAGAGTAGGGGCTAACAACACAGGGACAGGGAGAAAGAGGTACAAGAGAGGCAGCCTGTTTTTCCACTGTTTGGCATGTCAGCAATCCTTTCTTCCTCTGTGTGTCAGTAGGCACTGCAAGACTCGACACTCCCGCGGTGTCCCTGAGGAACCTGGCCCCACCACACAGTGAGCACTCATAGTGCTCACAGAGAAACAATTGCACGTAACTGGCCAGATAGAAGTTACTGCCTTTCCATGGATGATAACATCCCCACCCACTCCTCAGTCGCACAAGTCTGGGCCATCCAGAAAACGCTTCTTATACATGAGGGAGAAATGTTTGCCGAGGGAGAGTCTACAGTGAGGAGAGGGGCAAACAAAGAGGAAACTGAGGCCAAAAGAATGAGTCCAAGAGGGTCCCCCAAGATTTGTGGTCCTCCGAGATTTGAAATTCTACACTTATTGACAGAATCAAGTGATGAATCAAAAAACTCTCTAAATGAAATAGGAGTGATTTTGCTGGGAAATGAAACTATTGATTTTGTTTTAACATCCAGGATCCCATATTCATTATAACATAAATATATGCTGATGAAAACCGAAGATGATAAAATAATATGTATGTTTTGGCAGCCAAACTAGAGGAATAGGTGACTGTTTTGTAGATGTAAAATATCCTGTATTTTAAAATGTTGGAAAATGTCACCCTAACTTTGACGTTTGTACATAGTGACTTTGATGCTCTCAAGACATTTTCTAATCATGGGAGGTTCATCCTCAGCTGCTGCTGAGGACCAAGATGATTTCCTGTCAGAGAACTGATGTGCAATTTTATTTTGTAATTTCAAGAATAGAAATTGGATTTGGCCCAGAATTTGTTGGATGCCCAGATTTTTAGGGGTTTTTTCTCTCATCCTTGATTTTACACTTAAACTCAATAATAAAATTGAAAACCTCACAGTATTTTTAAAAAAGATTATTAATAGTAAACCAAACCCAATAAATCATTTGAACATGGAACTAATATGCAAACAGCCCTCTTGACTGAACTTCAATCTTCTTACCTGACGCCTTTGCTTTCCTGTAAACTATGTTTTGTGAATAATACTGCCACCTAGCTGTCTCCCAGACAATCACCGGAGGAAGGAAGGAAGGAAGGAAGGAAGGAAGGAAGGAAGGAAGGAAGGAAGGAAGGAAGGAAGGAAGGAAGGAAGGAAGGAAGGAAGGAAGGAAGGAAGGAAGGAAGGAAGGAAGGAAGGAAGGAAGGAAGGAAGGAAGGAAGGAAGGAAGGAAGGACTGGACACATTTTAGGATTGTCAATTATATTTTAAAATTTGAAACATACTTTTTTATGCAAGTTCGGGTCTTGAAACCATTGTTTAAAAGAACCAGCACATTTGTCAATAGAAACCTCTGTGGGCATCTTTGTAAGAAAAGGCATCAACATTTTTGTTGAAAGTGAGTAAAAACAATGTGATAAGCCTCGGAGTCAAGATATCATTTGAACCATGATATCTATGTCATATGGAAACCGAAGTGGCATTTTATTAATTTGAAAAATATTTATTGTAGTTTAGGTAAAATAGTTACAAATAGCGTTAATTTATATGGCTTTGTTCAACAAAGAGATTGCACCTTCACTAACACCAAGGTGCCCAGAACAATCCACCAGGGACTTTTTGGGTGCTCAATAACACGTTAGCTCATGCCAGGTGCTACAGTCACAAACTAAACCGAAGTTGCTTCTTATGCATTGGAAATAAGCTCTTGAGATCTGCTGTCCAACACTGTCCCCATTGTTAACCAAGTTAACAATACCGTATGGTACACACTAAAGAGTGTAGGCATCTGCGACATTTGTTAAGAGAGAAGTCCTCGTATTGTGTTCATACTGCAATAAAGTAAATACAATATAATAAAAAGCGATAAAAAATGAATAAGTTTAATAGTTACCGAAAGGTATAGGAATAGCTAATATTTATTAGGTGTGTTTTTCTTGAGCAGTCGTGACGCAGGTAACTTTCCTGGCACAGTTTTGTTCCCTGCTCCACTATCTAGAAAGGTATTACTGTTCTTACGCCCACTGACACATACAGAAGCAAATTCTGGGCATGAGAGCAGGCAGAAAAGTGTTGGGGTGAGAACGCAAACCCAGACAGTCTGAAGCAGAACCTGAGCTCTTACCCACTAAGTTCTAATACTTCTCTGTTGGCTGAAAGGCAGACGGATGCCTGAAAGCAGTGGATTTGTTTGTTGCTATTCTCTATTTGAGTTGTTTTTAATATGGCATAAAAGAAACTATGATTAACTGATTGCTGTGGCATTTTGCCTTGTCTCCTGCTATATTAAAAACTACTTAAAATTATAAGAATGTTTGCATGTTTTAATCATTTTAAGCTTTACCCTGGTCCCTTTGTTCAATAGTTATTGAGTAGTTAGGCTGTTTAGAAAAGTAGGTTCTTTACTCAGTTATGACATCTCTCTACTTTTTTACTTTTTAATGTCTTGAGAGAGAATTTCTATCTTGTCACTACTCTACATTTAACTGTCAGTGATCATGTTTGTGCTATCTGGGACGAGTACACCAGACTCTAGACTGACCCAATCCTTTCTCTGAAACCAACTGAAAATGCATATGGCTCATTCTATACTAGATAAATTGTGTCTTAGATTTAAGCACTGTAGCACTGTAGCACTGTCATCCCGTTGTTCATCGATTTGCTTAAGCAGGCACCAGTAACATCTCCATTGTGAGACTTGTTGTTACTGTTTTTGGCATATCGAATACTCCATGGGTAGCTTGCCAGACTCTGCCATGCGGGCGGGATACTCTCGGTAGCTTGCCGGGCTCTCTGAGAGGGACGGAAAAATCAAACCTGGGTCAGTGGTGTGCAAAGCAAACGCTCTACTTGCTCCAGTCCATCTTAGATTTAAAGGTGCATTAAATATTATCTTGTAATCTTGTTAAAATGTAGGGTCTAGGTTCTGCATTTTTGTAATCTCAGATTCACTTGTTGGCTCATAGACCAAAATTTGAGCACCAAAGTACTAAACTATCCAATTTGCCTTGAATCTAAAAGAAAATCTGGTTTGACTCCCAAGATGGGAGAAAGATTTTTTCCCCATAATTTAAAAAATTTCCCTCTTTTGTGCATATGGTCATAAAAGTTATGTTTACCATAAACCAAGCTCTACATTTTAATGTTTCCAAACAAAGATATCACTGAAGATACATTAGAAATGTATGCTTCTATTTGTATCCCAATTCTATATGTTCAAAACACTTTCTTCTTTACTTAAAAGTCTTAAAAATTTATTAACCTGCTGTAAATTATTTTCTTCAAAGTCTCACTTGAAACTTCTAGAATCATTTATTTCCAGAAAAGGGCCCAATTTCAAACACCATCATAGGGTAGACAAGATTAAAGTGTTTTTTTTGGGGGGTCCATTTAAGCTAAATTGAGAACTCTGGGAACTAAAAGGACTAAAATTAAGATTCAGAATTTTCAGGAAATAGCTACTTGACTCTAGTCCTAGCTTAACAGTGTTTATTGTGAGATCTTTTCCGACAGAATACAATTTTTGTTACCTTTGTCCCTATGCTCTTCAGTTAGTGTTAAGACCACTTACCTTTGCTCTAACAAAGGATATTATATACAGGTGCCACAATCAAATTTCACAAGGGAAAAGTATGGCATGTTATAGGCTAGGCAGACACCCCCAAAATATTGCACAAAATCAAGGAGTGTCTATTAGCTGGCCAGCAACGGCTCTCTCCAGCCCCGCCTGGATGCAACAGGTAGCCCCGAGAATAAAAAGCAGCGGTCTTTTAAAGGGCCAAACCACATTCAGAAATTTCACTGAGCAAGCAAACAAGTTTACAGAAGCAAAACAAGCAGGTAGCTAAACAATCTATGGATTAATACAGAAGCCAAAATAAAATATTTAAACAATAGTCAAACAGAAACCAAAACTAAGCAGTTAAACAAAGAATTAAATAGTTAAAGAACAAAGTAGTTAAAGAGTAAGTAAAGCGATTAAGCAAAATTATAAAGTAGTTAAAGTGCAAAGTAGTTAAACCAAGAGTAGTCAAACAATCAATAAAGTAGCCAAATAAAGAATCAAGTAGTCAAACAACCAATAAAGTACACATTTAATTGATTGTTGCAAGAACTAAAAAAATTAATGGTTGGCTGCACTCTTGATTGATGTATGCTTCCGTTCCTGTTTTTCTGTCAAGTGAGTATATACATTCTGGATGCCGAAGCCAAAAAGAAGACTGTTTCTTTCTCAGTCTTCCACATGCCGTAGTCAGAACTGATGATTTTTCAAAAGAAACAAATTTTGCTCAGCAACTCAATATAAATAATCAGACCAGAATAAAATTGGTCAGTTTAGGAATACACCAACAGAAGTATATTGTCTATGGCAAAGGAGATAATATATTTCCCCCTACTTTATATTGACAAAACCAAATTTGGGATAATATGGAAATCAGATACCTGTGCATGTAAGTGTGTGTGTTTCAGAGAAGGTTTGGGGGAGGCAGAAGGAAGGCTGGACGTGATCTAGAATAAACAAAAAAAAATCAATAGGTCTCCAAAGATAAACCAGGTGATTTTTTTAAAAAATGGTAAGTAATTAAAAAGAATTTCAAAGGGTTTCAAACTGTGCTATATGTTAAAAGAACAAGGTTTGAAATTTGTAGATTTCAGTAGACATTATTAAGACCTATTAATAAATAGATAGATGATGAAGGAAGGATGGATGCCTGAGCAGATACGCTGATGTTAAACACATAAGTTGCCAATGTGTCAGTAAGAACTGTGTTAAGAATGTGGTAAGAACTCTACAAATATCCATTTATTACATGTTCCCAGTAATACTTCACATTTAATATTATCCCCACTAGAAAACTAGTAAAAACGAAGCACAGGCCAATTAGCTGATCATCCCAAAGCCATTGACCTGGTCATTCCATAGTTTGTGTTCTTAACCCTAGTCTATAATCCCATGTGACAGTTACAGAAGTTCATTGTGTGTCCGTTAAAGAAATAACTTCTGGCCAGCTTCGAGTGCAGTTAGCTGACAGCCTTCAGCTGTTATTCCTCAGGGTCTCCCTGGCATTCTACCCGAGACCATGTTATTTTTGAGTACTCGGACGTTGACAGAGGAAGGCAAGGGAGTGGGGCTTGGACATTTCTGCTTATTGTGGGACTCTTCTAATAGACTCTTCTAATAATATTGTGGGACTCTCCTTATTGTGGGACTCTTCTAATAATTGTGGGACTCCTTTTCTTCTGAAGCTCCCTGGAGTTATCATCAATTTTGTGCGATCAGCATCACAGTCTCAGGCTCTAGCTCCCCACCCTTCTACCCCCTTCTGCTTTTATCTATTACAGGAGTTATCTGGAAAAAAACTTCCTTTACTCCAATTCCGTATCTACTACCCTGAGAGACCCAGCCTGTTCTCAATTATTTGGAGGACAGTATGTATCAAACAAAACAGTGTGTAGAAGTGTTTTACTATAGCAACCATTGGAGCATAGTGACTGAATTATGAGGAAAGCAACTGTTATACACACATAAGAAAGGACCTTCTGCTAGCTCCAACTGCAAAAGCAATCCAAGGAGCGCCCCGTGCAATGATGACTTTCCAGGCACTGCATACTTTGGGGTCAGCCAGAACTAGCTGGTGAATGAAAGTTATGTGATATCCCCCCAAATCCTCACCTCATCCCCAGCCACAGCACAATATCTGAGATGCTAAACCTCCACAAGGTTAATTGAACAGCAAGAATCAAATGGTTTGGGAAGCCACAGTAAGGCAACAAACCTACTGAATTTTCTGCAGATGCAATCAGTTTGATTTGCTCCGTTCATGCTTATATATTCCTAAACCCGTCAGTACGAGGCCCGGTCTTCCACTGCCCATAAGCTTAACAAGAGAAGACTATGGGCTAACTGTCTTCTCAGCCTATTGAATTGAATAAAAAAACAAACTGCACATCTGCCTTAGTAAACAACTTGTAATATGTGCTTCAGAATATGATAAAATTCTGAAGATACTCCACCCTAATACACCAAACCAGAAAGATTCTCTTCATCAAAGCCCTTGCTTCTCTCCCTTACTCAAGACATAGACGCAGCCATGAGGGGACACATATTCCTATTTCCGAATGCGATCAGTAACTGTGTATTTCAGAGAGTAAAACAGGAGGGGGGGAGGACGGGAGGAAAACAGTACCTGCTCAGCAGAGAGATCTGGGTAGAAAGAGACACCCGTTAGGTCTGTGTCTCTAAGGAATGTCTCTTTACTAATGAATGTCTCTTTACGGAGGCTGGGCTCTCCTGTAGATGCTGGGGTACAGCGTGCCTGGCAGGGTCCCTAGTGGCATGGAGCATATATTCAAATGCCACCGAGAAAGTCCTCTGACTCCTCCCTGGAACAAGTAGGAAAGTCTCCATCCCTCACAGTGATCAGATAGTACTGCGCTGTCTCCAAAGGGCTTTCTTTTCCCTCCTTCCCACCCCACATTCCTACAGCATCCCTGCCAGTGATACATTTTTGAGAAATACTGTTCTGGGTCGCTCCATGGCTTGGAAGCTGATCTCATGTGCTGGGGGGAAAGGCAGGTGGGATGGAGAAGAGACCACTAAGTAAACAATGGTTGGAGGGCTCGCTCGGGATGGGAGACGCGTGCTGAAAATAGACTATGGGCTGAACATGATGGCCGCTTAGTACCTGTATTGCAAACCATTAACACCCAAAAGGAGAGAGAGAGTAAGAGGGAATGTGCCTGCCACAGAGGCAGGGCGTGGGGAAGGATGGGGGGTGGCAGGAGGGATACGGGGAACATTGGTGGTGGAGAATGCGCACTGGCAGGAGGAATGGGTGCTGGAACATTGTATGACTGAACCGTAATCACGAAAGTTTGTAAACCTGTAAGTGTATCTCACGGTGATTCATTCATTAAAATTTAAAAAGAAAGAAAGAAAGAAGAAAGAAATACTGTTCATATTACTAGTGCTCTGAAGCAAATTCATTAAAATCACAAGAGTTCAGAACAGCCTAGCTCAGCAATATTGGGGGGAGTGTGTCTAAAACTAATAATCCAACTGACCTGCTGCAGACAAAGGCAGTAGGAGGAGCTAGACTGGTGCATAAATAAAGAAGAATTTCTGTGCTGAGAGCCCCGCTGAGACTCGGAGCTGAAATCTGCACTCCACCTTCAGGCAGAATGAGGTGCACCCCCGGATTTCTGCTTCTCATGCTGCTGGCCAGCGACCTTCCTCCAGCCCATGGTGAGAACTTGCCCTTACGTTGTTCTTGTCATCTGAGCTGAAATGGTCTTCAGTTACTGTAATTTCTTTTTTTCTCTTCTAAAATGGGATGTGATGTGGCTAAAGGGCAAAAACTGCTCAGTTGTTACTAGATTCCTAAAGTAATGTACTGAGAATTAGAAATACTTAGTTTGTTCAGCTTACTATAGTGGAAGCCCAGGAGAGTTGTATTTGAGTCGTCTATTCTTGCCTTTTCCGGATTCAGTGAGGCTGTAGGAAATTCTTTCCATATACATCTTTATTCTGCATTTCTAGGCTACCCCTTCTAACCAAATCCTTTGTAGGGCTTAATGATTTTATAACCTCAACCAGCCGGTCTCTTGAAGAGAACATTTGAGTCAATACTCTATGATTACGTGTGACTGAATCATTGTAAGTACAACAGATACTTCATGCACATATTGTGCAAGTAAGCAGGATTCCAAATCCAAATTTGAAAGGACAGACCATCCTTGTGTAAAAAGTAACTAGTTGAAGTGGTCCATTTTTACACATGTGAAGGAATTGGGTTTATAGACTGAAGGACATGCTCTGCTTATGTGTAGAAGGCAACTTTGTGTCCTTAAAATGCATAACATTGTTTTCCATTTTTATTTTTATGTATTTGCATGTTATTTTCATCCTTCAAAGCCTTCAGCTACCATCCTCTGGAAAGCTTTTCTACTGCCTCAGGCCAAGTCCTCTGTTTCATTATGTAATTGTAGCATGCATGTTGGGTGAATAATAATATTTTGTGGCATTTCAGCTTTTGTTCCTTTGCTCTACTAAATTGCAAACACCTTGAGAGCTGGGATCTTTGCTGAGCTGCCAGGCATGCAGGGACACTTACTTGACTATGGGATGAAAGGGGGTGTATATGAACATGCTCAAGGTACATTACTAATAGCTTTCATGAAATAAAAAGTCTTATTTTTTATTATTAGTTTTGTGTGATTATGACTTGCATCTGATATGGAGAACCAACATGCTAAAGCAAAACAAAAAAAGTCTCCTGTGATATTTGCTCAAATAAATAAGGGCAAAGGAAGTAGCCTGTGGAGAAGGGATTAGAGTGCAAACTCTGGCAGCGTGTAGAGACATTATACCAGTTTTTATCAGCTGGAGTGAAGATGAGTTGATTTTATATTGCATTATTTATAACTGAGTTGCAAGGCCCTGTAACAGCGGCTCTCAGATTTTATTACTTGGACAATCACCTGGCACCAACATAATGTTATCAAAAATATCAATAGGTTTTATATTTTTTTAATTAATTTTATTTTTAAGATTTTGAAAGAAAAGACTGGAAAATAATCAAACCAAGAGAAATAGAAATTTACAGGGGCTGGAGCAATAGCACAGCGGGTAGGGCGTTTGCCTTGCACTCGGCCGACCCGGGTTCGATTTCCAGCATCCCATATAGTCCCCTGAGCACCGCCAGGAGTAACCCCTGTGCATCGCCAGGTGTGACCCAAAAAGCAAAAAAAAAAAAAAAAAGAAATTTACAAACAAAAGGCATATCATGTTGGAGCACTTGTATTACATGCACCTGACCTAGGTTCAATCCCCAGCAGCCCATATGGTCTTCTGAGCACTGCTAGGAGAGTGATCCCTGAGTACAGACCTAGGAGTTAGCCCTGAGCCCTGAGGGGTATAGCCAAATACAAACAAATAGGCAAAAAAGGTATATTTTTCCAGTGGGCAACACCCACTGAAAAAGATTTAAATGCACAGTATGAAAGTTAGTAATTAGGTAAATTGTAATTGTAAACTAAATGATAAAAAAAAAATTAAAATAACTGATTTTGTGTATACAGGTGTTCTGGAAACCTTGTACACAAACTTCAAGTGTAAATGCCTCAAAGTGATTTCAGTTCTTATTCCCTTACAAGAGATTGATCGGTTTGAAATTTTGCCTCCTGGGAATGGATGCCCCAAATATGAAATCATGTAAGTTACATGAAAAATATAAATGTGTGATATTTTTCTCTCAATGAAAATTAGATCAAATGTTGGTATATAAGATTCCTTGCTTAATTTTTTATAAGAGCAAACTTGTTTTTAACATTGTTTCCAGTGTGCAGCATTATATTTTGAAATGTTTACACTACATAATGATAATCATCACCACCAATAAATCTTCAGAGTATCAAAGTGTTTTACTTTGGGTGTTGCTAAATTAGCTGAAGCTAATAATGAGATCATTAATATAAATGATTAATTTATTAATATTAAATTATATAATTGTCAAATATGAATTATATATAATTACAGGTGATTAATAATTGTATGTGATTAAATATATGCACGATAAGTTGCATGTTAAATTATATTATTAATTTATTGGTCATTAATATTAATCATTCAGCAGTAGCACTGAACTGAATACCTCATATGCATTCTCGCATTTCATTTCCTCTGTTCAGGTCTATCATTGTATCTTTACAGATGCAAAAAATCAGGCTTAGGATGTTACCTAATTGCCCAAGGTACAACTGTAGGAAAAAGACAGTAGTAAACAAGACATAGACATCTAATTCCTAATCAATATCCTTTCTAAGGAGCATAGACACTCACTGTATACGTACATGAAACCTGCTCAGAGACAAAGCTTTATCCTAACCTCTGGAAAGAAAGGGTAACTGTGACAAGATGAAGCTGCTAATTATCACTATAGTGGAAATAATATTAAATAGAGAAATGTGTCAAATTAACAAGCTGTCAGCCTTAAATTTACACAACGTGTATGAAAAGAAGGAAGGGAGGGTGGGAGAGATGCAGGGGAGGAGGGAGGGAGGGAGGGAGACTCTCTTTGCTTTACTTATTTCCAAGCTTCTCTTATCTACTAAATTTCAATTAGCACCAGAAGCAGACACTGTTCCCAGGGAAGTTAAAGAGCAAGAAAACAAGCTTCTACAATAACACAATACTGAGTCTGAATGTCTGTCTTAGAGAATAGTCCTTTAGCTTTAGGTTCTATTAACTTTGCTCTCAGAACTAATTAAAGACCTAGGTTAAGGAAACAGTAGCAGCTACAGAAATGTAATTCATTATAAGGGGACGGCCCCTGGATTCTGAGACGATCCTGTTTCTGGACTCCCAGAGAAATGTGAGGATACTGCTGCAAAGCATTTTACCACAGCACATCAAACAAGACTTAAAAATTCGCACATAAAGCTCCTGATAATGTTAACTACATTATTTTACCATAAGAGTGTTAATATCAGATAGCTTTTTTCTTTTCACTCCTAATATCACGAATCACAATCACGAAATCCCGTTGATCGTCGAGTTGCTTGAGCGGTCTCAGTAACCTCTCCATTCGCCCTTTCCCTGAGATTTTAGAAGCCTCTCTCTACTCGGCCTTCCCAACGATGCCACATTGGAGGCTCTTTCAGGGTCAGGGGAATGAGATCCAGCTGGTATGGCTTTGGCATATGAATACACCATGGGAAGCTTTCGAGTCTGTCCCATGTGGGCAGGAAACTCTCAGTAGCTTGCTAGTTTCTCTCAGATGGAAAGGTAGGTTATAAGACACTGCTTCTGGGAGCTTGCTTTTAAGTCTCTGGATGTTAGCTGTTGATGGGATTACACACACCTAGGTTCCTCTGCCGGTACCTTCATGCGTGAGGCTTGTTGAACACGTCGAGAGGGGCCTTAAGCATGGCTGTAGCTTAAGGCTGTAACTTCACTCTTAATAAGATTTTTTTAATGAGCAATTTTTTAGGTAAGGATTTTTGCTTTTTTTTTTGATCATGGGGATCAGATGTTGTTGATTTTTCTATGGCTTATATGAGTAAAGGAATAATATATGCCAACACATATTGCTTACATAACAAAGACTCAATATATATTGGATTGCTGCATTGAATAGTTTAAATGGAGTCAGTATACCTTTGTGTGTATTACTTACAACTTTGAGTTCTCTTTCTTGGACCCATCTTTAATGAGATAGATTAAACAATACTTTAAATATCATCTTTTTAAAGGTAACTTTGACTTTGTTTGTCTTCATTAGAATTCTTCATTAGAATTCCTTAGAATTCTTTTTTTTTTCTTTTTGGGTCACACCCAGAGATGCACAGGGGTCACTCCTGGTTCTGCACTCAGGAATTACCCATGGCGGTGCTCAGGGGACCATATGGGATGCTGGGAATCGAACCTGGGTCAGCTGCGTGCAAGGCAAGCGCTACCCGCTGTGCTATTGCTCCAGCCCCAGAATTCCTTAGAATTCTTTAAACTTTTTGAAATATTTGCAAGAAACAAATTTTGTCCTATTTTGACTGTAGTTTTTTGGTTCTCAGACTAACTGTATTCAAAATACAAAAACAAATGATAGCAAATTTTATTAAAAAGTCACTATAATTCACTAATATCTTTGCCAATAAAAATCCTAATAAAAAAAGAAAAATTCTAAGTAAACCATAATTATTATTCTCATGCAAATATTTGATGTTGAACTTTGATTGGAAGGTAGTTATTCAGACTGTGTGGAAAACTGAGATTTTTCCTTCTCCATGCCATGGGTCAAATCTCTCATCTCTCAACCAGGAAAATTAATTTATCTTAAATTTACTTGCCTTAACTGGGCTGGAGCAATAGCACAGCGGGTAGGGCGTTTGCCTTGCACGAGGCCGACCTGGGTTCGATTCCCAGCATCCCATATGGTCCTCCGAGCACTGCCAGGAGTAATCCCTGTGCATCGCCGAGTGTGACCCAAAAACCCCAAAAAAAGAAAAAATCTATTTGCCTTAACATTGTTTTAAAATGATGAAAATTTTATTTTATGCCTTCTCACCAAATTCCACATTTCTAAATTTTAACCAGGTATAAGAACAAAAGCTGAAAAATATTAGAAATATTTTACTTCTGCTACCAGTCAGGAATAAGCATTCCATGTATGCAAATGATCAGAGATCTCCTTACCTCAGAAAACAAACGGAAAGATTCTGCACAAGAGCTCAACTGCTTTATGGCCTCTGACAGAATTTTTGTGAAATTAATTGAGAGAATACATGGGACCTGATGAGCGTAATAACTGTCACATTGTAAATGCTCGATCAATATTAGCAGTTAATTGTTCCTTTTCTCTTTCTTTTTGTAAGGGCCACTGAGCCTGGTAATAGGCGGCCCGGGGCCATTCCCAGTTCAGTTGCCACCTGATACAGGCCTAGAGGTGCTGGGGTGGGCAGAGAGGCACCAGGACTACACCATTGGCACCATTGCTGCCAGAGGTCCATGTGGTACCTTGCACGGTAGTTGGCGCCTAAAGCAGGCTAGGCATGACCTCTGCCACTTGAGCTATTTCCCCTGCCCTACTGGCTGCTTTTCTTGTTCTTTTATTTCTTAGAGCAGAAAAAGCCTCTCTTACTGGCGTTAAGTCAGAGCCAATTCTATTTCTCCAAATTAAAATAATATTTAGGGCTGGAGCAAGATACAGTGGATAGTGTGTGTGCCTTGCACATTGACGACCTGAGTTCAACCCCTGGCATCCCATATGGTGCTCCAGGCCCCACCAGAAGTGATCCCTGAGTACAGAGCTAGGAATAAGCCTTGAGCACTGCCAAGTATGACCCCTTTCCGCCCTCCCCCCAATTCTTTTTGTTTCTATAAAAGGTCCTCAAGATAGTGTGTTTTATAGTTTACCTTGTTGTCCTGAGATCAATAACAGGCATTTTATTTTAGAGGGGGGAGAGGTTGGCAAGGTGGGGTCACACTGGTGGTGCTCAGTGGTCCTTAGTGGCTCTGTGCTAAACCTGACTCCCGCAGGTACTCAGTGGCCCATATGTGGTATAAACCAGGGTCACAGGCTGCATGCAAGGCAAGTGCCTTTTCTCCTAATACCATACTCAGGAGTGACACAGCTTTAGCTTCAGAAGTTGACCTTGGGGGTAGCTGGTTGACACATCTCCAGCTCATGTAAGAGTCACCAACAAAATTTTAATCTCTGACATCTGAGATTCTGTCAAACTTTGTATTCAATTCTACCAGCTCATATATACCAATTTAAAAAAAATAGTGTGGGCAGGAGTAATAGTACAGAGGGGAGGGTTTTTGCCTTGCATGTGGCCAACCCAGGTTCAATCCCCGGCATCCCACATGGTCCCCTGAGCACTGCCAGGAGAAATCCCTGAGCATTGCAGGGTGTGAAACAAAAAGAAAAAAAAAGAAAGTGTTTTTCTTATTCTTATACCTGTTGCTATAAATCCCCCATTCTAAATCCAAAGCTGCCTACCTCAATTTTGTCATAGATTTTTAAAAATTTTCTATATGCCTTTTTTAATCTTTATTTATTTTTTATCCAACACCCATCCCTTCACTAGTATGCAGTTCTCTCCACCAATGTCCCCTTTCCCTCCCATCCTCTCAGCCCCTGGCTGCCTCTATGACAGGCACTTTTCTTCTCTGCCCACCCTCCCACCCCCATACACACCTCTCTCTTTCTTTTTGGCCATTATGCTTTGCCATACTGAAAGTTTTTCATGTATATCCCTTTACCCACTTTCAACATTCAGTTCTTATCCAGAGTGATCATTTCAAACTATTATTTGTCATACTGGTCCCTTCTCTATTCTAACCGCCCTTCACTCCCCACACACTGTGGCAAGCTTCCAACCATTCACTGGTTCTCCTGAACCCTGTTTTCCCTGTCCTGGATATTGATCTCATACTATTTTTTTTATATCCCACAAATAAATGTGGTCCTTCTATATCTGTCCTTCTCATTCTGACTCATTTCACCCAGTATGATACTCTCCATGTCCATCCATTTATAGGCAAATTTCATGACTTCATTTTTCCTAACAGTTGCATACTATTACGCTTTGTAGATGTACCATAGTTTCTTTATCCGGTTATCTGTTCTTGGGAACTTTGGTTGTTTCCAGATTCAGGCTATTGTGGAACAGTGCTACAATGAACATAGAAGTGAAGATGGCATTTCTGTTATGTGTTTTTGGTCCCTCGGGCTATATTTCCAAAATTGATATTGATAGGTCAAAGGGAGCTCAATTTTTAGTTTTTTAAGGGATGTTCATATTGTTTTTCAAAAAGGCTGGAACAGTCTGCATTCCCACCAACAATGAAGGAGCGTCCCTTTCTCCTCACATCCGTGTCCACACTGGTTGTTCGTGTTCTTCTGAATATATGCCAGTCTCTGTGGTGTGAGATGATATCTCACTGCTGTTTTGATTCGAATCTCCCTCGATTAGTGATGCAGAGCACCTTTTTCTTTTTTTTTTAAATAATTTAAAGATGAACTTTTTTTTATAATTTATTGATTTTTTAATTAGTGAGTCACAGTGAGGGTACAGTTACAGATTCACACATTTTTGTGCTTGTTTTACCCTCATGCAATGTTCGAGAGCCCGTCCCTCCACCAGTGTCCATTCTCCACCATTTATGAACCCAGTATCCCTCCCACCCCCTATCCCATCCTTCCCACCCCACTCCGCCTCTGTGGCAGAGCATTCCAATTTGTTCTCTCTCTCTCCTTTTGGGTGTCGTGGTTTGCAATAGGGGTATTGAGTGGCCATCATGTACAGTCTCTAGTCTACTTTCAGCGGCAGAGCACCTTTTTCATGTGCTTTTTTTGTCATCTGAATTTCTTCTTTGAGGAAGTTTCTGTTCATTTTCTCTCCCCATTTTTTATGGGCTTGGATGTGCGTTTCTATTGGCAGCTACCTGTAAAGACCTCCATCTATGCACAATAGTCATATCAAAATGGATTAAAGATCTCAATATCAGACCTGAATCCATAAGGTACATGGAGAAAAACATAGGCAAAACCCTCCAAGAAACTGAAGCTAAAGACATCTTCAAAAGATGAAACATCACTGACCCAGCAAGTGAAAGCAGAGATAAACAAATGGGACTATATTAAACTAAGAAGCTTCTGTACCTCAAAAGAAATGGCAACCAAACTACAAAGACAGCCTACAGAATGAAAAAAGATATTCACCTAATCCCCTTCTGATAAGGGGTTAATATCAAAGATATAAAAGGCACTGGTATCATAGAATTTGTATTTTCAGATTCAACTTTTAAGTAATTGACTAAAATGTAACTCTTTTTTCTTATTTTATCCCTAGACTCTGGAGGAAAACTAAACCCCCTGTATGCTTGGACCCTCAAGCCAGTTGGATAAAAAAATTAGCAAAAAGATTACGGAAGTAAGTCTTACGTACCAAGGGTTCAAATTCCTATTTGTACGTTGTCCTGAAGGGTCTCGATTTTCTGGGCATCAAAATTTAGAGTCTTGAAAACTTGTGGGAAGTTCCTATGTCGAACGCCTATTCTTCACTTACCAGATAGAGTTAGTGCTTACTCATTCCAGCATCTCTGTAACTGGAAACTAGTATTCATAACATTCCTTCTTGATATCTGCAGGGGACAGCAGTTTGGGGTGAGTGGTAAGTCTTTCTCTAAATATAACCTTGTTTTGTTTTGTAGACTGAAAGCTACTCCAACTCCTCAAGCTTCAGTGATCAAGAAAAAGGATGTCTAATGACAGTATTTCCACTGAGGACACCTTGCTTTGGGGTTTTTCTTTTGTGTTTTGCAAATCATTTGTAAGAAAAGGAACTTTCCTCTTATAAACAAGCATGAGAATATGTCAATATGCCCAGTCATTCTTGCTCTGGCATTTACTTTTGTGATTGGTTAAATCTTTTGCAAGAAAAGGAACTTCCCTTATGTAAGCAAGTATGAGCGTGCTATAAAAATAATCCTATTGGCACTAATGGGGCAAATTTAAGCTTTTAAAAGTATAATAGCTTTTATGTTTGGAATAAGTTTTCTTATTCATCAGGAAGGAAAGTTTTTTGAAGGCAGTTACTTACTTTTGATGATATACCTATTGTTTAAATTCTATGTTTTCCTAGAAAAAAAAAGGGAAAGGAATTTAAATCTCAACTCTGAACTGTGTCTTGCATTAAACAGAAAAGGAAGTAATGCTTTTTGATCACTTTATGCCCTTATAAAAGCAGCTCTACATCAGAGATTTTAAAAAGCTGCCTGGGAAATTCTTGCAACTTCAGAAGAGTGACAAGAATTAGGGGCTACACACAAAATAGCCTCTACCAGAAACTCTTGAGTGGAGTGCAATCCTACTCTGAAAATTTCTTTCAAATACTTTTGTCACTGATAAAAACTAATAACACTCAAAAGTTTTCCAGAAAAGCAATTAAAATATGTTATTTGGATATATTCTTTTTGCTTAAACAAACTCTGTTTTCCTCCACATCTTTTTGCATTAACTTTTCATTTTTTTGTTGTTGTTATCCTTGGGTATCTGAAACTTTGAATCAATAAACTTGAGTAAATATTTTACTTAGTTATGAGCAATTCTTTCTCAACAGAACATTCAATCAAATTTAATCATTCTCTGACTCATTATAAAGTAAAGAAGAACTTCTTCATGCTACTTTTTCTTCACATGCCACTTGCATTTCAAAAATAATCTAAATTGAGGGCCAAGAGATAGTGACAGCACTCAGGAGCTCGCCTTGCACGTGGCTGACCCAATTTTGACCCTGGCACTGCATATGGTTTGCCAAGCGCTGCCAGGAGAGATCCCTGAGCACAGAGCCAAAAGTAAACCCTGAGCACAGCCAGATGCAGCCAAAAATTCCAAACAAAATCAAACAAGCAAAAAATCTAAATTATATGGAAAAGGGTGAGTGAAATGATTCCTGATATTACCACAGTGGGAAAGCGCTTAGCCATGTATGGCAGCCTCTGATCCCTCCTCATCCTATCCTCCAGAAATGTCTTACTCTTAGAAGAGCACGTTTCACTGCCACTACACTAATTCTTAAAGTTTCAGATGTTTCATTTCGCAAAATTTTACACTGAATTTGAGACAAGGAAGAGATACTAAAACCCAATCCTTTCCTCCTTGCAGCCTGGCCCCGTCCCTGCCCCTCCCCCATCCCTTCCTCTCTTCCCCCGCTCCCAGGCTCCACTCAGAACATGCCGGGACCTCCGCTGTATCTAATTTCGTTTCCATTTTTCTCTTTTTATTTCTTTGGTTAAGTTATATTTGGTAAATTTGGAGGTGGGGGACTAAAGCAAAATTTACCTGTAAAATACTGCATTTTGGGGCTGGAACAATAGCACAGCGGGTAGGGCGTTTGCCTTGCACACGGCTGACCCGGGTTCGATTCCCAGCATCCCATATGGTCCCCTGAGACCACCCCGAGTAATTCCTGAGTACATGAGCCAGGAGTAACCCCTGTGTGTCGCCGGGTGTGATGCAAAAAATATAATAATAAAAAAATAAAAAATAAAAGACCGCATCTTCTATTTTCACTAGGCAACATTTTAATTACAAATATTCACAAGCACATATACAAACATGAATGAGTTATACTCTCCAAATCCCAACATTTTTTAGACAAGTTATTAGAAATATTTCTTTGGGGACATTATTAGAGATTCCAAATTGTTTTATTCTTTGCTTAGATTTAGTTCTCCTTTGAGAAAGCAACTGAATATTCAGGAGTTTCAAGTAGAAAATGCTGCCATTTTACTTGAGGCAGAGGAACCAACCTTGGTCAAGTGTTAGAACTTTAGGTCTCGCTCCTGAAACTCCTATTCATACTCCTACCCTTACTCCTGCCTCTAGCTCCTGCTCCTACTCCTACTCCCATTCATACTCCTACTCCTCCGGCTCATACTGAAGAAATACTGGAGGTTGATTTTCCGTCACCAGTGGCCAACTGCAATCAATTATATAATGAAACCTCCATAAAAACCCCTAACCAATGGGATATGAAGATCTTTTTGGCCGGTGAAAATATTGAAGGGGTAGAAGAGTGGTCCTCTGGAAAGCTACATGGAAACGGAGCCCTTCTCCCCCATCCTATATCCTCTGCACCCTCATTTGACAACTTCTGATTTGTATCACTTTTCTAATAAGCCCCTAATTGTAAATAAAGCAGATATTTTATGCTCAGTGAGTAAGTCATTCTAGCGAACTATCTAAGCTGGGGCAGGGAGTGGAGGAGAGACACCATGGGCATCGCAATCACTCGAGTTAGCTGAAGGAGGATGCCCAAGCACCCTGTTACAGCTGGCGTCTGAAAGGAGAGGCAGGTGTATGGAACTGAACCCTTAGCCTGTGGCATCTACACTAGTGACAGAAATCACAAATCACGAAATCCCCGTTAATCGTCGATTTCTTGAACGGGCTCAGTAACCTCTCCATTCGTCCTTTCCCTGAGATCTTAGAAGTCTCTCTCGACTCGGCCCTCCCAAGGATGTCACACTGGAGGCTCTTTCAGGGTCAGGGGAATGGGATCCAGCTTGTTACTGGCTTTAGCATGTGAATACACCATGGGAAGCTTGCAAGGCTGTCCCATGTGGGCAGGAAACTCTCAGTAGCTTGCCAGTTTCTCCCAGAGGGAGAAGTAGGCTACAAGATATCGCTTCTGGGAGCTTGCTTTTAACTCTCTGGATGTTGGTCATTGATAGGATTATACACACCTGGGTTCCTCCGCCAGTACCTTCATGCATGAGGCCTGTCCCAACATGTGGAGAGGGGCCTCAGGCATGGCTGTAGCTAGGTTCTGGTGGTCTTGGGCCGCCAGGAGCTCTGCTCGGGGTGGGGAGGGAAGCTGGAGCCCATCCCCTCTGAGGGGCCCCGGAGAAGACAGCCAGGTGTGCGGGCAAGAGACTCTCTTGTGACAGAAATACAACTGAATAACATATTGGATATCCAGTTGGTATCAAAGAATTGGAGAAGGGATTACTTTCAGTAAACATTTGAGGGGGAAAAAACTCACTGGCCTTCCAGATGATTATGAAACTACTAAAGTTCAGGACCCATTAATCTAAGACAAAAGTTCTCAGTCCCTGTAGTACATTAGAGTCATCTAGAGAACTTAAAAAAAGTTGACTTATTTATTTATAATTTGCATATAGTAGCATGCTCTTTTTTTTTAGAAACCAGGATTTTTTTTAATTATTTACTTTTCTAATTGAATCACAGTGAGATGCACAGTTACAGAGTTGTTCATAATTGGGTTTCAGTCATGTAATTAAGAACCATGAATTACAATACTGTTCATGATAGGTTCCATGCATACAATGTTCCAGCATCATATTCTCCACCAAAGTATCTGCTTTCCTACACCATCGTCTTGGTCCCCCTCCCCCTGCCCTTGGAAAGCTCAGTTCTCTAGATTCTGCTGCCTTTGGTCAGTTATTATTCCCTTACTATATTTCTATACATTCTCCATATGAAAGATCACTCTATACCTGTCCCTTTTCCTCTGACTACACTCAGCCTACTTTCCTGATCCATTCATCTAGCAGCAAATTGCATGATTTTTATATTTTTCTAGAGCCAAGTAGTATTCCATTGTGTATGAATACCACAGCTTTGGGCCAAAGATGTAGTACAGTGGATAGGGCACTTGTGTTGTTCACAGGTGAGTGGGTTTGATCCCTGGCACCACATATGGTCCCCACAAGCCCTGCCCAGAGTGAATGCTGAGTTCTTCCATACTCCTTGCGATTGGTCCAAGAAATAACAAGAAATTGAAGATTGGGGCAGTGAAAGAGGAGCATGCTTACTGGGCACAAATTTCCTGCTTTGGTTTCCATTCAGTGAGTCCCCAAGAGTATCCACTAAAAATTGCAGAACTTTTTGCCAATGGCAAACTCAGAACCCAGGGGTCTTACTTTTCAAATATTGGTCACCCACTCAGCAATGTCAACATCACTCGAAAGTGTTAGGGTCCGGAGTCGACCACCCCTCGAGGACAGAGAACAGAGCCCATAATGCAAATCACATAGCAAGGCTTATTGCTCCAGTTAGCTGGGGTCCAAGTATCCACCCGGTGCAGCGGGTTTCAACAAGAACCCTGAGCACTAAGTTCAGCAAGTTCTCATGCTTTCATTTTGGCAAGTCAGCATTACTCAGCAAATGTCTATTACCTATAGAGAATATTTGAGCATTTGAGCATGAGGTCAAGCTGCCAATCCTCCTCTAGATAAGTTCGTTGATGCTGAACAGGTGTTAGAAAAGGAGGGCCAGAATTCCACTAGGTTCATTAACGGCAAGCACTCAGAAAGCACGGTTCTGAGTTACTTCCCGTACTGTCTTATTTCAATCTTTTCAGTGATATTTCACTGTATTAGTCTAGGGGTCAGTAATTTTCAACTTCTCTTTGGAAACTTCATTCCAATGCCCATTCTTCCTGTTCTGCAGAGTGTCCTGGATTAGAGAAAATATTCTCTAAATGAGGAGTTGATCTTGTGATGGAACAAAACTTGAGAGCTGTTTAAGAAAATCTGTGTTCTTGACATAGAAAGATTGCACTCATATGTGGAATATAAAGTAACAGAGAGGTACAAGCTTGCAATGATGCAATTTCTGGCAGAAATTTCTAAAATACAGAAATCCAAAATTGTGCAGCCACTAGTGCGGCCACTTGACCTCATATCTCTTCATTCTTAGCAATGGAAAACAAATTATCAAATGCTTCCTTTTCAGAGGTCTGACTTTGGGGGCAGAAACTCCAAACAATAATAGTGAATTTTTTGTTGAAATATTGAATGTAATCACTGTCATCCCATTGCTCATCGATTTGTTCGAGCGGGCACCAGTAACGTCTCTCATTGAGAGACTTGTTATTGAGATACGTTTTTGGGCATATCCAATATGCACGGGTAGCTTGCCAGGCTCTGCCGCGTGGGCTCGATACTCTCGGTAGCTTGCTGGGCTCTCCGAGAGGGGCGGAAGAATCGAACTCGGGTCGGCCGCGTGAAAGGCGAATGCCCAACTGCTGTGCTATCGCTCCAGCCCTAAAAGAATAATTAAAAAAAAATATGTATTAACTAAGAGTGAATGCTTAGAACCAGTTTAGATGTCCACTCTCAGCACTTTGGCCAACTGTCAGTCTGGGGGAAGCAATTGATCCTACGCTTTAAGCGGAGGTTCCCCCTGGTAAAGCTCTGGCTTCTGATCCCCTGGTCAGGCAAGTGATGGCATGTATAACATTGAATTCCTTTATAGGGTAGGATGCTTTCCTACAATCAGCAAACCAAGTTCTATCTGAATATCCTAAAGGGGGTACCTTTTAAACCAAGATTAGAATACATTTATTCAATCACCTCTGTAGAATTAGAATCTGATTCTTTTTTTTTTTCACCCCCCTCCCTCCTAGAATCTGATTCTTACAAAAAGCAAGTTACAGAAACAAGGTTTTTTTTCTCCACCTTCACTTTAAATTTGCCAGCTGGCTTAACAAACCTGGCTTGTTCTTTTGCACAAACACAGAAAAATTGGAGAACTCTCCATTTGGGGTACCCCATTACCGAGAAGTCATAGGGGTTGACTAAAGACAGGAGACACACCTATAGTGGCATTAATTTTTATCTGGCACGTCAGAGTTACCCAGGCCTGGCCATATTCGAAGATCAGGTCCCACGATGAACTGGAGGTGCCCTGAAGCCTTCAGGTTGAACTGGATGTGGCCTCAGACCTCGCACCTTTCGTAGGTGTGTCCTGGCGAAAAGGAGCCCATCCCACCCTTCTTCAGGGCTGGGAGAGATCCTGGTTTCCAGGCTTTTACAGGGCCCAGGCCGAGTCAGTCATTGCAGATTTCCAGATTCCTCCTTTATCATAGCAGAGATAATTTCCCGTCTTTCCTTGATCTGGCCTGCCTTTAAGGTCCCTCTGAGATTGGTAGGTACTGGAAACAGTACCTGTTTAATACCTGTTCCTGTCATTTAGACCAATCCCTGGACTGTTTTTCTGGAAGAGGGCTTTGCTGTCCCATAGCTGGTTTTCCTGTCTGTATGAGGGGTAGACCCTATTACAGAGAGGAAAGACTTTTATCTGGATTTTTGCAAACCAACATAGTGCCATGGTGCAACAGACACATACTTAAGGTACAAAGAAGAGAAAAGCAAGCATTTCACTTTACTCACAATGAGATGTAATACACCCATTTGTGAGTCCTAGTCAAAAGAAGCTAAAATCTGTAGAGATAAAGCATACAATTTAGCATCATGTTTAAACCTTGACTTCCCATTATCTAAGAGTACTGTACCAGGAATCCAGTGTACAGTTTAACATGTCTAATTCATTTAATCCCATGTTGAAAAACCCTTGATTTCCTGCAACTTTTGAAGAATTCAATTATCCAAGAGCACTGTAATAAAAGTCCGATAATCTAACCAATATCTTTTCCATAGAGCTTATCAAAAAGGGACTACAACAATTCTGCAGATGTAATTTAAAGAGTTTCTTATGTCAATAAAGTTTAAATATTTCTTTCCTTAAAACACAACCTCAAACCTTCTACACATTCCTTAACATTCATTCTGTCCTGTAACTTTCCTTCATCCCGCTTCAAAACTGACTTCACGTTATTTAACAGGAATTCTTTCCTTTTTCCCACTGATGATATCTCCATCCATTATTTTTCTGACTTACAACATACATCTATATTAGTACAACATGATCTCCCAAGTTTAGACACAAGTTACCAATCATCTCACCTCACATGATAAAACTGTACTCTGCAGTGCTATTTCAAAAGCACTAGATTTGTTCTATAGATATTTTAAAAGCCTCAACAATTTTAGCTCACACTTAAAATTCTTACAACATATATTCACTGGGCAAAAGTTCACTTCACATTAGAAATTAACCAGGAGACATCTTCAGAATTCTGATCTCTAGGAAAACACAGATATAAGAAAATTAAAACACTCATAGATAATCATGAAACAGTAAGGATTTCACACTTGTCTGAAGGTCAGGAATAGGTTGATACCTGGTGACAAAGCTTTACATGAAATAAAGTTATCATAATAATATCATGCATTTTCATATACTGGACAGACTGATTAACAATATAGTCAGGAAAAGTTGACTGGTTATTTTCCCACATTGTCCATGAAATTCTCCATTGTCTGAAGCTATTAAAGCCAAAGAGGCTGTTCTTAGCCACTTGGTTTTGTTTGATTTTGTTTGTTTTCACTTTTATGAAGGCACAATGCTATGTCTTCTAGCTATCAGGCTGACATCTGAGATTAACCCATTATAACTCTTTGCTAAGTAGTTCCAGAAATTTTAGGTACCGAAAGTCTCAGCAATCAAATAAAACACTGGTAGGATAAGTTTTGCAACCAATTTTACAACTATAGAAACTCATGTTTAAACTAAAGCATTACTTTTTTAACCTGTTTTTACCACAATTATTTAATCCAACGCAGATACATATGGACACTGACATAACAGCATAAGAAGACCTTTGAACCATCAATTTTTATGAGACACGAGAAAACCTTCTTTGGCTTAATTTCTACAGTTCTTGTACCTCAGTTATTTCAAATCATGAGCTTTCTACACCAAATACTTTTAACAATTCCACAAGAAAACAAACAATGCTTTCAGACACAAAAAGAGGCCTTTAGTTTTTTACCAAACTTTGATATAAGCATAAGAAAACACTTGAATTGCCAATGTTTATAAAAAACATGAGAAAACTTTATTTTGATGTGTTCTATGTCTCTGTTATTTGTAAAGCAACCCTAAATTCTCATTAAGGTTATCTCTGCACTGTCTCACAAAGCTCTTATCTCTCTGCTGCTTTTGCCTCTAGGTCTGGGCCCTTTCTAAATACAAATTCTGGAGATGAGAGAACTTCAGGGACCAAGAAACTTTTAACTTTTCCCAGTAAGATCTAGATTGAGAATTTCTATTTCTCTGTAGGCTCAACATTCTGACGAGAAGCCTTTGTTTAAACCTGGTCTGGTCTAACAAGTTCCCAAAACACGTAAACCTTTTCAATTGCTGGGTTGCATACTCTGACCTCTCGTGATGCTCCTGCTTGCCCAGGTCTAAGAGTTTCAACTTCTGAGTTAAACCCGGCTCCAACAGACAGACCAACAAGACAGACAATGAACTGACTACAAACAGTTCATCATATGATCTTGAATTTTCCTGCTTCCTCTGCTTTGATAATCCCATTTCTTTTACTTGCTGCAAAAAGATCGAACTGCAAGATGGTCTGGTAATGCAAACTGCCGTTCATTGGTCATCTTTCCCTGTGCTCTAGCTTACCCTCAGGCCACGTGGTGTAACAGAGTCGACAAGATGCTCCTTATTTAAACTACCAAGTTAGAAGCTCCTCTGGTGTTTTTTGTTTTTTTTTTTTTTTTGCTTTTTGGGTCACACCCAGCGATGCTCAGGGGTTACTCCTTGCTCTGCACTCAGGAATTACTCCTGGCAGTGCTTGGGGGACCATATGGGATGCCAGAGATCGAACCCGGGTCAGCCGCATGCAAGGCAAACGCCCTACCCGCTGTGCTATCGCTCCGGCCCCTCCTCTGGTGTTTTAATAAGCAACCTAAAGGAGAATCTTTGGGTGCCAATGTAGAATTTCCCATATTTCCTGAATGCCAGCAATGATTTATGAAAAAGGATAGTCCCTTGGCAAAACTCTGCCTTTCTTAGCTTGCTACATCTTCCCTGCCTTTGACTGGCTTGTTGCCTCTCTCAGGCCTCTGACCTGCCTTTTACTCTTTTATATTTAATTTTTTTAAAATTTTGCCTTTCTGCCTTACTTTGCTTAGAGCTAAACCTGCTGGCTGCCTTCATTAGCATTTTAATTGACCCCTAGCTGGTCCTCTAGTTAGACTGGGTGGGGAAAGGATTTCTGCCTGGGAGCTGATCTGCCTTAGTTTCCCGGAATCTTCTCACTAATGGGTTTTCCTCCCATCCTTCCCATAGTGAATGGTGACGCAAACAGACAAAGGAAGGGTGCCTCTTTGCAGAGACCACTCAGGTGCTTGCCTGGTTGGTGAAGGACTTATCCATAGTTGTTCAGCACTGTGACTTAGGACAGGCATCTATGCCAGTGCCACCCGCCACTGTACATCCTCCACAGAATCGCAGGCAGCCCACTTTGAACTCCATGATTTAGAGGGACTTTAAGAGTGCCAGGTCGTGGAGCCGCAATATCACGCCCCATAGGAGCACGCCCTCTCGGGGTGCTCATGCACACACATATTCACACAGAGGTTATCGCATTCCTCCCTCATCCACCCTAGAGATTTCCAAGAAAGCATACCTCCACAGCAGATTTTCCACAGGTCACCTCATTCCTCATGGATTTCTTCACTGCATGGTCCCCAGATCAAAATTAGTTAAGAGGACAGATTTTGGGGTGAACTGGGCTTGACCCATAATGATCAGGAGAAAGGGATATATTAAGCAAACAGAAAATAACAATAAAGACCATCTACCAGTGAAACAGATTCATACCAACTCCCAAGAAAGGGATGAATTAAACAGAAAATAGAGACCACTCCATCGGTGAAGCAGATTTGCACCAAGTCACTCAAAACACACACACACACACACACACACACACACAGAGGCCAGTCAGACACACTATCCTTACATACAAGTTACTCTCTCACTCACACCCAGATCAGGATCCTTACCAGAGTTCAGTCCAAATGGCGTCCAGTAGGGACAGCATCGCAACTCCTGACGTCAGGGATGTCTCCCACCACCTCCAGGGTCTCCAGCCCTGTCATTCTCCACCCAGATGAGAATTCTCGACCAGACCCACACGGGGACCTCCCAGTCCCCCAGACAGAGGTGACCAATCTTCCTTACCGTGGCCCTTTCCTTAACAATTTAAACCTCATTTTCGGGGTTGTCTGTTCTTAAGGAGGTGATCTTATTTGGCGAGCCCCCAAATGTTAAAGTCTGGAGTTGACCACCCCTCAAGGACAGAGAACAGAGCCAATCATGCAGATCCCATAGCGAAGTTCATTGCTCCAGCTAGCGAGGGTCCAAGTATCCGCCCGGCACAGCAGGTTTCAGCAAGGACTCCGAGCACTAAGTTCAGCAATTTCTTATACTTTTATGTTGGCAAGTAAGCATTCCTCAGCAGATTTCTATTACCTATAGCGTACATTTCGTTGTTGTTGTCTTGGCCCGCAACATCCAGCCCCCTTTCTGACAGTTACATCCCCGAGACCTAATCTCATTCCCGGGATGTCATCTTTGACAAAAGCTTCTGGTTTTTCTGCTTTTCTTCTTCCTGGAAGAGGTGTAAGTCACTCAGAGGCCCCACAGCCTGGCGTGGCAGTTCTCCGGCCATGTGGGTCCTAACAAAAGCACATTTAGAAGCACATGAGTCAGAACCTGCCTTTTAACAAGATTCTGGGACAATTTATAAACAACAAATTCTAGAGACTCTTCTATTTTCCCCATGTCTTCTCATTTCAAAAAAGAAAATGTACAATCAAATCTAAGGGGCGAACCACAATTCCCTCCAAGGTAGGTCTGAAGCTAGATTAAAAATGATGTAAAGAAATAGAAGTCAGGAAATCTTGGACCAAAATTTGGTCCTACTTACGTGCAGTGATTAACTGAAATATAATGATTCCTCTAAGCCTCTTCATTCTAAAGTGTCAGATGAAAATGAAATGTTTGGAACTAAGAATAGAAAACATTTTTTAGATCAGCCTCATGTAACCTGGGGTCATTTCTGAAGTTTATCAATTGTCAGAAATTGAGATGATTCTTCCACTTCATTTATTTCACAAACCGTCTACAAGTGGTCAGTGAACCCTTCAAGCTTAAGCCACAGTCCTCTACTGGCATCCAGTGGTGAATGGTGTAATCTGGAAACGTCAGATTTACCAAATATAATTTAGTTCATCCTAGAACTGACTGAGGAAGACAGAGTCCAAAACCAGCACGTAACTCATTAAACACCTCCAAAAGAAGGAAAGTGGGAGAGAAGTAGCTAAAGGCCAGTTTCAGCTTGTGACCTGCTGTAGGCTGGGACTGACTTTTCTGAGCACCAAAAGTACCTAACAGTTCATTATCGGCTGCCAGGTGCCTCGCTAGAGAAATCTGTGCTTGGGTGTTCTTTTGTGCATCATCTCAAATTAGATGTGAAATAGTCATGGAGCACTCAATCAAGCTGAGACCAATTATTATGCAGCAAAATTAGCATTTCTAAGGTGCTTTATGACAAGTGGCAGGTGTGCTCACCCTTCCTGCCTGAACCATGGGCTCTGTGCCTTTTCATTTGCTTTTTTGGCATGTTCTGCTCTTTCTGCCTCCCCCACCTCCTAAAGTAAAAACAAGGTTAAGCAAAGAAAGGCACAAGGACTCTAACTTTCAATAAAAGGAACACCCATGTTTTAATATCTACTATCTAGGGATGGAATTTGATTTTGGATGAAATTCCATCAATATTCCAATGCAAACTAATATCCAGGATAAATAATCATCGTATACACAAAGATAGGGATGATTTTTTGTTATAATTAAGTTAAAAATGTTTTGACAATAGCGTTATTATACTTGTGCTTTAGACCCGTGGTGAAGAAACCTGTTGTGTTTCTTCACTACATCTCCCACCAAAGTTCAGAGGTCACTTCACTTTGTACACCTTACCTGACAGCTTATTTTGGAAAAATGGAGTGTTTTATTTTCATTGCAACATGTAGATTCTAGGGGCAAGGGGTAACGCTAAATAATTTCATTTTAGAAATAACTGGCACGGCTTTTTTTTTTTAATGTAAGCACCCTTTCACATTCTCCTAAGATGAATTTACATGCAGTTACACTTTTCATTAAAGTCCAAGAGAATCAGAAAAAATCACATTGCAATGAAGGCATAAACAAGGGTTCATAGAATTCAGTATGCCACAAATTTTCTAACATGGATTCAATTCTTTGGAATTTTTTTTCCCTTTCAGTTAAAAGTAAAAAAGTTAAACCTTCCTTATTCTATCGCCTTTTAGTTATCCAAATAAGGATCAATGAAAGATAAGCTCCCTCCCTCACCTCCGCTTCAATTTTTAGACCATACCAGGAGGTGTTCAGGGCTTGCTCCTGGCTCTGTGCTCAGGGTTCACCACTGGTGAGCTCAGGGGACCCGGGAGCAAAGCCAGGTCAGCTGTGTGCAAGACAAACGCCCTACCCGTTGTAGCATCAACGCTGGCCCACTTCTCTAAGCCCTTCTTTCAGAATCTCTGAACTGTAACTTGCCGGTTCTCTGAAGAAACCTGCTGGTGACTTGCTGAGGTAACTCTCCTGGCCCCTGTGCTGCTGTGTGAAGGCGGGTGGCTCCTCCTCCCATGGATACTAATTCTCGACACCAACAGGTGGCCAGGCTACAGCTGTTGACAGGAAGAGATCAAGGTGCCTCTGAGTTTCCTTAGTCAGATGGGAAGAGCTGGAAAATCGACTGAGTTTTGTTTGTTTTCTTTTTTTAATGGTGTTTGGACCATAACCAGTGGAGCTCAGGGTTTACTTTCCACCTCATGCTCAGAAATCACTCCTGGCAGAGCTTGGGGGAGACATGTGTGGTGCCAGGTCAGCAAAATGGCCACATGCTAGCAAGTACCTTGATCCCGATGTAGGCAGGCAGATGGGGAAGGCCCCTCCCAAGGCAATGGCAAAGATCTCCTGGGAAAAATTAGCCCCGAAGTTGTGACAGCCTGATAAGACCCTCAGCAGAAAACAGGAAAAAAAAAACAACAGAAAAAGAAACATGGAAACAGACCCTGAGGAGGCTGGACCCCTGCAGAAATGATGAACTTCTGTTCCTTGATACAATACCTAATAAATCCCCACCTCTGGCAGAAAACTGCAACCTAAGGCATCTTTAGAAATATACATATAGGGGCTGGAGTGATAGCATAGCGGGTAGGGCGTTTGCCTTGCACGTGGCTGACCCGGGTTCAAATCCCAGCATCCCATATGGTCCCCTGAGTGCAGAGCCAGGAGTAACCCCTGTGCATCGCCAGGTGTGACCCAAAAAAACAAAATATATATATATACACATATATATATACATATAAACACCAGTCCTAAAGGCCATTTCAAGGCTTCTCATCTTTGGGGAAGCCCACACTCTCCGTTGGGTGCGTTACTCTCTCTCTCTCTCTCTCTCTCCTCCCCTTCAAACTTCCAAATAAAATCTGTTTTACTTCACTGCTTGTCTTCTCCTGAAATTCTTTTCTGCAAGGTGAGACAAGAACCCTGAAACCCCTGGGTAAGGCCTGGGACTGGCCTCTCTTTACCAGTCCTCGTCTTCCCAGCGGGGCCTGGGTGGCGGACGCAAAAGGGGAGAAAGTGACCATCTTTCTCCGCCCTGCTTCACAGAAGTCACCAGCGGGGTCCGCTGACATCAACCCTTGTACTATTATTTCTCAGGCGCCAGAAAGTTGATTTGGGGGGACTTGGTTTCTGTGTATGTGTTTTGTTTTTAAATATCAGAAGCTAAAATTCCAAGGAAGATTAAATTTAAGGAAGTCTCCTAACTCTTGTTTGACCTCTTCAATCATTCATGCTTCCCAGCTTCGGGTTCTTGAGTTCCTCAGAACAGATTGGAATCTCATTATTCGTCAGTTCAGTGAAAAGTTTATGCCACTTTGGAAAGATCTTGCTCAAACTATGAGGCTGCTTTTGGCAATGCTGAAGTCAACTCACATAATTGAGGGGTAGAGGGGGGAGGAAGGTGCCTTTTTTAAGTGGTACTCAGGAGGTCCACCAAATCAGGGAGTTTGGTGCTTGGGCCCAGGATGAAGTATTATTACTCAGGACTTGGGGTGCTGGGGACCAGCAGATGCCCCCGGAGCTGCACTCAGTAACTCCAAAGACCATGGAGTGTTCAGGATAAAATTGGAGTCTGTGAGAGAGAGAGAGAGAGAAAGGGGGAGAAAGAGAGAGAGAGACAGAGAGAGAAAGAGAGAGAGAAAGGGGGAGAAAGAGAGAGAGACAGAGAGAAAGAGAGAGAGAAAGGGGAGAAAGAGAGAGAGAAAGGGGAGAAAGAGAGAGAGACAGAGAGAGAAAGAGAGAAAGAGATAGAGAGAAAAGGGGAGAAAGAGAGAGACAGAGAGAGAGAAAGAGAGAGAGATAGAGAGAAAGGGGGAGAAAGAGAGACAGACAGACAGAGAGAGAGAAAGAGAGAGAGAGAAAGGGGGAGAAAGGGAGAGAGACAGACAGAGAGAGAAAGAGAGAGAGAGAAAGGGGGAGAAAGGGAGAGACAGAGATAGAGAGAAAGGGGGAGAAAGATAGAGACAGACAGAAAGAGAGAGAGAGAGAAAGAGAGAGAGAGAGAGAGAGGAAAAGTGCCAGCCCTAGATGCAGATGAGGGGTGGCGGTGGCGGTGGAGGTGGAGGTGTAGAGGGAAGGAAACTGGGGACTTTGATGGTGAAAAATTACACTGGTGAAGGGACAGGTGTGGGAACACTGTATGACTGATGACAACCACTTTTTATCTCACAGTGATTCAATTAAAAAAAAAATTGGGGCCTGTTGCATACATGGCACACACTTTAATTCCTGTGCTCTCTCTCCAGTCTTAAAGCCAACATATGATAACAACAACATATCGCTTTATTCTAAAGTTCTCTCAAATGTCCTTTTCTCACATATTAACAAAGGAATAGATAGTGTCCAGCAATGACAAACCCGTAGCCCTGAAATACAAAACTGACTCACAAACAGCGAGGGGCACAAAAAAGGGAAGAAACAGAAACTGAGCCAGAGGTGACAGAAGACAGTGGCAGAGGCACGGGCACCTGGGTGGTGACGGGAGCAGTAGACTTGTACATTAATATCATAAACTTAAAAAACTAGTGTGGCCATTTTATTTAAACTACAATTTTTTAATTAAAATAAGTGAAATTAAATATAAATAAGTAAAATGAAGTGAGAATGATTCTTACTTCAAGGGGTAAAAGGGGTGAAGGAATAGGAAATGTCTGGTACATTTTCTGGCATAAAAGGATGCTCATTAAATATCCATTGCCTTTTCCTCGAACATTACTTTTGGAGCTAAAGAATGAACAGCTCTAAAGTTGCATGCAAGGGTTAGAGAGCTAGTTCAGTGAGTAAGATATTTGCCCTAAAGGAACCAGCCCAGTTCTATCCCCGGATCCCACCAGGAATGATCCCTGAGCACAGCAGCTATGTCCCCAAATGCAAATCACAAGTAAATAAATACATAAATAGAATCACGTGCAGAATTCAGAAGATTGTGTATGCAAATGCAAAAGTTATGATAATTCTTCATTGAGGGATCAAATCAGTGTTAAGAGTTTTGCCTGCAGGAAAATCACCAGAAAAGGCTTTGAAAGGACTCCATGTGGACCTACTTAAATTTCGTTTCAAACTCAGAACTTCTAAAAGGAAACAAAATACAGACATGGTGGTGATTGATTAGATCAATTGCAATCTGTTTATTACCAATGTCTTTTTTGAGCAAATTCCATTCATTCCATTTGATCTTTATATGACACATTGGGATTTAAAAGCATGAACCATTTCTTCAGAGCTGTTATGAAACTGTTTTTTAAATATATCATATATTGAGTTTTGCCTTGCATGTGGCAGACTCGGGTTCAATTCCTCCGCCCCTCTCGGAGTGCCCGGCAAGCTACCGAGATCTCGACCACACGCAGAGCCTGACAAACTACCCGTGGCGTGGTATGCCAAAAACAGTAACAAGTCTCACAATGGAGACGTTACTGGTGCCCGCTCGAGCAAATCGATGAGCAACGGGATAACAGAGATACAGTGTGATATCTTGAGTGGGAGAATAAAAAGTACTTAGAACTTAATCTCACTAATCTCTTCTCTGTTGAGTATTATCTATCTTCATAATCGTTCCCAATTCATTCTGCCCACTTGCTGGAATGTAGTTTTGGGACGAATAATATAACTTATTCAAGACTACTGCAGAGAAAGTTTCAGGATTAGTTTTCAGTACTTCTATTTATCTTTCTGAAACTAGCATTTTTGTTGAGGATCTTTGTATCTGTGTTCAGTAGGAATATCAGCTGCCTCTAATTCTCTTTTTTGGTGCTGTTTTATTCTGCTTTTTGGTATCAGGGTGATGTTTGCTTTGTAGAAACTGGGAGTGTTTTTGTGTCTTTGATTTCCTGGAAAAGCATGAAAAGGGTTGCAGTAGGTCCTCTTTACAGGTCTGAAAGAATCCACTAATGAATCCATCTGGACCTGTAGGGGAAAAAAAAAGTTTTGGGGAAAATTTTTGGAGACCATTTCAATTTCCTCGATAGCGATAGGTTTGTTCAGGTATTCCAAATCTTCTTGTCTTCTTGGCTCAGCCTTTAGAGGATATAGGAATTCAAGAATCTACCCATTTCTTGTAGGTTCTCTTGTTTGTGGCATAATTCTCAAAGTAATCTCCGATGGTCCTTTGAATTTCTGTGGTTTCTGTTGTGACACAACCCCCTCCCCCTTTCTTTTCTGATTTGATTTTAAGGTTCTCACTCTTTGTGAGTCTTGCTAGTCATTTATCAATTGTTTATTTTTTCAAAGAACCAGCTCTTGGTTTCATTGATATTTTAGACTGGGGGGAGGGGGGATTCCAGCTCACTAATTTCTGCTTAAGTTTTATTATTTCCTTCCTCCTGCCTGACTTGTGCTCCTTTGTTGGTTATTTTCCAAGACCTTAAGCTGTGAAGTCAAGTTATTTTTGTGGGCCCTTTCTTCCTTCCTGGTGAATGCTAGCAAAGCTGTAAACTTTCCTCTTAACACTGCTTTTGCTATGTCCCAGAATAAGTTCTGTGTACTTATTCTCCTTCTTTTTCATAAATCTTTTAATTTCCTTCTTGATTTCCTCACTGACTCACTGGTTGTTCAGCATTAAGTTTTTCAATTTCCAGGTATTTGATCTAATTCTCTGTTTCTGTGTGAGATTAACTTCTATTTTCAGTGCATCATGATAGGAGAAAATAATTGACACAATTCATGTTCTCTTGATTTTATGGAGGTGATGATCGTGCACAGGGGAGGAATGTGTATTTGGCTTCTGGGGAATGAAAAGCCCATGAATGCATATATCTATTAGTCCCATCTCTTTCAGTTCTTCCTTCTAAGTCAGTATTTCCTTGCTGGGTTTTAGTCTCATTGATCTATCAAGAGGCGAGATAGAGGTGTTGAAAGTTCTGGCTACCTGTGTGTTACCATCAGTGTCTTCCTTGAAGTCTGTAAGCAGTTATTTTTAAAATATTTTGTTGGTCCCTCACTGGGTTCATACCTGTTTAAAAGTGTAACTTCTTCCTGGTGTTCATATTCCTAGATTATTAAGAAATGACTTTTACTTTTTCTTATAATGTTAGTTTTTCAGCCTAAAATCTATATCACTGGATACTAGTGTGGTCACCCCAGCCTTATTGAAGGAGTTGTTTGCTTGAGGAATTGTTATCCTGCCTTTAACTTTGAGTCCATTTTTGCTCTGACTATTCAAATGTCCTTTCTTGTAGGCAGCAGAATATTGGATTCCGTTTTCAAATCCATTTTACCCTCTGTGTGTCTTAATTGGTGCACTTAGATTATTGACATTTAGAGAGATTATTGTCATGGGGTTTTGTGTCATGTTTCTGTAGAAGAAGTTTTTATGTTTTGGGGATTTTTTCTTGCCTTAAAGTAACCCCTTCAGTTTTTTTTCAAAATTGTTTTTTTAGTTTATAAAGTTCCTGTGCTGTTGTTTATCTGTGAAGTTTTGTATTAGTCTTTCAAATCTGAAAGAGATTCTGGCAAAGTAAAGTATTCTTGGTGAAGCCTCAATTTTATTAAGGGTTTTTCTTTCTTCTTCTTTTTTTTTTTTTACTATATCCCATCATTGGCCTCAGACCCAGAGGGTCTTGTTCGATAGATCTGCTACGAATCTTAGGGACGCTCCTTTGTATGCAATTTCCTTCCTTGATCTGCTGCTTTAAGTATTCTATTTCTATCTAAGGTTTTTATCTTTTTGATTAGGATATGTTTTAGAGTTTTTGCGTTAGGGTCTCTTTTTACTGGTACCCTTTGGGCTTCCTGGACCTGGATCGCTCACATTCTCCAGATCTGGGAACTTTTAAGCAATGATGCCTTTGACAGTTACTTCCTCATTAGGGTTGCTTTCTGACCCTCTGGGACTCCGATGATTCTTATGTTTTTTCCTCTTGAATTCACCCAAAGTTCTCTTGTCTGCCATTGACTTATTTTGAGGTCTTTTTCCATCTGTTGCCTGGAGGTTTTCTGCATCTCATCTTCAAGCTCACTGATTCTGTCACTAGCTGCTGTTACTCTACTGCTGATGGCACCCACTGAGTTTTTTTTTAATCTTATCTACCAAATATCTTAATAATGACATTTCTGCTTATAGTTTCTTATTTCTGCTTTCATATCCTCCGATGTTTTATTGGATGTCCATACTACTATTTCTCTGAGCTCCTTAAATATCCTCACCATTTCATCTCTGAACTGTTTACCAGAGATAAGAAAGTGGATACTCTATGTTGGGGCTTCAGGGATAAAGCTCCAACAAAGAATATCCACTTCCTTATCTCTCTGGTAAAGAGTGGTTGGGTTCTGCATGGTTTCCCCATGGTGCCTGTGGTAGTCTGGAGGTAATTCTTTCCAACATACTATCAGTGTCCCCACCTCCCTGCCAGGGAGTACTCTTGGGACACTTGGGGGGGTGGTCTCTCTTACCCCATCAAAGATATTCCCTTCCAATTCAGTTTTCCTGTGTAATTGTATGGATTCTCTTACGCTGATTCAGGGAATGCATTCTTCGGCCTCAATTTACTGCTATTCTTGGGTTAGGGTTGTATTGTTTCTTGTGTTCACTGCTACTTTTGTGGGTTTTGGGGGAATGTTGATTGGTGGAAGGGCTAACAGACTGTTGGCTTCATGTGATTGGGGTAGTCAGACTGCCTTGATGAAAGTTCATAAGGCCAAGATGTGGATCTTACAGGATACAGAGGAGGAGATTAGCACCACTGGTCTGTCCCGTGGAAGGAAGCAAGCATTACCAGTGTACCCTGGCCACAATGAGTATGTTCAGTTTCTGCTGTTGGCTTGCTCGCTTGGTTACAGGAAAATTCTTTCCTGCAGGGAATATGAGGGGGAAGGCCTTCCAAGAGGCACCCACGCTAGGAACGTATCTTCCCACAGGTTTTTCTCCACAGTCTAGTTCGTAGTCACTTGGAAAACCACACCCACCCAATATCAAAGACTCGACTAACAGGGGGCTGGAGCGATAGCACAGCGGGGAGGGCGTTTGCCTTGCACGCGACCAACCCGGGTTCTAATCCCAGCATCCCATATGGTCCCCTGAGCACCGCCAGGGATGATTCCTGAGTGCAGAGCCAGGAGTGACCCCTGTGCGTCGCTGGGTGTGACCCAAAAAGCAAAAAAAAAAAAAAATTAAAGACTCGACTAACAGGAACATAGGAGAAAACTGTGAATGCCAACTTAGCAACAAAAAGTTGTGAGAATTTCAGACTTAGATTTCTATTCCTGGTAGCTTATACCTGCCATGATCAATTTCTTTTTTTAAAAAGGGAGCAACAGTCAAATTAGCTAGGAAATCTCTCCTTTTTTGTTCATTTTAAAAATATTTATAGTTTTCAATACAATTGAAGTCATTGTTAAACAGTTGTAGAGCTACTACAATATCTCTCCACTAACATTTTAAGATTATGGAATTTCTCATGAAGTGACTACAAAGTCAGTGGGAAAAATAACATGAATTTCTGTACTGTTGAAGATTAGTAGTGTTTAAACTTGCAAATGTATGGGGAAATGCCATTTCAGGTAGAAGAAATCACTTGATCAAAGTTGCCTGGAGAGAGGACCCAGAATAGATATGGTTAGAATATTATAGAGAGTGTCTTAGGAAAGTCTTGTAGAGTCAAAAAATAGATCTTACCCTCATTCATTTCCTTCACAGCCATTACCATAATTAGCAAAATCACATTTGTTGATTCTCTAATTTTCTTATAGGTTTTGATTTCTAGGATAATTTTAGTGTTTTGTAGCTGTGTTATGCTATATATTTTATAAAATATAGCAAGTATTTCATATTACATTATAATTATTATATATACGCATATACAGGTATGGCAGAGTCTGGCAAGCTACCCATGGTGTACTCGATATGCCAAAAACAGTAACAACAAGTCTCACAATGGAGAAGTTACTGGTGCCCACTCAAGCAAATCGATGAGCAACGGGATGACAGTGACAGTGACCACAAACTGTTTAATTATTATAGTTTACAAAATGTGCTCACTATAGTATCAACATTTGTGACCTTGATGTACAAAGCAATCTCATAGCACCACCATCTAAGAAGGTTCTTATGTTCAGAGCTAGAGAAGGACACTGGTATTTTATCTGTCCCTACTAATGAGCTCGTTGTGTTGGATATACCCTTTCCATTTTTTTCCATTTTAATATCTGGAGCGCTTGTATTGACAGGAAGACGCAACATTCCTGATGAATTCTTTCCCTCTGATTCCCCACCTGTCAGGGCTTTGCAAGCTGTGAGCAGAATCACTGACTTCAGCGGGGCTGCCATTGTGTCTACTCTTACCTCTATTCACAAGGGACCAAGGGAAGCGGTGCTCAGATATGCTTTTCTTAGCTGAGCAGAGATGATTCAATCCTGGGACATCTGAGACATTTACAAAGCTAGTTGAATAGGAGAGGCGGTGTTTTTTTTTTTCTTTCCGAAAATTCTTTTTAAAATTCAAGGACTTTTTTTCTTCTCAAAGACTGACATAGTGAGCATACAATAGAATGCTATTTGGGCTATTCAAACCCCAAAATGGGGACATTTTATTCCCTCTTTTTTCTCAGGAAATAGGGTCTGTAATACTCACTGGATGGAAGAATGGTTGAGTCACTTGAGACAAATAAAGCCTTTCATAACTCTATAATGCAAATGGAGAAAAACACACCAATCCCAGTAAAATAGGAAGTTACCTATGACACAACTTACCTAAGGAAAAATAAATTATCAATTCAGATTCCTGGATTCCATTTGTCCAGATACTTTTTTTATAGCTGTTTTTATTCGGATATCAACATATATCTATTTTGAAAGACACAGCATATTGGATAACAATATTCAATGAGGGGTAAAGTCCATCAGTAAACTTGAGTAGGCCTCTGCCTGATGGTGTTCTGAAGTTCACTATAAGTATTTGATACTTGAACATGCCTACTTTTTAAAGAGAGCTAGAGAAAACTCAATCAATAAATGAAAATCTAAAAACAAAATAAATTTTAAGAAAAGAGAGCTAGAGAATAAACAAAGCCTTGTGGGGAAATTTTTCTATAATCTCCCTACATGATCATTGCTTATTGACAGGAAAGTTTGATATTTGCAGATATGAGTAGCAGAGAGCCTTGACAGCCTAAAAAGGAAGAAGGTGGATGACCCAGTGGGCATCTTCAGGCAAGATGGCCCCCATCCAGGGAGGATAGCGTAGTCAGGAAAGCTGGCAACTATGCAGAGGCAGGCACAGTGACTCAAACAAGACCTAAGACACCCAAATCCAAATAAAGAATCTGAATTACCTGGAATAAAGTGCCCCTGGTGAACCAGCATGGAGTGAGATAATGAAATATCTTACTATATTCCTAGCTTTCTAGATTTACTGCTAACCCTGGATCAGAGTTTTCTTGGCTTACTATCAGTTACCAAAACACTATGAATAGTAGTACTCCAGCTAGCATCCTTCTTCCTTCAGTTACCATTTATGGATTTTGAAGTCAAAATCCCTGAAGAGTACAGGGATGTAGGCACTTGCCTTGCATCTGGCCAGCTCCAAGTTTGATCCCCAGCACCCTCTATGGTCCCCTGAACACAGAGCCAGTAGTAAGTGCTGACCACATTCAGGATGGCCCCCAAACAAAAAAAATGCAATATTAATTACTATGAATATTTAAATTGAAAAGCATAAGTTGTGATGAGAAAGAGAAATAAAAAAACAGGGCTTTTTTGGTTAGTTTGGGAGAATGGATGAAACTGTGATTCAAAAATTTTCTTTAAATCTTCTCTGGAAGGCTATATATTAAGGTTAGAGAGATAGTAGTACAGAGATTATGTCACTTGCTTTGCACATAATGGACCCCAGTTTAATCCCTGAGCACCACCAGGAGTGATCCCTGAGCTCAGAGTCAGGAATAATCCATGAGCATGGCCAAGAATGGCCCCCAAACAAAAAATACTGTCAATATATTACAATTTGTTTTATGTTGGGGGTGGTGGGGATGAAAACAGGGAGTCCCCATCTAGCCTAAAATGAGATTTAAGCTTATTCGGGTATATGTTGAGTCTCTAGTAAAGAGGAGGTTTCTGAGGAAGATCTCTTATAAGAAAAGAGAAATTAAGGTCACAAAGTTTTGTCCATAACAAGACATTGGTCATTGGCAAGGACGGGAACTCATGTCTGGGTACTTCATTTGTTCTCTGATTCAGAATCCTTGAACACTGGAGGATGCTGAGACATATAAGTCTCTGTCTATAATGCTAGTAGAGAAATCCTTACTACTTGAGGAACAAAGTAGGAATATGCTAGAGATATGGGAGTCATAGATTCACCTGGACTCAAGGAAGGGGATACTGATTCATAATCACTGTCACTGTCACTGTCATCCCGTTGTTCATCGATTTGTTCGAGCAGGCACCAGTAACGTCTCTCATTGAGAGACTTATTGTTACTGTTTTTGGCATATCCAATACGTACAGGTAACTTGCCAGGCTCTGCCGCGCGGGCTCGATACTCTCGGTAGCTTGCCGGGCTCTCCAAGAGGGGAGGAGAAATCGAACTCGGGTCGGCTGCGTGAAAGGCAACCGCCCAACCACTGTGCTATCACTCCAGCCCTGATTCAGAATAGTGCTTGAAATAGTGGCTACACTTAAAGAGGGCAGATGTCAAAGGCCCAGGAATTATACCAGCAAGTCAACTTCCTGGGACAGTAGCAGATTATTTAAATGATTGGTTCTGCATGACTTCAAATGTACCTGTGACTTAGAGGTGCCTCTAGCCAACTCTGTAGCAGTAAGGAGCAGTAACTGTGATAACTTCTCAAATTCACAAAGAATTTGTACAGTTCAATAGCAAACTGCATACTACAGTGACAGTATAGTGGGTAGGGTGCTTATCTTGCACATGGCCAACCTGGGTTTGACCCAATAGGGACCACCCAATGTGGTTCCCTGAGTCCTGTTAAAAGAGATAACTGAGCACAAAGCCAGAAGTAAGCCCAGAACACAACCAGGTGTGACTTAAAAACAAAAAAAAACCCAAAATAAAAATCAATAATGATCAATAGCATAATAATAATCATGATCATGATCACGAAATCCCGTTAATCGTAGATTTCTCAAGCGGGCTCAGTAACCTCTCCATTCGTCCTTTCCCTAAGATTTTAGAAGTCTCTCTCTACTTGGCCCTCCCAAGGATGTCGCACTGGGGGCTCTTTCAGGGTCAGGGGAATGAGATCCAGCTTATTACTGGATTTTGCATATGAATACACCATGGGAAGCTTGCAAGGCTGTCCCATGTGGGCAGAAAACTCTCAGAAGCTTGCCAGTTTCCCCCAGAGGGAGAAGTAGGCTGCAAGATATCACTTTTAAGTCTCTGGATGTTGGCCGTTGATGAGATTACACGAACCTGGGTTCATCTGCCAGTACCTTCATGCGTGAGGCCTGTCCGAACATGTGGAGAGGGGCCTCGAGTATGGCTGTAGCTAGGTTCCGGTGGTCTCAGCCACCGGGAGCTCTGCTTGGGGTGGGGAGGGAAGCTGGAGCCCATCCCCTCTGAGGGGCCCCGGGGAAGACAGCCAGGCGTGCGGGCAAGAGACTCTCTGCATCGCTCTCTTTTAGGAGCATACTTTTAAGTCTCTGGATGTTGGCCGTTGATGGGATTACACACACCTGGGTTCCTCTGCCGGTACCTTCATGCCTGAGGCCTGTCCGAACGTGTGGAGAGGGGCCTCGAGCATGGCTGTAGCTAGGTTCCGGTGGTCTTTGGCCACCGGGAGCTCTGCTCGGGGTGGGGAGGGAAGCTGGAGCCTATCCACTCTGAGGGGCCCCGGGGAAGACAGCCAGGCGTGCGGGCAAGAGACTCTCACATCATCATCATCATCATCATCATCATCTACTTTTAAAATGGATAAAGAACATAAGGGCATCTTTGGGCTAATGATATAAAAAGCCAAAAGCACACAAAAATGTGCTCAACATCACTAATCAAAGAACTAAGCTTATAGAGGTGTGAGAGGGGTGTCCTGAAGGGGACTCTGGGACAATGATGGAGGGAAGAGGACACGATGGTGGAGGGCCTGGTGTTGAAACACTATATGCATGAAACCTATCATAAACAGTATTGTAAACCATGGAGCGTCAAAAACACAAAACCAAACCAAACCACAGTGAGCAACCATCTTGCACTAAGACAAGAAACAATAAGCAAGGTTATGGGAAAGGGGGAACATTTGCGCACTGTTGTTTGGAACATAAATTGGTCCGGCCACTCGAAAAGCTATATGGAGAGTCCTCAAAAATTAAAACTGGGGCCACGGATGTGACTCAACGGGATACCCCTTGCATGTGTGAAGTCTTGGGTTCTATCCTCAGTATTGTGTGCATTCTCCCTTGAGACCCCACAACAATATAAAGCTAAAGTTAGGTATTAGCATACTATTCATCAGTCCTACTTCTGGGTGTAGAGCCAAAAGAAATGAAGATAAATATACCTTGATTAGAAAGATCCTTAAAATGTAACAGAAGTTAGTGTCTACAGACTTCTTTTTATGCTTAGATGTATTTAATAACATAGTATGGTATAATACTTGTTGTATTTGATACCATAGTGTTAAGTATGATTCTTTAAGTGTTAAAGTATAACCATAACTCCCAGAAGATGTGATGATTTATTTTTGTTTCTTTTTTTTTCCTTAAGCAAAATTAGAAGTTTCTTTTTCTTTTTTTTTAAATTTTATTTTATCACCATGTGGAAAGTTACAAAGTTCTCAGGTTTATGTCTCAGTTATACCATATTCAAACACCATCCCTTCACCAGTGCCCATATTCCACCACCAAAATCCCCAGTATACCCCCGCCCCCCACCCCAACTGTATAACTGATGGATTTAACTTCATTTTCTCTTCATGTTTCTTTTTAATATATCCTGGAAGAAACATGAAGAAAATAAATCTACAAAGCAGCTTTAAAGAATACTTTACTATTTCTTGCAACATTAAAGATAAAACTTTGTCAGACAATTTAAAACTATGACAACTAATTTTTTTTGTTTAGCTAATTCTTTAATTGGCCACTATTTTTGTTTCTACTTTTTTATGGCTCTGTTTGCTTAATATAAATACAGTATATTTCAGAATATTTGCTTTTCAAGTGAAGAAAAATTTCCCTACCACTTCATACCAAAAGCACTTGGTAGGTAAACTTCTGAAATAATATCTTTGTGTATTAAGGTCTGTAGCTTCATATAATGGTGTTTTGCCAAGTAAACAATTTACAGTCTATTATTTCCATTGGAAAGTCCCTTATCCAAATGAAAGAATTTCACAATAAAGAAGTACGGTCAAAGAAGTCCCAAATTCTTCTTTGCAATGTTATGTATGGTTTGTAACTTAATAGGGTCATTATTCTTTTGACCATATTAATGACACCAATAAATCAATTTTACAATGGAAAAGTTAGAACCAAGTAGTTTTGTCAACAGCTTCATTGTTCTCCTGATTTTTTTTTTCAATCTGTTTACTCCCTGTCCACCATTTCCTTCAACCATAAAAATCATCTGACCCTATGCTGAGATCTCTACAGGTCAGGCCCTTGGCGACCCTCTCAGCTTCATCCCCTGCACTAACCTTATACTTTCCATTGCTTCTTCTTACACAGCAGTTATTCCAGGCAAACACCCAACAAAATGCGTACACTTGCACTAGAATGAGAAAATGATGTATTTTTCGTGACCGTCAAAAATCAAAAGAAATTATATGTTTAGTTGAATGGCTAAATAAATTGGTGCATACACACAAATGAAGACGTAGCATTATAGGGAAGACACATTTACTATATGAAACATGGATGAATTTCATAACCACAATACAACTACAGTATCGAGGAAAAGGGTGTCAGAAATTCCCAAAATACTCATATCCCACTTACATAACGTTCAAACGCAGTAACACTAAATGTGGTGCGAGGTGTCAGAATAACGGCCATTCTTTGGGGAAGAAACATGTACAATGTAGGAAGAATGCTATGCTGCTAGTGTACTACTTTTTGATCCAAGTGTGTTCATTAAGCTCTACCCCTATAATTTGTGTGGCATTCTGTGTCATAAATTACTACTTTAAAATATTATTTTATGGGGCTGGAACAACAGTACAGTGGGTAGGGCGTTTGCCTTGCACACGGCCGACCTGGGTTCGATTCCCAGCATCCCATATGGTCCCCTGAGCACCACCAGGAGTAACCCCTGTGTACTGCTGGGTGTAACCCAAAAAGGAAAAAATATATATATTATTTTATACTAAAATACAGAAATCTAGAACCTCACGGCCGCTACTGTGGCCACACGACCTCATATCTCCTCATTCTCAGAAATGGAAAACAAATCATCAAATGCTTCCTTTCCAGCAGGTCCAACTCTGGGGAAGAAACTCCAAACAATAATAGTGAGTTTTTTTGTTTGTATGTAATCAAAGTAAAGAGAAAGTAAAGTGAAATTTATCAACTACACAGGTGGGGTGGGGGGCTGGAGCAGGGGGGGTAGGGGGGAGGTTTACTGTGGTTCTTGGTGGTGGAATATATGCACTGGTGAAGGGATGGGTGTTCAAGCATTATGTAACTGAGACTTAAGCCTGAAAGCTTTGTAACTTTCAACATGGTGATTCAATTAAAAAATAAATTAAAAAATAAAATATTATTTTAATCATAAAGTATAATAAGATTATTATTATTAATTAAAATACAGCATAATTTCTTATTTAAAAAATGACCAGTAGATATTACATAATATTGTGTCCTAAGAAATCAAACACACAGGCTCAGAAGACAGTATTTACAGACCCACACATGAAGCACGACTTTTATTTAGAACAACATAAACTATTTTTCTCATTTTCAAATCTAAGTATTTTTGACATGTACAAACAGTGCACGAGAACTGTCAATGTGTTGACACAAATAGCAGAGAAAGAACTCTTCAAAGTATTAAATTACATCAATTTAAATATCAAGCTCTTCAGATGCCTTACTACATAAAGTCAGATTTTTAAAACTTTATTTTTATAAAGTTGTTCACAATAATTGTTTCCATTCAATATTTCAACACCAATCTCACCACCGTTACACCCTCCTGACCACCACTACACCTTCCCATCACCATTATTTTTCCACCACCACCCAAGCCTGCCCCATAGGCAGATGCTAAATAATTTATTTTGCATTGCTTGTTGCAAATAGTATGAGATGTTGTTCCACTGTGAAAGCAGTCAAGTGCTCCTGGAATTCTAAAATTTTTAAATATTTGGGGTCCAGATGCATCTCTGCAGCATGCTGCTCTCTTCCAAGATTCATTTGTGAGTCTCTGGGTCATGACCATTTATGAGCTTAAATGGCACCCAGAGATAGTTCTTGGGCATGACTACCAAGAAACGGGAAGAGTGGGGAGATGGGAGAAGGTCGCCCATGCCTGGCTCTGTGAAACCTGGAGATTTCAGTCACTAGTCCTGCATACCTGGGTTTTTCAGCAGATTCATTCTCATGCGCGGAGGGCTCGGGATGAGCCTGTGAAGTTTGGCCGTGAGCATGGCAGAGATTGGGTTCTGGAGGTTTGCAGCTGCTGGGTTCATTTGGGGCAGAGGGAGGGACACACCTGCCCACCTCCCCCAGGTGCTTTGGTGAAATCAGCCTGGTGCAGGGAGATATTTCTGTGGCGTGCTGCTCTCTTCAGAGATTCATTTGCAAGTTTGTGAGTCTCTGAATCATGGCTGTTAATGTGCTTAAATGGCCTGATTTTAATCTTTTTCGAGATTTCTTTATGGGTCTCTGAAGCAAGGCTGATAAATGAGCTTGTATAGCTGAGCTGGAGGTGATTTGTGGGTGTGACTCCCACATACCTAACTTTTGGCCATTTACTTTCTCAGGAAACTTGGTCCCAAGTTGTTGGGGTCTGACCAAAGGCACAGCGGCAATTGGAGGGTATCAGGAAGCCTGAAGGCACCACCAGGCTGCTGATGCACTCGCCTCGCAGGTATGGTTGATATGCTGGGTGGCACCGTACCTGCCCCAAAGTCAGTTATATTGTCTTAACTCTTTCATCGTTTTCTTCTACTGTAAGAAATCAAGACTGAAGTTTTTAATAAAAATTAAACACCCTATGATTGTGAAATTTGGTACAAATTCAATTAAAAAATTTAGCACTGAAGGTAAATTTACTTGCTTTTTGTTGTTATTGTTTTGGATATTTAGGAGTCTTATTGTTTTAGTTTTTGTTTATTTATATTGGTTTTGGGGCCACACTGCTTAGGGCTTACTCCTGACCCTGTACTCACGAATCATTTCTGGTGAGCCAATATGGGGAGGGGATAGAACCCAGGTTGCTGTTTGCTAGGCAAGCATCCTACCTGCTGTACTATTGCTCTGGCCCCAAATGTATTTAGTTTTTACAGTTAGAAAATTTTGGCTTTCTAAAAGCCTTGTAACTGTTCTCATGGTGACTCAATTAAAAAATAAATTAAAAAAAAGAAAATTTTGGCTTAATGCAATATTTACTAGATAAATAGATTTACTAGATAAATGTATATTTATGTAGCTATTGCAATTACTTTAAAATATTACAATTTTTAGTCTATCAATACAACCAAAAATGACACAGTTATTAAGTACCAAAATTATATAATTTTACTAAATTTTAAACCTTTTCTCAGGAGTAACCTATTTAGAGTCAGATTAGTGAGATGGCTGAATAGAAGGTTGTAAACCTCATTTCCTCACAGAGATATTTCATAACTTACATCTACTTATTTATACACATAGAGACATTCAAGCTTTTTCGAGAACTCCAAGAAAGCAGAATGTTATGAATGAGAGCACCTAGGCAAGCACAGAGGCAAGAACGACTATACTGAAATGAGTAAGAAAAATCATTACCATTTGTACAAGATAAACCTCAGCTAAGCTGACACAACTTGACCAAATAAGGGGGAAAAAAGCATAACTCATGCTTTCTCCCTCAGTAGAGAAAGAATAGGAGATGCAAGTGTTTAGCAACTGCCAAGACTTGTTTCTTTTTTTTTTTTTTAATTTTTTTTTATTTTATTTTATTTTTTTAAATTTTTATTAAATCACCATGTGGAAAGTTACAAAGTTCTCAGGTTTATATGTCAGTTATACAATATTCAAACACCCATCCCTTCACCAGTGCCCAAATTCCACCACCAGAAACCCCAGTTTACCCCCCGCCCCCACCCCCTACCCCCTACTGTATAACTAATGAATTTCACTTCATTTTTTCTTTACCTTGATTACATTCCATAATTCAACACAAAACTCACTATAGTTGACATAACTCTCTCTCTCTCTTTTTTTTCTCTTTTTCCTTTTCCATTTTTTTTTTTTAATTTTTCCCCCTCATCCCCCTTCCTGCGCCTCATAGTATGGTGTACTCCACGCCACGTTGGCCAGCGTGGGGCTTTTGCTTAGCTCATAGTCCAGGGGTGGCTGTTACATTAAGAACCTTCAATATTTCAACAAAAACTTACTGTTATTATTTGGAGTTTCCCCCCCAAGTCTGACCTGTTCAAATGGAACCCTTTCACATGATGACAATTATAAATGTCAAAACCGCTGCCGCGTCCGCGCGGTTTTGGATTTCTGTATAAAGTCCTGGGAAAATTCTGCCAGAAATTACATATTTCCTCCGTTAGCCGGCGTGGGGCAAAGGCTTAATTCACAGTCTCCATACATGGGTGCAGGCACTTGCTGGAACCCCAATTCCTAAAGCTGCAAGACTTGTTTCTGTCTAGCTTGACCTGCAGTACTGATGGGGATCTGACATACCCAAGGGACACTAGGAGCAAAATTGTGTTCAGTGAGAATAGCAACTAAGAGACAGGAAGTATTAAAGATGAAAGAGAGAAATTTGAAGTTGAAATGACAATAACCAAATTGAAAATTCACTAGAGTTTGTCCAAAGCAGAATTGATTGAGCAAAAGAATCACTAAACCCAAATATAAGTCACTTGAAATTACTGAGCCAAAGAAAAATGGAAAAAAATGAAAGTAAGGAAGACCTAAAGATATGTAAAATGGTTTAGAGAAAAACATATATCAGTTTATTCATGGAACACTACAGAAATCTCCTAAAAGGATGAATGAGAAAGGGCAGGGAAGGGCTGTAAAGAGCTTATTTGAAGAAAGAGTAGTCAGAAAGTTCCCAAATATAAAGAAGGAAGTAGACACTGAAATTCAAAAATATCAATAGACGTCAACTAGGATGAATCCAAAGAATTCAACACTAAAACAAATCATATTCAAATTGTCAAAAGTAAAAGAGAAAAAGAAAATGATTAACGCTGCAATAGCAAAAGGCAACTTGTCATACATGACTTGTCAAATATTGTCATATACATGGGATTTCGTATACACCCCATCTGGGAGTTACTAAATAATCTCAGCAGAAACCTTGAGGACCAGAATAGAAGAGAAATAATATATTCAAAGTCCCGGAGGAAAGTGTGAAATAAAATCCTCTAGCAGGCAAAACTGCCCTTCAAAACTCAAGGAGAGAGAGATTTCCCCTGATAAATAAGAGCTGAGGGAGTTCATCACTGTTTTATCTGACTTATTAGAAATGCAGTAAAAGAGAGTCCTTCAACTTGAAGTGAGAACCTGAGAGATAAGGGCTCAGCCCATATTCCATCTCTAGCACCATGTAGTCACCCCAAAACCTCCAGGGAGATCCCCCACAGAGGAGCGGGGAGTAGCCCCAGAGATCACTTGATGTAGCCCACAAGCCAAAAAACAAAAACAAAAACAAAGATGCTGAAATGAAAAAGAGCCATATATTTTTAATGCCTTTATGTTTGATGCCAACATAAAGCCATTAAAGATATATGACTCTCTAATAAAAATAATTATGACTATAAAACCATCTTAATGTGTATACATAAAATGTGTGATTTGTGACATGGATAACAAAATAAAGGAATATAAGAATGAAAACTTGCATATAATTGAAGTTATCAGTCTATAATAGATCATTATGACTGAGATATATTAGAAAATCCCCTTGGTAACCTCAAAGAAAATACCTAGAGGACAAAGGAATGAACTACATAGCATTAAGTACCAAAAAAAAAAAATCAATAAAACTCAAAGAACTGGCAATAAAAAAAAAAAACGAGCTAGGCTAGCCATAATTATATCGGAGAGAACAGACTTACTCCCAAAGGCATCATGAAACACAGAAAAAGACATTAAAGTACAATAAGGAGGGCCCTGGAGCAATAGCACAGCAAGTAGGGTGCTTGCCTTGCACATGGCCGACCTGGGTTTGATCCTTGGCTTCCCACAGGGTCCCCTGAGTGTAGAACCAGGATTAAGCTCTGAGCATTACTGGGTGTGACCCCCCTACCAAAAAAAAAAAAGAATCAGAGAGATCATTTACTGAAAAGTTATAATAAGTATCTATCTTCCTAATATCAGAGACAAACATGTAAAACAAAAATGTATCTAATTTCAGGAATAGGGAGTAACACAATAATAAGAAATTTATATACCATACTTTTGAAGATACATTGCTCAACAAGATGGAAAATCACTGCAGAATTCATTATGATAAATGATACATACATTATATATTTATTAATTCATTATAAGTATAGTATACACAATATGTATAGTATACACAATAGTATAAAATGTGTATAATGAGAATGAACACATGCATATACATAACATATACACGTACTGTAAAACATCCTACTTAACATGGATGCTATTTAATGGCAGCCAAAATCATATACCATGAAATTCTTAACCACTTCTCAGTGTACAGTAATTCAGTACTAAGTCTATGTTCGTTATTGCACAACGATCTATAGAACTTATCTTTCAAAATTGAAACTCACTGGATGGTATCTCCCATTTGCAACTCCCATTAGCTATAGGAAACTGCTATTTTTTAAAAAACTGTTTTCCTTTTTAAAAAAATAATTGAATCACCATGAGATACAGAGTTACAAAGCTGATCATCCTTGGGTTTCAGTCACACAGTGTTCATCTCTCCACCAGCGCACTACCAGTGTCCCAGTTTCCCTCCCTCCCCCTCCCTCCAGCCTGTCTCTATGGCAAGTACTTTCTCTCTCTCTCTCTCTTTCTCTCTCCCACCCCCTCACCCCCTCACCCCTTTGGGATATTATGACTTGTTGAGAGGTTATGTTTGTTCCTTTACCTGGGGAACTACCACTTTACTGTTCCTAAAAATTGTTGACTTTAGCTACCTCAGGGAAGTCACATGGTGTTTGTCTTTTTATGACTGGCTTATTCTAGCTTATTCCATAAAAGCACTCAGCAAAATGCTTTTATAGATCATTCATGCCCCGACAAAGAAGAAAATTCTTTTCTTTTAAAGACAGAACAATATCCTACTATATACACATGCCACATTTTGAAGACCCATATATCTTTCAGAACACATTAAAATTGCAGCTTTCTTGCTTTTGTAAAGAATGCAGCAGCAAACTTGTGTATAAGCTGTATGTATACACAAGTTCATTGCTGCATTCTTTGAAATCCTACTTTTAGTTCCTTTATATATATATATGTACATATAATATATATATATATATATATATATATACCGAAAAGCTGAATTTCCATGTCAAAGCTTAATTCTAATTTTTGATATCATTGTACCTTAGATATTTTCCATTTCTTTTTTTAAATGGTCACTGCACAGTTGAACTATGTGTTGATTTTATATTCTACAACCTTGTAGAATATTTTTGTCACTACTAAATATTTTTATGATATCCTTTGTTTTACATATTGAAGATTATGTCATCTGTGAATAGAGATTATTTTACCTTTTTCTTTCCAAGGTAGATTCTTTGTTTCATGTTGGAGTCATATCCAGGAGAGCTCAGGGTTACTCTAGCTCTGTGCTGGGAGTCGCTCCTGGCAGAGTTGGGCCAGGAGGAGGTGTACATGTATGGGAGAACGTGCTCAGTCTGTGGAGATGTCTCTCCACTCACCCAACTTTAGAATCTTGTTATTTCTTTTTTTACCTAAGTCTCCTGCCCCTGAGCGTAGCTGTGCTCACAGGGGCCCCTCAGAGGGGGGTGGGTTGAGTTTCCCTCCCCGCCCCAAGCAGAGCCCCGGCAGCCAAAGACCTCCAGAACTCAGTCACATTCATGCTCAAGGCCACTCTCCACACACTCCGACAAGCCTCACATATGAAGGAACCAGCAGAGGAACCCAGGTGTGCGGGACAGGGCCTGAGATCTTCAAGCCTGCTCAGATCAGAACTGGGCCTCCTCCACCCAGATCCCCCTTTTCCCAGTAGCTAGGCAGTCACACCCACAAACTTCCCCCATCCCCCTCGTGCCGAGTACTCCCATCAACGGCCAAGATCCAGAGACTACAAAATAAGTTCCCAGAAGCGTGTGACCTCTTATTGCCTAGTTCTCCCTCTTGGAGAACCCAGCAAGCTACTGAGAGTATCCTGTCCACATGACAGTGCCTGACAAGCTGCCTGTGGCATATTCGATATGCCAAAAACAGTAACAATGATAGGTCTCATTCCCCTGACCCTGAAAGAGCCCCAATGTGGCACCGTAGGAAAGGATGAGTAAAGAGAGGCTGCTAAAATCTCAGGGCTAGGATGAATGGAGACATTACTGGAGCCCACTCGAGCAAATCAATGAACAATGGGATGACAGTGATATAGTGATACCTAATGTGTTGAAGGGAAGTAATGTGCATGGGCAGACTTTCACTGTTCCTGATCTTTCCATCTCTCACCATTGATTATGTTTATTGGAGAGATTGCATATATGGAATTTTTATATTGACATTTTCAATTCTACACCAAGTTTGTTGAGTATTCTAATCATGAAAAGGCATTATATTCTGTCAAATCTATCCATCAATTAAAATGACCATGTGAATTTTTTTCTAAACAAATACACATTATTTATATGTACATCATTATTCATATGAGGCTCATATGAATAATGATGTTATTCATATGTACATCAATTTGATCAGATTTTGTATGCTGCAACATCACAACCCACTAATCAATTCCATTTGGCCATAGTTTATAATTCTTTCAAGGTACTGTTGAATTGTTTGCTACAATTCTGTTGAAGACTTTTGCTATGATATTAATTACAGATATTGACTTATATTTTTCTTTTCTTAAACTATCTTTCTATACATTTTGGTATTATGGCAATTTTGAGTTTGTAAAAGGTATTCCCATGTTTCCAAGTTTTGGAAGATTTTAAGATGTATTGGTTTCTTTTTTATGTAGGGTTTAGGGGAATTGAGCAACACATGGCAGCACTCTGGGATGAAACCGGTGATACTCAGGGAACCAAATGAATGCTATGACAGGATCAAACTAGGGCTGGTCACTGCAAGACAAGACCTGACCCCTCTACCACCTCTCTCTCTACCTGGTTTAATTCTTTATACATTGTAGAATTATTTTTTCCCTTTTTAAAGTTGAATCCCATAAAATACACAGTTACAAAGTTGTTCATGATTGGGTGTCAGTCATACAATATTCCAACACCCATCTTTTCACCAGTGTCCATTTCACAAGACCAGTATCCCCAGTTTCCTTCCTGCCATTTCTTCTCCTGCTCCCCCTAACCTGCCTCTATGACTGGTACTTTCTCTCTCTCTCTCTCTCTCTCTCTCTCTCTCTCTCTCTCTCTTTCTCTCTCTCTTCTCTCCCCACTCTCTCCCCTCTCTCTCCTCCCCCGTCTCTCTCTCTCCTCTACTCTCCCCCCCTTCTCTCTGTTTCTCCCTCCCCTCTCCATGTTAGAATTCTTCAGTGAAGTCTTCAGGTCTAAGACATTTATATAACTGGGTTTCTTTTTTGGTTAGGTTTGGTTTTAACTTGGGAGACATGCTCTGTGGTTTCCCCAGAAGTGGTCAATGCTGGGAATTGAAGCCAGAGCCCTATACATGCGAGGTAAGCACTGCCTCGAAGTCATATCCTTGGTCCTGGCGGGAGTTTTCTGCCTACTGATTCAATTCTATGCTTGTTAAAGCAGAATCTTTCCAGGTGTTTTAAAAAAATTCTTCATGATTCATGATTCAAGTTCCATGTTTCCAGGAATTCATTCATTTCTTCAAGATTATTATATTAGTTGGCATTAATTGTTCATAGTATTTATAGTAATTTTATTTCTGTATCATCAGAAATACATTACATATAATTTAAAAAACATAATAGAGTATTATGTTATATATTGTATATGTTCATACACTCATAATGTGGTCTTCCTATTTATGACTTAGAGCTAAATAATATAAATTATATGTCTTTCTGAAGCAAACTCATTTGATACTTCTTCTTGACCCACTCCAAAGAATTAAACACGCAAGATTATGTATTATAGTAAGTATGTCTAATCTGAGGGTGGGAGGGAGAAGGCACATTCCTATTCCCATAGCCTTTGTTATTTCCACAGCCTTCACAATTTAAAAGGTACTGGGCTCATCTGGGGAGTTGGTATGGTAGGAACATGAAGAATGAGATAAGAGAATGGAGGTGAGGTTGAAAAGTTCCAAAGTTATGTAAGATCCTTTAAAGTGTAGCCCTGATCTAAAAAAGTTTATCTTTCAGTCTATGGAAAATATCTTTTAGAAAGTTTCACAGAGGCAAGTTCCCTTAGAAAAATAATTCTGACACAAAATGATCAGCAAAAGCAAAGACTAGAAATGAAGAGGCCAGTTGGTGTGACTCAGCTGATATCATCTGTATTTTTTTCAAAACTTCCTTTAAGAAACTGGAAGAGGTAAATTCAAAAGATGTGTTTTAAAGTAGAATCAAGAGCATTTAATGGACAAGTAAAGGGATTAACTTAAATTAAACTGAAGAATCAAATGTAATTCACCTACCATGAGGCCTGGTACATAGTGGACATTCAATAAATATTCACCTCCTCACCTCTCAAGAAGACATATACTTTACAAGTGGCATAATTTGTGTTATTGAATTATTGGAATACCCATTATTTTTCAATAATGTAGTAATAGTCACATATATGTAAATGATTTTTCACTGTTAATCAAAAGGCACTTAGTAATTACATGGATAAAAAGAACAGGATCCATGCATATAGCACTCTCATATCATATCTAACAACAGACTCTAATGGGAGTCTGGAATAAGATATGCCTTGCATAGGAGGACCTGAGTTCAATGCTCAGCAGCTGGGAGTTGGGGGAGAGAAAAAAAAAATCCATCATTGGGGGCTGGAGTGATAGCACAGCGGGGAGGGCGTTTGCCTTGCACGTGGCTGACCCAGGTTCAATTCCCAGCATTCCATATGGTCCCCTGAGCACTGCCAGGAGTAATTCCTGAGTGCGGAGTCAGGAGTAACCGCTGTACATCACCAGGTGTGACCCAAAAAATATGAAAAGAAAATCAATCATTATCATTATTTAAAACCATGCAAACTCCTGATGATACTCAGCCAATAGGCTCAATGGCAGGGCCCAAGAATGCAGAATTGCTTGAATCCTGCCAGGAAAGTTCAGGGGCCCGGGATTATACCCCACGGTGCAGTGTCAGGACATGCCAGGGACTGAACCAGGATCCTATATATATATATATATATATATATATATATATGTATATATATATATGTATATATATGCAGAACATGGGTCTGAGAGCTCTGTACTATCTCACTTATATCCCTAACAATATTTTTGAACAGTGAAATAAACTACCACCCCCAAAATGAAATGCCAGTCTGCTAACTAAGAGAAGACATTTAGAAAAGAGGTTAACATTCAGCTTAAAGACAAATCATACAACTCAATCAAAATATGGGGAAAAGATTTCATAGATACTTCTCCAAAGAAGACACAGAGATTAAGATCTGACACATTAAAAAAAACCTTCACTTTTAATCAGAAAGATTTATATCAAAAAGAAATATATCTACTCATATGTTCACAGCAGAATAGATATAATATGGGTAAAATCTAAATGTCCATTCTAGGATGACTGAATAAGAAAGTGGTGGTATGTATATTTTGTGGAAAGCTACATAGCCATGAAAAAGATAAACCGCTTTTCCTATGTGACAATAAAGATGAAACTTGAGGTGATTATGTTAAGCAAAATAAAGCACAAAGTTATAAGTAACTGCCAGATGGTTTATTCCATAGTGGAATATAAATAACTAAGGTAAATGAGCCAACAAAATAAAGCAAAATAACTCTGAAAAATATGATTTCCAGAGGGGAAGAGATTAGGGAGACCAAAAGAATAATACAGGGAGATAATAAGTTAATGGTGTGTTCCTAGAACATAGGGCCATACCATTGGTGGGTGGGTGCAGTGAGGCTTCAATACATAGAAAAGTATGAAGCTATACTCCTCAAATTTACATAGTATTGTAAATCACTGGTTAATTAATACAAATTTAATTTAAAAATCAAGTTATCTACTATTTATGTTTAAAACAACTGACAATAGGGCTGGAGTGATAGCACAGCGGGTAGGGCGTTTGCCTTGCACGCGGCCAACCTGGGTTCGAATCCCAGCATCCCATATGGTCCCCTGAGCACCGCCAGGAGTAATTCCTGAGTGTAGAACCAGGAGTAACCCCTATACATTGCCAGGTGTGACCCAAAAAGCAAAAAAAAAAATAAAATAAAATAACTGACAATAAAAAAAATTTCAATGCAGTAGAATAGTCAAATATCCCATGTTCTCAAGACTCCAAATATGGTGTCCAGTATTTTCTAAAGACTTTCAGACAGAAATTGGGTCACATTATTTGTATTTTTTTTAAATAGCAGCCAGCCCAATATTTCTCTGGAAAGATTAAATTACTTGTGTCCTATTTACAATAGCCAGAACCTGGAAAATACCTGAGTGCAAGAGAAGAGATGACTAGTTAAAGAAATTGGTACATATACACAATGGAATACTATACAGTTGTTAGAAAAGATGAAATCATAAAATTTGCATATAAGTGGATCAGCGTGGAGAGTATCATGCTAAGTGAAGTGAGTCAGAGAGAGGGACAGAAAGAGAATGACTGCACTCACTTGTGGACTATAAAGTAACAGAATGGCAGACTAACACCCAAGGATAATACAGATAAGGGCCAGGAGAATCGCTCCATGGCTTGGAAGCCAGACTCATATACTGGGGGAAAGGCAGCTGGGATAGAGAAGGGAACACTAAGTGACTGATGCCTGGGGGGCTCACTCGGGATGGGAGATAGGTGCTGAAAGTAGACTATGGCCAAACATGATGGCTGCTTAGTACCTGTATTGCAAACCATAACACCCAAAAGGAGTAAAAGGCAATGTGCCTGCCACAGAGGCAGGGTGGGGGTGGCGGGAAGGATACCGGGAACATCGGTGGTGGAGAATGGGCACTGGTGGGGGAATGGGTACTCAATCATTATATGACTGAAACATAATCATGAAGGTTTGTAAGTCTGTAACTGTACTTCAGGGTGTTTCATTAAAAACATAAAATAAAATAAATAATTTTTTTGTGTCATTGACACACAGAGTAGGGATTTAACCCGAGTAGATATATCTGTCACTCTCTGCCTCCAAAGTCCATGCATCAAACAGGGGGAGAGTGAAGGGGTTAAAGAGCACACACTTGGGGACTGGAGTGATAGCACAGTGGGTAGGGAGTTTGCCTTGCATCCCGCCGACCTAGGTTCCATTCCCAGCATCCCATATGGTCTCCTGAGCACCGCCAGGAGTAATTCCTGAGTGTATGAGCCAGGAGTAACCCCTGTGCATCGCTGGGTGTGACCAAAAATGCAAAAAAAAGCACACACCTGACCTAGGTTTGACCTTGGGCACCTCCTGTTCCTCTGCACCTTGCAAGGTGCAGCCATGGAGGCCCTGGGTGATGGAAATCGCTCCCTTTCTTCTTTTTATTTTTTTATTTTTATTTTTTATTGAATCACCATGTGGAAAGTTACATAGTTCTCAGGGTTATGTCAGTTATACAATACTCAAATACCCTTCCCTTCACCAGTACCCATATTCCATCACCAACCACCCCAGTATACCTCCCGCCCCCCCAGTCCCCGCCCTTGTAAGTGATAAGCTTCACTTTGTTTACTCTTTATCTTGATTACATTCCATGTTTCAACTCGTAACTCCCTATTCTTGCTGGAGTTCCCCCCCCCAAAAAAAAGACAGTCCTACTGCCAAGGAAGCATTTGATAGTTATCCATTGCTGAGAATGCAGAGATATTAAGTCCCGCTGTTTGTTACATAACTTTTTTTTCCCCCGCCTCCTTCCCGTGCCACCGAGTTCATGCCTACTAAGTAATCCTCATAGTATGATTGACGCCACGCTGCCTGACAAAGGGAAAATAACCGAGAAAGATGGTTATTTCCCGTCATCAGCCGGCGTGGGGCTATAGCTTAGTTGATAGTCTAGCAGCATGACTGCAAGCAGTTTCTGGAACCAAAAGTAGTGCGCTGGTATCGGCCCCGGCTCGAGACTCCACCAGCGTCCTGCTGTTCCATGTACATAGTAATTTTTTTTCCCCTTATATCCCGTTCCCACGCTACCAGGTTCGTGTCTACTTAATGGACATCATAATATGGCTAACGCCATGCCGCCTTTCTTCCCGAGAAAGAAATATTCCTTCTCCTCAGCCGGCGTGGGGTTATAGCTTAGTTCAGTCTAGAGAGATGGCTACCACTTTGATTGCCTTCAATATTTCAACAAAAGACTTACTATTCTTGTTAGGATTATCCCCCCAAAGTCCGACCCGTTACAAAGGAACCATTTCATATTGCTGATGATTAAATGACATTAGGTCGCGCGGCCGCCATAGCGGCCGCACAGTTTTGGGTTTCTGTATAAAGTCCAGGGAAAATTCTGCCAGAAATTATATCACTACAAACTTTTACCCTTTTATGGTGCTCATAAGATGGAAAAGCCTAGAGAGAAATACCCGGCCCCCGCTGTAGCAGCCTGGCGTAGAAGCTCAGTTCACATTCTGGAAGTATTTCATTGGGCTGCTGGTGTCCAAAGTAGCTCTTTGGGGCTCCTCGGTCATGCTGGAACGGCAGCAGTGGTGAAAGGGTTCTTTTTTTTTTAATTTTTAAAAATTTTATTGAATCACCGTGAGATAGTTACAAGCTTTCATGTTTGGGTTACAATCTCACAATGATCAAACACCCATCCCTCCACCAGTGCACATTCCCCACCACCAATATCCCAGGTATACCCCCCCTTTGCCACCCCCCCGCCTCCATGGCAGACAATATTCCCCATACTCTGGTGAACCTCTGACGTTGCCGCGCATTGAGCTGTTTGACATCCCTGGGTCCCACTTCGGGCTGCCAGCTTCGAGGCTGAGCGTCCGAGATGGGGATGCCCCACTCCTGCCCCAGCACTGCGTGGGAGCCACCAAAGAAAGAAGAAAAAGAAGCCCGTGGGCTGTCTTGGTCAAACTCAAGGGTCTTTCTGGGACAGCTCCGTGTGATCCCTCACTATCCCCCGAGCGTTCTGAGCAGGAGGGCCCGGGCACTCATGCCAACAGAAGAAAGGGAACAATTTCTTTGCTCCCTACATATACACAGTGGAATACTATGCAGCTGTTAGGAGAGCTGAAGTCATAAAATTTGCTTATAAATGGATAAACATGGAGAGTATCATTCTAAGTGAAATGAGTCAGAAAGAGAGGGACAGACATAGAGGGACTGCACTCATTTGTGGAGTATAAAATAACGTCACATGAGGCTCACAGCCAAGGACAGTAGATACAAGGGCCAGGAGGATTGCCCCATAGCTGGAAGTCTGCTTCATGAGTGGAGGGAGAAGGCAGATGGAATAGAGAAGGGATCACTAAGAAAATGATGGCTGGAGGAATCAGTCAGGATGGGAGATGTGTACCGAAAGTAGATAATGGACCAAACATGATGACCTCTCAGTGTCTGTGTTGCAAGCCATAATGCCCAAAAGTAGAGAGAGAGAGAGAGAGAGAGTATGGGGAATATTGTCTGCCATGGAGGCAGGGGGAGGGTGGGAAAGGGCGGGTATACCCGGGATATTGGTGGTGGGGAATGTGCACTGGTGGAGGGATGGGTGTTTGATCATTGTGAGATTGTAACCCAAACATGAAAGCTTGTAACTATCTCACAGTGATTCAATAAAATTTTTAAAAATTAAAAAAAAAAAGAAGAAAGGGAGCGATTTCCATCACCATCCCAGTCATAAGCCACGCCCGTCCCAGCCAAGCCGTGCTGTCTAGCAAACACGTTCTAGCCGACTTTCAGGATCCCAGACCAGCAGTGGTTGTCGAGTTATTATCTAGCAGGCCCTTTAGACACTCATTCTCAGATTCCGTGGCTATTTTTGCCCCAGAATCCCTCCCAATCCAGCTGGCAGAGACGGCTGGAACGGTGCCGTGCACGCTCTTCCTACACAGCTGTTGCTCAGAGAGCGACGCAACAGCTGCTCCAAAGTTCTCTCGTGGTTGATCTCTCACCGATGTATTCACGTTCCAAAGCACAGATTTTATCTTTTTCGACTTCTGCTAGTGCCTTTAGAAACACCCTGCCTGCCTAGGCATGAATCCTGTGAGTAAATCTGATCGAACAGTGAGCTGATAGCGCCCTCTGGTGTTCGCAGAGACGCAGTGAGCCACTCATTCAACAGTTTGAGGACAGGTTCCAATAGCAGGCAAGGAAAGCGGGGCAACATCTCTAGATTTTTATTGTTTTGTTTTGTTCTGTTTTTGCTTTTTGGGTCACACCCGGCGATGCACAGGGTCACTCCTGGCTCATGCACTCAGGAATTATTCCTGGTGGTGCTCGGGGGAACCATATGGGATGCTGGGAATTGAAACCAGTTTAGCCGCGTGAAAGGCAAATGCCCTACCTGCTGTGCTATCGCTCCAGTCCCTATTTTTACTTTTTAAAAAATCTATTTATTTTACGGTGGCTGGGGGGAGTGGAAGTCCCCACATGACAATACTCAGGGGTTACTCCTGGCTCTGCACTCAGGAGTCACTCCTGGCAGTGCTTGGGGGACCATATGGGATGCCACTCTACTCTCTCTCCAGCCCCAACAATCCCTTCGCAGGCAAATTCATGAACATCTTTTCCAATTTAGATCTCACGACAGCTTTGCAACACCCATTTTTACAGGTAAGAGGGAGTTAAGGGAGATTGAGGTATTTATTCAAAAACAAGCAGACAGGAAATGTATTTGAACTCATTTGAATCCAAGTCTATCATAGCCCTTGGTCTGTTCTTGTCAGCCAATAAAAACTGTGCTTGGGGCTGGAGAGATAGTACAGGGGTGAAGGCACCTTCCTTGTATGCTTCTGACCCTGGTTCGAAAGCCCAGTACTACAGACGGTCCTCCAGTCACCGACAGGGGTCACCCCTGAGCACAGAGACAGAAATACCCGCCACACACACACACACACACACACACAGACACACACACCACAAATACCAGCAGCAGAGAGTGTTGCCTCCCGCCCCCAACATCATCAGGGAAAAATTACAATTGAATTAAAAAATATGTATTTATAAAACTTTATTGTATGCCATAAATTGTAGCTGAGAGCAGGTATTTCATTAAGAAAGAGTATCTCAAGTTGGGGCGTGGTTTAAGTGGTAGAGCACACGCCTGGCATATGTGTGACCCTGGGTTTGGTCCCTGGCACTGTGGGGTCCCCTGAATGTGCCCTCCACCACTATGCAATAGCAGCGGGGAGAGTACTTTAAGGATATGCACCAGTGTGTGTGTGTGTGTGTGTGTGTGTGTGTGTGTGTGTGTGTGTGTGAGAGAGAGAGAGAGAGAGAGAGAGAGAGAGAGAGAGAGAGAGAGAAACGGCCTTCAGTGTCTGCTTCTGTAGCTTCTTTCACTTGCAATGTCTCCCGCCTTTCCGTTAGTTTCCTGTGTCCACTGAAACAATTTCCCGTCTTTCTTAGCAATCTCTGAGCCTCTTCCTACTTTCTCTACCACTTTTCCTTGTCACCTGTTCTTAGTCACTGGCACACGGAATTCCTCCATCCACTACCCCTGTGTTACATAAGCAACTACTTGACAGCAGCATCTTTGTCCGTTTTTTTTTTTCATGTCAAACCCCTATAAAACCAACCCCCGTGCTCCACAAAGAAGAGATGGCCATGAAGGCATTTACAGAACTTGGACTTGTCACTAGCGTCAGCCCCTTTCCTTGATGAGATTTTAATTCCGAGATATTAATATTTTCTTCCAACTTGAACACGTGCCACGGCATCCTGTTCTAGAGCGAATTAGTCATGTTGAATGTCTGCTAGTCTGGCGAGATTGCAGCTTCCCTAACTCACGTCCACATGGTGCTAAAAAGCAAAGGACAACTGGCCGTGGCCAGGCCCGGGGTCCGCTCTCCAAGCGGAAGCTGCAGAGGTAGCGTCCTGCCTCGCTTCCCGCCTCCCTCCGTTCCCCCAGCCCCTCCTCCATATTTGGCAGCTATTCCATTCTCCTCTAGCACCATCTACCCTCTCATTCAATTGCTCCCTTAAATAGAACCTTTCTGCTCTTTCCTTTCCGTAAAAGGCTTTCACTGATCCCGACTCTTGTGTGTTCTCTGTTTTCAGGGAAAAGCGGCTGACCTCTTGACCTTTAATTCTGCCACGGACCAGCTGTCTCCCCACAGGCCATGCTTTAACCCTGTTTAAAGTCGGTCTTAAATTCCTGAGATGCTCCGTCAGCAGCATCGTGAACAGCAGCACTGCCGGCTGTTAGTAGTTTAACCCCTGGCTCCCTGGATCTAACCGTGGAGGTGGAGTGAAAACTCAAGCTTCTAGATGTGGTGAGGTATGCCTCACAGAATTCTGCAAAAATCCCATTCATTGTGTTAGCAAAGTCATTGGAGAGGAAAAACTTTACTACATTGATGCTAGTTTCAGTGACACATAACAGCAGAAACAGCTTACATATTCATGTATTACAAACTCAGCCCCAAATTTGAATGAATTCATAATATTCTGTGGTTTTGAAATAATTTCTTAACCTGAGGGAGTACTTAAATTGTAATATGTGGGAAAGATAGAGGATATAAAAATGAATTAAAAGTTCTAACCATATAATCACATAATTTTTCCTGCCAATAATTTTTTAAATGTGAGGACTTAGTCATTTAAAAATCACTCTTCCATTGATAGTAATAAAAGTCAATGTAAATACAAAAGTTCTGTTGTATATACAGATTGTCCAAGACAAACTTACAACCAACAGTTAAGATAAACCATTTTTATTGCCTCCAATAATTTCTGGAACGTTTTCTTCTACGACAAGCTTCATGCATAAAGGAACCGGCAGAGGAACCGGCATGCGAGACCCGGGGCTGAGATCTCCAAGCCTGCTTGGATCGGGACTGGGCCTTCTCCACCTATTTTCCAGTAGTTTGGCAGTCACACCCACAAACTGCCCCTGGCGCCATGTAATCCTGTCAACGGCCAAGATCCAGGGACTATATAAAACAAAGCTCCCGGAAGCCTGTGGCGGCAAAGCGGGCGTGTGACCTCTTATAGTCTAGCCCACTGATATGTCTTAAGCAGCACACATGTGTTTGGTTTTAACATACTTGCTTGTATTCTCTGATATACATTCTCCATTCCTCTCGGAGAGCCCGGCAAGCTACTGAGAGTATCCTGCCTGAACGGGAAGAGCCTGGCAAACTCCCTGTGGCGTATTCGATATGCCAAATACAGTAACAATAATAGGCCTCATTCCCCTGACCCTGAAAAAGCCTCCAATCATTGGGAAGGACAAGTAGGGAGAGGCTGCTAAAATCTCAGGCTGGAATGAATGGAGACGTTACTAGTGCCCGCTCGAGCAAATCGATGAATGACAGTGATACAGTGATCAGTTCTTTAACAACATCACAATTTAGAAAATCAGCCCCTCTCATTCCCTTTCTTTCTTTCGGAGTCCTCTTCTTGGCACCTTTCTGAACCAAAAATAAGAGGAGAAAAGCAGAAAAACACTTTTTTTTCATTTAGTCTTCTCACAAAGACTTTCCCTCCTTGCATCCCTGAAAAAACACAGAACACTGACAACAGAAAAAAACCGCCCATGAGAATATGATTCCAACAGAGGATGATACTCCCAGAGCTGCAGTCTCAGACAGGCCAGAGCAGAATGTTGTATACTAAATGCCTGATTCTCACAAATACTATACTTGCTTTAAAAAGCTTTGATACACAACATGGAAAGTATCATGTTAAGTGAAATGAGTTAGAAAGAGAGGGACAGACACAGAAAGATTTCACTCATTTGTGGAATATAAAATAACAGAATGGGAGACTAACACCCAGGCATAGTAGAGATAAGTATCAGGAGGATTACAGGATTACTCCACATCTTGGAAGCTGGCCTCACATGCTGGCGGGGAGGGGGAAGTAGCTCATATAGAGAAGGGACCACCAAGCAAAGGGTGCTAGGAGGGCCCATTCGGAATGGGAGATGTGGGCTGAAAATAGACTACAGACCAAACATGATGGCCACTTAGTACCTCTACTGCAAACTACAATACCCAAAAGGAAAGACAGAGAGAGAGCAAAAGGGAATTCCCTGCCACAGAGGTGGGGTGGGGTGGAGAGGACAGGGTGGGGGTGGTGGGAGGGATGCTGGGACCATTTGTGGTGGAAAATGGGCACTGGTGGAGGGATGGGTACTGGATCATTGTATGACTGAAACACAAGCATGAAAATTTGTAAGTCTCAGTCAAAAGGTACATGAAAAAATGCTCCACATCGCTAGTCATCAGGGAGATGCAAATCAAAACAACAAGATATTATCTCACACCACAGAGACTGGCACGCATTCAAAAGAACAATAGCAACCAGTGCTGGCATGAATGTGGGGAAAAAGGGACGCTCTTTCACTGTTGGTGGGAATGCCGACTGGTCAGCCTTTCTGGAAAACAATATGGACAGTCCTTCAAAACTTAGAAATTGAGCTTCCATATGACCCCACAATACCACTTCTGGGAATATATCCCAAGGATGCAAAAAAGCACAGTCAAAATGACATCTGTACCTATATGTTCACTGCAGCACTATTCACAATAGCCAAAATCTGGAATCCAAGTGCTCTAGGACAGATGATTGGTTAAAGAAACTTTGGTACATCTACACAATGGAATACTATGCAGCTGTTAGGAGAGATGAAGTCATGAAATTTGCTTATAAATGGATAGACATGGAGAGTATCATGCTAAGTGAAATGAGTCAGAAAGAGAGGGACAGACATAGAAGGACTGCACTAATTTGTGGATTATAAAATAACATCACATGAGGCTGACACCCAAGGACAGTAGATACAAGGGCCAGGAGGATTGCTTCATAGCTGAAAGTCTGCTTCACGAGCGGAGGGGAGAAGGCAGATGGAATAGATCTGGATCACTAAGAAAATGATGGCTGGAGGAATCAGTCGGGATGGGAGATGTGTGCCGAAAGTAGAAAATGGACCAAACATGATGATCTCTCAGTGTCTGTGTTGCAAGCCATAATGCCCAAAAGTAGAGAGAGAGAGAGAGAGAGAGAGAGAGAGAGAGAGAGAGAGAGAGAGAGAGAGAGAGAGAGAGAGAGAGAGAGTATGGGGAATATTGTCTGCCATGGAGGCAGGGGGAGGGTGGGAAAGGGGGGGGTATACTGAGGATATTGGTGGTGGAGAAAGTGCACTATTGGAGGGATGGGTGTTTGATCATTGTGATTGTAACCCAAACATGAAAGCTTGTAACTATCTCACAGTGATTCAATAAAATTTAAAAACAAAAAAAAAAGGGAGGGGGGTTGCAGCGATAGCACAGCAGGTAGGGTGTTTGCCTTATATGCAGCCAACCCAGGTTCGATTCCCAGCATCCCATATGGTCCCCTAAGCACCGCCAGGAGTAATCCCTGAGTGCAAAGCCAGGAGTAACCCCTGTGCATCGCCAGGTGTGATCCAAAAAGCAAAAAAAAAAAAAAAAAAAAAAAGTAAAAAGAAAGTTCGTAAGTCTGTAACTTTATCTCATGGTGATTCACTAATAAAAAATTTTTTAAAATTTTAAAAAGTTTTGATACAAAGATACAGATTTTTGGCATATACTGAAATAATAGATTTCTCCTAATATGTATGTTATATATATGATATATATACACAAACACATATAATGTAATATATATGTATATATATATATATATATATATATACACTCAAACACACTGAATTTGTTTTTAGGATAGGACAAGCTAGTGGGAGTGCACACGGCATAACATTTGTCCCTTGAGACAGCTGAGTATTTCCATGGATAGATAATGGCATCTACTTAGAAGCGTTTCTTAAGCATGCATTCAAACAGCAGGTGTTTAAAACAGTTCTTTCCAGTCAACATATCATTTACAGTCATTCCATCTGTACTCAGAAAGTAATCCTATCAAAACAACACCCCTAGACAGTATTAGAGAAAAATAAGAATCATTATAAGCCAATAAAAAAATTATCTACCAAAGAGGAAATATCTAGAGGGACAAGGAAAAGTATCTTTTAAAAATTCCTTGATGCATTTTACATCTTCATAAATCCCCTCACTTAAGCTATCACTGCTCTTAATCCGCTATGGACATCACAATTTACACTATCCTCCATGGAAGGTGAGATCCAAGATATCCACAAAAGAAATAGAATTTGAGGAACTTAAAATTCATAAGAAGTTCCTGATGAATATGACTATAAAATAGCAGTGAATAAAATAATCAATGACCTTTTGTAAAACTTAAATGAGTGATGAGTCTGTTCTTCATTAAAAAAGAACAAAATATGGGAAAACATTCCTCTCAAGCCTTTTTCAACTCTTCTTAGAGTTGAAAGGCCAAAAAAATAATTTTTTTCCAAAGAAATAGACATTTATCATGATAGGAAAGTGAACAAAAATGGGGAGCAAGATGAGTGATCTCAGTGTAGAGACCACCGTTGACCTTCTGTATTTACTAGGAATCTACTTCTCTCCAGACTCAAGGGACTTAAAGATGAAGGGGGGACATGAAAAGCACAAAAGAAGACACTTCCCTATTTTTCACAGTAAAATTTATTTATCCTATCTTCTCTTCCAAGATGAAAAGAGTTATGGAAACAACTGAACTTCCTGCCACACAAAAGGGGTCTAATTATTTTCAGTTAAGAATTGGACTTATTGGGGCTGAAGCAATAGCACAGCGGGTAGGGTGTTTGCCTTGCACGCGGCCGACCCGGGTTCGATTCCCAGCATCCCATATGGTCCCCTGAGCACTGCCAGGAGTAATTCCTGAGTGCAAAGCCAGGGGGTAACCCCTGTGCATTGCTGGGTGTGACCCAAAAAGCAAAAAAAAAAAAAAAGAATTGGACTTATTGAGGTTGAAGTGATAGTGTAGCTGGTAGGGCACTTGCCTTGCATATGCAGCTGACCCAGATTCAATTCCCCGGCACCCCAGAGTCCCCCAAGCCCACCAGGAGTGATTCCTGAGTGCTGAGCGAGGAGTATGCCCTGAGCACAGCCAAGCATGGCCCTGAAACAAACCATCACCAACAATAAGAGTCAGACTCAGTTTCAGCATGGCACGTAAACAAATCAACTGACCATTGCATTTTCTTTGTCCTAGTTCTAATTCTATTAGAATTATAAGAGAATGGAGGAATTAAGAATTCCTTTCTCCCATGTAATAATTTTCAAATATTCAAATATTCAAATATTTTTAAAGATGACACATTAATATCTTAATGTGTTTACTTGATAAACACTTATTGACGGCACTGTGCAAAGATGAAAAACTGCTTACCCTTCAAAACGGAAAATTATCAAAACAACCTAGATCTGGTGTCCTCTCATCTTCTGAAACTACTGTATGTATTTTCTAATGGCTTTATATAATCTCCTCCTTTAAAAAAGTATGCCTAGGGGAGAGCCTGCATTATGGGTCGAAGAATCATTTATCTTTTTCTTTCTTCCCACTAAGTCCTGTATTCAGTGTCACACAGCTGTGTGTCCTGATATATTGAGGTGAAACCTAATCTGGAGGATTAGAGAAAGTGGCACAGTACCACATGTGGTCAACCTCTCTCCCTCTACTGGGGGGAAGAAAAGATCTTCACTTGGCCAATGGCTGAGTCTAACCTCCTGCCACAAGGCAAATAATTCACATATCAGAAACATAATACTCATTTTCTGAAAACTTGGTATTGAATTAAATGTTCATTCCAAATTTATTTCTCAGACCCCATTAGCAAGTGTTTTCTAAGTAGGACTGGCCAGTAAGCTATTTAGATTATGTGTGTGTGTGTGTGTGTGAGAGAGAGAGAGAGAGAGAGAGAGAGAGAGAGAGAGAGAGAGAGAGAGAGAGAGAGAGAGAGAGAGAGAGAGAGAGATCCAGGATATTTCTCCTTTCTCTCTGGCATGTACTGAACATGGGATCACAATTCCAACATAGTTCAGATAGCGTAAGAAAACCCCTGCGCAGTTCCAGCTCCTACTAGATGGCTAATTTCTGAACTCTGATAATACCGCGTCCTCCATACAGCACCATCAGCTGAAATGTTGGAAGTAGTTTACTGCTTTTGCCAATTTTAGGATCCAGCATCCACCTTCTAATCCAATATATTTATTTTTAAATTATCATCTGAGATAATAACACACACACACACACACACACACCACCCTATTCAGATGAATGTCTGGGTCATCAAATCACAGAGAAACATCCTTTTGTTTGTTTGTTTATTTATTTATTTTTTGCTTTTTTGGGTCACACCCAGCAACGCACAGGGGTTATTCCTGGCTCTGCACTCAGGAATTACTCCTGGCAGTGCTCAGGGGACCATATGGGATGCTAGGAATCGAACCCGGGTCGACCGTGTGCAAGGCAAACGCCCTACCCGTTGTGCTATTGCTCCAACCCCCGAGAAGCATCCTTGATCTACTTAGGTATTGATGCAAAGTGCTCTCTCTCTCTCTCTCTATATATATATATATATATGTATGTATGTATAATTACTATATATAATTATATACATATATAAAGCATGATGGAAGAGGAAAAATGACAAACACTAACTGTAGCCTCAGACCGGTTATCTAAGAGACTGTACCTTGTTGTATTACCCCTCTACTTTTTGTTGAGATTACAGCCTGCGACCATAGAGGCAGTAATAGAGGAGACTTAACAGTGATTTGGGGGCCAGTAAGATACTTCAGGGTAAAAGGTGCTTGCCTGTCACCCAGCCGACCCTTGTTGAATCACCAGTATTCAATGGTTCCCCAAACAGCTCCAGATGTGACCTCCAAGCAAAGAGCGAGGAGTAGCTCCTGAGCTCCAGCTGGGCATGGCCCCCTCTTCTCCAAAAAATGCAATTCCAGAATCAGTGTACAGAAGGAACGCTGTGTCCGTCTCCTCTTGCGAACTGCTGTCTTCTTAGCTCACTTCCTTCCTTTCATCATTGTCTTGGCAACCAACCGCACCTTAATGTGACTTAAAGCACTTTGACCTGGTTGCAGCAAATGTTTCTCAATTTCGACACCCCCCCCCCACCCCAACCTATTACTCCACTGAGATTGTATGGCGTACCTGCAGGAAGGTGGCTGTTTTGATAGATGCAGAAACGTGGGTAAGAATCAACAACTATGGGGTAATACCCATCTCATGGAACATGGGAGCCATAAAGTCTCTCCCATCCTTCATAAAGACAATTTTGAGGAGCACCCTACTCAGCGCCTTAGAAGGCCCTCGCCCAGCAGGTTCAGGTCCACTTACGCAGAGATGATCATTCGGCAACACACCCTTCACTAGCCCTGTCCTTCCCGAGGTCCACTTTTGTATTCTCCTATTGTGATCACTTCCCCAATTTGCATGCAAGCTACTACTTTTTAAAAATGCTTTTAGTTTTACTTTGGGTAGTTACAATATTGTTAAAACCTATAGTATTCATATATCAAGTTACTACAATCTGCTTTTGGAAATAACTGTGATATAGATTTTTTTTCTTTGCTTTTTGGGTGACATCCAGTGATGTTCAGGGGTTACTCCTGGCTGTGTACTCAGGAATTAGTCCTGGCGATGCTCAGGGGACCATATGGGATTCTGGGGATTGAATCTGGGTCGGCCGTGAGCAAGGCAAATGCCCTACCCGCTGCACTACTGTTCCGGCCCTTCTTTTATGTATTTTGTCAATGAGGGTGCTTTGTTCAAGGTCATATGGTGGAATGTAAGGGCATTATGAGTATATCTAAATTGCCCTATCGTAGAAATGTCTTCTTAAATAAAGCAGTCCTAAATTTTAGACCCTTCAAGATCTACTTCAGGGGTGATTCTCCCTCGGGAAGCCCTCCTAAGAAATGGCTAATGTAATCTCTTGCTTTGGGGGTCAGTAGCAGGCTCACAGTGAAGGTATGACAGACTATTATCCTTCTTGAGCACTTAACAAGCTAGACAGATCCCCCCCACACACATGCTCCCAAGAGTACTCTCAATCATACCATATCTTTAATCATTTTTCCAAAAAAATGTCCCCAAGTTTTCAAAATGTCCAGATACTTGACAATGTTACCCTTCTCTACTCTCAGATCTGAGATAGCTTTACTCTCGCTGTAACACTTCAGAATTTCCCTGATCAGTTAGATGGGAGCTTCAAATGTGAATTAGCAGAGGGGCACGGACAACTTCATCCCCCTCCCACTCCCAAGCCCCACATTCATCATTCTTAGCAGATACCTAAATGTTTGCTGAATGCATTTACTCTGTCTTGGTAGCCTACCTGTCAAGATTGGTTACTATTGAGAACTCAGACTGTGTCATCCTTTTCATCAATCAGGATGAGCTCTGCCAAAATGACAAGCTTCACTGTCACTGTATCACTGTCAACCAGTTGCTCAATGATTTGCTCGAGCAGGCACCAGTAACATTTCCATTGTGAGACTTGTTGTTACTGTTTTTGGCATGTGAATATACCATGGATAGCTTGCCAGGCTCTGCCATGCGGGCGAGATACTCTCGGTAGCTTGCCGGGCTTTCCGAGGGGGGCGGAGGAATCGAACCCGGGTTGGCCGCGTGCACAGCGAACGCCGTACCCGCTGCGCTATCGCTCCAGCTTACTGACAAGCTTACTGGATTAAAATGCAGATATGGTAGTGGCTTCTCGTTCCCACTGCGTGTCCAGCATGAAATCACCAAGGGAGTGTGGCTCAGTCACTCAGGAATCCAGTCCTACTGAATATACACTTCCACGTGCATTAAGACAAGAAATGAGAATACAGGAAACCGCATTCTGGTCTTAAAGCTTCATTTGAAGTAACAAAATGTCCTCTACTCAGATTCCTTCTCCTAAGTACGTCTTCTAACTATGACTAACAACTTCATCTATTCTAAATCAAGTGCCATTTAGGGAGTAACATGATTTCACCAGGGGAAAAATGTGGCAGGAATTTATTTTATCCATTTTCAATACCTTAGCTCCTCAGATCACTTTTACAGGAGATGGACTGACCTACAAGCGGAGACTAGTACTGCACAGATAAGGAGTAAAAACCAAGACAAAAGTATGCAGTTGCAAAATGGCCATTTATTGCCTACAGGGGACGGGAGGGGAGGGAGAAAAAGGGAAGTACACAGGTGCAAGGAAACAAGCACATATTTAGCCCTATACATCATGTGTGAGCAGTACCCAATCTCCAAAATGAAAAAAAGTATTTTGTCATCTGACATAGTAGTTAAGGTTCTTAAGCACCTCCCTTCTGAGCTGCCATAAGATTTGAAAGGCAGGTCTGCTTTGTTTAGTCAATGTTCACATTAATGAAAAAAATACTACCACCCAACTGTGTCCTTTTGTACGCACATTACATAGTGTCTATCATGAAAACATCTCAGCTGAGCAGTTGGTCAAGATTCAGACCTCATCGACTATTGAATTTTAATAAATAGAAAAATAAAGCAGCTGGTGATTTTGTCAGAGAGAATGTGTTCAACATAGAACCACTTTCTCCAAGGATGACAGATTGTTAAATGATCAGAACATCACAGAACCAGTCTATTAAACATTAAACACTAGTAAACTATAATTACATGGCACTTCATTAAATCTTCTAATGAAAAAAGTTTAAATTTTAAACTGATTATTAGAACACAGTAACAATTTGATTTAATGCTTGGATTCTTCTTAGGACAAAAGCAAAGTAAATATACAATCTAAACCAGAATTTGTTTTAGAATAGTATCAATAAAAAACTACCAATCACTCAAAGGAAAAAAAATATTAACAAAACCTCTTGCTTAGTTTTAAACTTGTGTGCTTTGCTTTCCAACCACATTACAATTAGTTAACAAAAACATTTCATAGGCTACAGAATGAATCAGATGTATGCAGAATGAGTTATTAATTTAACGCCAAGTAATTAAAATAAATGAACCCTTCCCCATTAAACTGTAAGCTGAGTGGAAGAGTTGATATTCTCATGAACAATTAGTTGATCCCAATTTTACGATTGAAACAAATTACAATAGAAGATATAATTTAACCATAGTGAATTTGCCCAACATCCTGGCCCTTTCAGAAAGAAAAGATCTGTACATACATTTTCTCTTAAAATAAAATTTTACTCCCATACTACTCTCTCCAGAGACAAAAACAAACAAACAAAAGGCTGAAAAGTTCATCTTCATCATCATGTTCCAAGTACTCTAAAGAGCGCTACTCCTTAGCTTCTCTGACACGAAAGCGTGCTTGCAGTCGGACAACTGTGTGAATGCCCATGGTGCACTTCTCAGTGCTGCTGGTGTTTAAGAATTCGCCACTCACAACACTGAACAATCCCAGATCCAGTGTGCAGGAACTCAGCCGTCCAAGCCCGGCCCGCCCCAACAGCTGGCAGAGCACCGCTCAGGAATTTCACAGGTAAGGGAACGTTTTTTAGCAAGTTAAGCACGGGGAAGGACAGTACAGTTTCTAAATAAATACACACCCAGGCTACTGTGTCTCTGAGTGCATCAAGACTTAAACAGTAGGAAAAATAAGCCTGTTCAGTAAGAAGCAAAGCCATCGCTGACACGTCAACACTGAGCCAAATGTGAGTAAAAGAGAAATAAACGTGGTGCATCTCACCACTGATAGTTGGAAAGAAAATAGTCATATATTAGTAACTATAAATACAAAACTGAAGCAAGAAAGGACCACTTCTGAGAAGCTTGCCATGATTCTTAAGCTTTAGAGTTAAAAGTTACAGACATACAAACAGGAAAATTATCTAAATTGGGGAAGATTGTTGTAACAAAAACCTACTACTAATAGCTGCAACTATGACTTCTGAAATTTCTGAAAGCTGAATGTACCATGCTACAGTGCCAAAAGTCATATTATTGGCATTTGCATGCCATTTTCATAATGTGATTTCTGATGACACAAACTTCTAGTATCAGTACAATGCTACTGAGTTTATACTATATGCCATAAAATTAACATTTAATAGACAGAAACGTTCCTATTTCATATAATTTCAAAATGGAAAAATATTTTACTTAAAAACATTCCATTACTTTCTCAATGTAATGTCATGTTTGTTGAATACAACAAATTTAACATGCTTGGTTTCCTTTGGTTCCAAGAATAACTGGTCTAACCAAAACAAACTTATGCCAAAGAAACTACTAAATAGGTTAATAAAGCTTGATTTTCCTGGTATTTCTTGCTTGTAAGAATTGTGACTTAATAGGTAAATGTGCATAAAGAAAAAATTTGATAAAAACAAGAAGTAGGCATGTTTCTCCCTTAACCAACTTCCTGAAAAGAACTAGTTTTTATTTTTGAGAACCTTGTTCAGAACATCCTGCAGTATGGGTATAGGTGCTTTCTTTTTACATTTACATTTTTTACCTTAAACTTCAAGGGTATTATTTATAAAATATTATTCTTTAAAATTAAAAATGCACTTGGCATTCTGTCCATACACAAACTACAACTTTGGCAAATAAGCCAGGTTAAAGATGTAATTTACTTATCTTTGAAGTTAAATTTGGAGATTATAATCCCTTTAAAAAGTTAAAATCACAGAAGCAATCATTAGTATAAAAGTTCTTATCTGGCTACAAATTCAAACTTTTATTTGAAGTTCCTCACTTTGAAAATAGCCTAATTTCCCCTACAACTCAGAGTTTTATAAACATGATACTATTCAAACGGAATGGGTCACAAATCAACATATTAGGAAGGTAATTTTTTTTTCAAGGTAAAGGAAAAAATAAGAGCTAGAGAGTGCCTTGCAAACGTGAGATTTACATCTCTGTCAAAATATATTTAAGAGTGCCATTTTGAAAATGTGCCATGAATTCTTTATATGAAAACATAATTTTTGTGGCCTGCCAAGAACTGGAAAGCCAAAGACGCTTTCTGTGACCAGAGCTACTGCTCAGTCGATGCATTTTACAAAATGATCAAACTCTTAGAAACTCAGGATATACGTTCTCAGAACAAATAAATACTGGGATAAAGTCCATCAAAGAACACAACCTATTTGTGCTTTCGCTACTTCTTTCTATTCGGTTTGAAAGTATAGATGGCATGAATTAATTTGTAGAAACTCTTGGGACACATTAAGTACATTTTTTTTTCACTCATCTAACTATGCTTTTAAGTGGAACATAATATATTTGCCCATGTTCCAGTTTTAATGTGCCAAATGCTCAATTCTAATATAATCCACCACAGAACTAAGTGATTTGATATAAGCCTCAGATAAGCTTTTAACTTTCTCACTTGCTTCTTTGTGATTTAACTGTGAAAACACCAAAGGAAGTGACAAGTAAGAAATGTAGCTTTGTATTTCTGCAAACTACAACATTGAAACAGTGGCCTCTTTAATACATTCACACAGGATGCTTGTTAGTAAAATTAAATATTTGCCTATGAGTATCTGGAAAGCAATTTCAAGAAAGAAAAAAAAAAAGAGCTTTGAACAAGGCAAATGGGAGGGAGGGGGGAAGCTGGTCTCAGAACCCATTGTGCCATACCTGACTTTAACATGTGATATTCAAATGAATGTTCACATGCCTTACATCGAAGAAATGAAACAAAAATATTCAGCTACATTGTACAAAATTTTTTACATAAACATCATAAATCTTGAAGATTTACTATATCTGAATTCTAAAAAGTTGCCTAGAGAATGGTGCTGGGATTCTGTTCTCTGCTTGCTTTCAGGCAGTGCTGTTGCTTAAAAGTTGACACCAGGCACGATATTTTAAAACAAAGTCACAAGCAAGGAGCAGTAAGTAGATTTGAGCCTTTCCCAGATGTCAGTCCTGAGGATGCTGCCGATATTCCCCATCAGAATGTGTAAAGCTATGAGGCGGATACTAATGCCTGAGAGAGTGGGTGACTTGACATGCACTTGCGTGACTGTTCTAATGGCCAACAGTGCAGTTTTCCCTTTCTCAACACTGTTTAATAAATTTAAAGAACACTCCAGTTTGTAGACAATTATCAAGAAATCATATTTAACAGTAAAAAGAAACACATTGTCACAATCTAAAAATGCCCAAATTTTCACCGTCGGATAAAATATGCAGCAGCCCTATGGCATAAAGCTTATGAACGTATTCTGAGAACTAGAAAGCATATGAGCATAAATATTTTACTGTCATTGAATATATAATATATACCATATGTCATTCACCTCTTCCTTTTGGCTTCTCACTGCCAAAGTTCAAAATGGCATGCGTTTTAACAAGACAATACTGAGGAGAGCAGCATTTCTGATCATCTGAATTGGCAGCTCAAAACAGATACCACTCCTTTTACAAAGGGAACAAAGGTGAAGGGTGTATGAAATTTGGGCAGTGGGCCAAGGGAAAACCGTGCACATGAAATTTGGGTTACCATGCCCCAATGTGTGTGCCACCGAAAACAATGAACACAATTACCTACTTCAACGGAGCTACTACCAACATTTACTAAAAACACGTTAAAAATACACAGGATAATGGATGGTTTGAAAGAGTGCAGTTGGAAGCAGAGAGAACCCAATACACACCTTCCTGCAACAGAGTGCCTCGATCATACACAAAATAAACTTAAGCTGTTTACAATGTTTCCCATTTTTTTTTATTTTTTCCCTCTACATTTAACTATTAAAAAAGTTTTTATTAATAAATGGGCTCCTCTGTGGTTCATATACAATCATAAGTGAACTTTAAATTCCATTTTATACAAACATCTCAAAAAATATTGGGAGTGAAGTATGGTAGGAAATATTGCTCACATTGCTAATTAACATGCTTTTATGAAAAGGAGGAAAATGTTTGTTAGTGCATATACCTCCAGAGCAGAAAACCCACCCAAAACAAAAGATTTAAAATAAAACATACAGTAGCTGATTACAAAAAAAGGTAATGTCCACAAAATTAAGTTTTTCATGCTATTCTACTTTCCAGTACTATGCTTCAGGTAATCAATTTGCATGGCTAGATGTTGAATGCTTGAGGTATATAAGAAGGGATACCTGCACATTGAGGAAACGTCATCTTAAAGGTTGTCTCTTGGTTCTGGTACTTTAACATTTTAAAAGTCTATTGTATTTACATCCAGCTTCACTCAACTACAGTGACATTCCAATTACAATAGATGACAAACAATGCCTCTATCACTAGGCACTTTTAAAAGGGAGTTTAGGCTTTACAGAACCCTTCTGATGCAATCCCATATATGATATTACATCATCCCACCACCCTCAGCCCACTAAAATTACCCTTTCAGGGGAAATATCTCATATAGCCTGATTAATTTACTATGGGAGAAATTAGTATAAAATGACCAAAGGAAATGCATCATTTAAAACTAATAAAACAGCCTAAGATGTCAGGTTTGAAAGAGGAAACAAATTGTATATATTTAAAACTAATTAAATAATTTAAATTTGACCTGTACTTTATATATTACTGAGACACAAATATAGGCTATTTTCTTTTAAAATTTCATTCACATAATGGAAAATTTCTTGTTTATTAAAAATATCACATTTTGAGACTAGAAACAGTAAAGTGCATGAAAAGTTTAAAATATAAATTTCAGAAAACTCTTATAGCAGCAAAAAAGCAGAATAAAGAAAAACTTAAAAACACAGACACAACCTTTTTCTGTTACTGTGCCATAATTAGCATCAAGTAGCCAACCAATTTTTCCCCCAGAAAATGATATTACTTTCACTGCCTCTTGAGTCACAGATTTTCAACTGGCCCCTCTCCTGGGCAAAAAAAGGATTCAAACATATTTAAAGAGCATCAACAGTTGGGAATAAACCAGTAGCTTCTTAATTCAACCCTGACAGACAACGGAAACAAAGATTAAAAGCATAAAATGGCCATTTGGCAACTAGAGTCAGGAAAAAATGATCAAAGGTTTTCGACTACTCTCTGTTTTCTCTCTGCCCCAAATCCTTCCTACTGTTACCTCAAAAACCCAAAACCAAAAATGATCTGACCTACAGTGTGGGAAGCATATGAATATTTGTGGTCTTCCACTCTGAAAACTTTAATCAGGGCTTTGTGGGATCACTAGTTATTTAACATTTGACCATAAGAGCAAAAATTATACAGATCATATAAAATCTGTTCTTCTAGCACAGCCAGGCAGAAAAGGGTAGATGAAAATAATGAAAAATACTAGACACTAATTTTGTGAGCATCCTAAACATACCAAATTTTATTTTCAAGACATGTGGCAGTATATTTTACCTGCTGTTTCCCTATTAAAAAAACTGAAGAGACAGAATTAATATTTCTAATAATATTATAACCATTGGGGAACAAAATACAGAGTAATTCTTCAAAAACAAAAAAAAATAAATACAAAAACACCAACCAGAATTTTGTCCAATAAACTGTCATGTGCTATTAAATGCTTGATTTTGAAAGCATATATGCAACCATCTCTAATTTCTAAATTTTTCTTAGTATGACTAGTGGCAATATCATAGTAGTTTATGTTCAAATCCAGCAAATTTAAGTGCTCTGTTACTGTGCAAATGACTTGGGTGCCCAAAATAAGACTGCTATAATGAAAGAAAAAATTGAAATAAAGTTTTCCCTGCAAGGCATGCCACCACTCAGTTTTAAGTCTTGTATTTGTAGCTGTTTTAAATTGCCTTTTACAAAAATGGTTGGCTCATCTAAAATCATTCAAAAGGAAGTATTTGTTTAAAAAAAAAAAGAAATATACTGTTGTTGAGCCTCAAATTGGTGATTTCTCAATTAGGAATGCTAACTTCATATAATAGGAAAAAGATCCAATTTAAAAAGACACATTAAATAAAAAATTTGGAAAGAGTTAATACTTTGGTTCCAGCCCTAGTGCCAAATGATACCAAAATGCACAAAAATGTACAAAATTTTACAGCAAACACATAATGAAAGGAACCTGAAGAAGCAGCTTAAGGATGGCCATACTTCACTCCTACATACTTTGATTTACAACTGTACAGGTCCATAGCAACAGATCCCCGTCCTTGCGGGGCAGTACTCCACTACCTCCGATTAGGCAAGTGAACACCATTGACAAGAGGCAGGAGTGGAGGGTGGAGTTCAAGTTGTGTTAACAGTGAGAAGTGGTCTGAAGGGATGTGAGGGTGTGGACACCCAGTGATGTTGTTCTCAACCAGCCATTGAGGATCTAAAGGCCCCAGGACACCAAGCACGTTCATATGAGTCTTGGAATAGAAAATGTAGTCAATCACGCCCTGGAAAGAGATTAGGGGGAGAGGGGAAAATATATGATTAGCAATAAAAAAAATTTCAAAGCAATCCATAATTTGCAAAAAACCAAAAAAACTGAGTAACCTTCAATTCTGATATCCATTATAGTCCTGACAATGGGTGAAATGAGGCTTTTTCTTCATGGATAGTAAATGAATAAAATAAAAGTGACTTAACAGGGAAATACAGTACTCTCCTAGACAGATAAAATCTTGCATTTTTACATGTAATATAAGCAAAACTGAAGAGCCAAACCACCAAATCATAGCTAGGCATTTTTACAGTTGACTTGTTCTAGTTAGTGAAATCTTACCAATAAGCATCATGGAAATTACACTAAATTAAACATAAGCAGAAAATAAAATATTTATATATGAACATACATGGTAAATAAAAATATTTGTTTTGGTTTAGAATATTCCTATTTGAACAATGTGATATCACTGATACATCTGAACCCCTTGCTACGTAACCTTAGGGGAAAAAAAAAGCAGGGATATGTATCAGTTACGTTTCTCAGACCAAGAAGATTTGGACTGTCTAATAAGTTTCAAAACTAGTGTCTAATTATTCTGGGTTGCATATGAAAGAGAGTAAGTCAAATTAGTTTCTTACCTACATCAAGGAGACCTGAGTCTAAGAATGAGAAACAATTTCTAATATGAAAATACTTCTTTACAAATACTATTCAGAGTGAGTTATAGCTAATATTTGAAGTGATATCACAGTGAAATAGACCACTTAAAATTTAATGCAATATTTTACTGGGCAGAGCAATAATCCAGTGGGTAGGATGCTTGTCTCGCACGTGGCTGACTAGGGCTTGATCCCCAGCACCGTGTACGGTTCCCTGAAACCCACAGGAGTGATCTCTGAGCGCAGAGCCTCCCAAGCTCTTAGCACTGCTGGGTGTCGACCCCAAACAAAAAAATTTATTGTAAAATTTTACAAATAAATTACACCCTTTACTAATTTTGACAGGACCACAACCAAAATAAGAAAACAGTTCTCTTGAAGAAGGGGTCTTATTCAAAATTACTTTACTATACATTAGAGTGGGTCTAGGGATTTATATTCCAAGTACAAATAGTTAAGAAGTATACTAGTAAAGATATCAGAGTTTCATTTTAGCTATTGCCGAGCTTTGCAATGACATTTTTGGAAGACTTAACAAGGATCAAAAAAAAAAAAATTAAGATAAATTTTTTAAAATTTTAAAACAAAAAAAGCAAAAAAAAAAATCCAAAACAAAAAAACATCACAGTGATCAGGATGGTTTTAGCTTGTTTGAACTATAACAGAATGCAAAGTATTCCCAGTTGCTTATGTTGAGTAAAACTGTCTATCTCTTAGCACTTTATTAGATTGTCAATATGCATGTTAGCTGTCAGTGTTGTAGAAACTTCTGCAAACACTGGCTCCATGAGACTGGCCCAACAGTGCCTGGACTGGCCATCTTGCTGGCAGAGAAATAGCCCCGAACCACATCTCCAGAAGATGATCCAGCGGAATCCTCCCAGGTAGACTGGTCTGGGCTGGGAACTCTGGGGCCTTCTCGGGACGGGGTCGGGAAGATTTCCCTTTCTGCTTGAAGGCCCAGCAGCCCCTACCACACCTGACACCTCTCACGTAGAACCAGCCCAGCTCCACAGCTGAACCTCATCAAACTGCCAAGCCAACAAACTGGTCCAGGTCTATAGCTCCCGGCCCGTGCAGCTGCACAGACACCTTCAAACTTCCTAGTACCGTCAGCCCAGTACTGTCACAGCAGATCCAAACGCAAAGTTGCACAGAAGCCCATACGCTCCCTGCGCCTGAACAGTAACACGGCAGACTCAGCTAGCACCGAGCAGCACAGCGGGTCCTCACACCATGACGTCAGGAACATGACTGTGAGCGGTAACAATGATCACAAGTGGACTCCTGCTGACTAGAAGTTTGGAAAATCCCACTTGGCTTTGTGTTGTAACAATCTAAATGAAGTAAATTTGTGTGTGCCTGCAAGGGGGCAGGGTGGGAACCTGGAGGAGGGAAGGGTATGCTGGTGGTGAAACTGGTGTTGGAATGTTTAATGCCTGAAACAAATGATTTCTGAACAACCTGGTAAATCACAATACTATAATAATTTAAAAAAAAAATTCCATGGGCCAGAGAGACAGTAGTAGAGGGTAAGACACTTGCCTTCAAGCGGCCAACCTGGCTTCCATTCCCAGTTACTACACATCCCTGGCAATGCCGGAAGTGATCACAGAGCACAGGCGGCTGTGGCTCAATGCTCAGCTTCAAAAAAACCCCCAAAAAACCAGAAGTGAAACACTCCAGAAATAAAGATGCACTCGTAACCATTTTCTTGGTTTGAAACAAAACCCTCAGAACATGATCATATATCTATGAATTACCAAAGTAATGTACACTGTAGGCACATTTGCACATCATATCATGTTCTGTATTATATTTAAAAGGTATAGGGGCATATACAGGGTAGTATATTAAATATAAAGGGGGATATAGACTAAGGATTTTTTTATTTAAATTTATTTCAAGACTAATGTGGAGTCTTTCTACCTGTATTTGAGGGGAAAAAAGCAAAACCAAACATTTTATGAACATCACGCTAAGCTTTTTTTCTTTAGAGAACATGAAAAGAATTACATAATGTAAATTCTCTATAAGAAACATTTACTACTTGACATACAGAAAACAGTTGCTTGCCATTTCATTAAATGATTCTCGAACACTCAGATTCAGGATTGGGGGAGGAAGGGAAGGCATGGCTGAGAAAAGCAGAATAGCACTAGTTACATAACAAACATTGTACAAAATTAAGTTCATTGTTATAATTGAATAAAAATTTCAATTCTCTTTATTCAAGTGTACTTTGTCCTCGAATCAACTTTTCCATCCTTCCTTTCTTCCATTTCACCTTCCCATCCCATCCATCTACCCAGTCAGCCTATTTATCTTCCCATATATCTCATTCCAGATTTATGGCTCTATATTATCCTCTCATACATTATCCAAACATCACACTCAACCATGCATTCTGGGGCCTTTAATTATATTTTAGCAATCTAATTATACAGTAAGATTTTTTGTTCAATTATTAACATTTTAAAGGTCTTCTGAAAAAAACAGAATTCTAAAATAAGATAATTTAAGACAATAGGCTACATAAGTATTTCAATTTTGTTTTTCTAACTTTTACTTTCTAAACAAGTCAAAATAACTTGAATAAAGACTGAAATAAAGTCAAAATAATTAGGTCTTATTTTGTACAGGGGGTGGGGAACAGTGGGTGATGCTCAAGGATTACTCCAGGTGGTGCTCAAAATTAAACCAGGGCTAGCAGAGACCACCACCAGCATGTTAGCCCCTGGACTATCTCTTTGTTCCCACTTGGTCTTTTTAACCAAATCACACAAACCAAATAATGTTAAGAGTTGTAGAATAGCTGAAAATTTATTTTGAGGAGCTTTATTTCTGAACTGTGCTGAGATGTCTATCTCTATAGTCATACAGAGGATTTCCTTTAAGATTATACAAGAGCAGTGTTATGCTAGAGTTGGTGAATACATATATTTACCAGCATATCAATGCATATGTGATGGGAATAAACTACCACTGGACAGAAGAAGATACTAAAATCAGATCCAACTTTTTCTACTTTATGATTCAAAAACTGACGTTCTGACCCTGCGCCAGGCTGTCTTCTCCGGGGCAATGAAGGGAGGTGGGTTGAGTTTCCCTCCCCGCCCCAGCAGAACCCGGGCAGTTGAAAACTTCCAGAACCCAACCGCAGCCATGCTCAAGGCCACTCTCCACAGGCTCGGACAAGCCTCACCTATGAGGGAACCTGCAGAAACACCCAGCTGTGCGGGACCCGTGCCTCAGATCTCCAAACTAGTTCAGAATGGGACTGGGCCTCCTCCCACCATCTCCTTAGCTTTCTAGTAGCTTGGCAGTCATACCCACAAACTGCACCTGGCACCATATAATCTCATCAATTGCCAAGATTCAGAGACTATGAGACAAAACTCCCGGAAGAGAGAGCAGCACAGAATGTCCTGGGCCTCTTATACTGTAGCCCACTGATGTACCAAAAGTAGCGCACATCTGTTGGGGTTTAACATACATGCTTGTAATCTCTTATACAAGGGCTTAAAAGGCTCCAGGATGAAATTCAACAATCTTCACACACTTTCTTCTTATGGTGGTAGGAAGGTGCACGGTAGTGGGATTGGTGTTTTAATATTAACTGATATGAACTATTGTGAACAACTCTATAAAAATAAAATAAAATTTATGATTCAAAAACTGACTAATAAGACCAGCATATGAATGTCCTTTCTTCTAAGGACAAACATAGGATAATATCACTAACATGTAGGATTTTGAGTAACTGAATGAGGAAATGCAATCGTTTAAAGGGGGTACCTAGATCACCCTGGTCCCACAGTATAGGGAGAAGAAAAGAAGTAGAATGAAGGGAAAGGGGAGAAGAGATATTTGAGAAGCATCGGGGACAGGGGTTAAGGGGACTCAGGTACATTGGTGATGTTATGGAATGACAGAGCAGAGCTGACAACACTAGAATCATGAGACCCAAATTTTACTAATCAAAATTAAAAGATGCCTGTCAATACACAGGCAGGCTGAGGCTAGGTCGGGAAGAGGAAATCTGGGAACACTGGCAGAGGGAAGCTGACACCAGTCGCAGGACTGGTGATGGAACATTGTCAAAACCCCAGCTATGAATCAACTTTGTAATTCACAGTGCTTTAATAAAATTTGGAAAAAAAAAATTCCTTTCTTCTTCCTATTCACTTCTGGGAAAGAGGCTAACACAACACTAAAAATAGAAAAAGGTTAATGGCAATGTATGAATACATTTCATAAATTTTCTTTGGCTTTTAATACTGAATTCTCCCTAGATTTTTTTTTTTTTTACTAAACTACTTTGTAACATCTGCATTTCTTCAAATAGTGTAACATTTTAGTGTAAATGGCTAGAATGTCAGAAAATTGGGGCCAGAGAGATAGTAGGTAGGGTCCTTTCCTTGCAGGCAGCCAACCCGTTTCATTCCTGGCACACTATGGAAAGATTCCTGAGCAAAGCCAGGAGTAAACCCTGAGCACTGCCAGGTGTGACCCCAAAACAAAATGGGGTGGGGGGTAGAGTGAGGATGCTGTTAAAAAGATACACTGTTAAAGCTATAGGCAGATATGGTCAATAAGAAAACTGGTAAAGAGAACGAGATGAAACAGAAAGTCATTAATCATTTAAATCATTAATCATTCTTTTTCCAAAAGAACAACTGGTCTACACTGGGACCTCTAATTTTTTTCTTCTTCAAGTTGGAGTATTGTACTGCTCAGGAAAACATCAGTAAAATGATACAAATATAAAACAAATTTAAGAACAACACATTTTAGCACTCTCCACTAAACAAAACTGAAAATACTATTAAGAATCAATGCAACGTATGAAGAAAATTTTGCCAAAACATATAAGTTCATTCAAGATAAGTTTAGTTATATAAGGTTACATCTTTATTTGAATCCTTAAAGTTAGGGGTCATATGGACAAGTTAAGACTAACTATATTGATAAATGTAAAATGTGTATATATGTAACGTATAAGTGTATGTGTGTCCATGTATATATATGTCTGTGTGTATATATGTGTGTGTATGTGTGTGTGTGTATATATATATATGTGGTCACATATTTGAAACAATTTTTACATCGCCCCAGAGATTGTCACTCACTTTGAAATCAAAGGTGTAATTGGTATAAGGCATCAAGTTATTTTCATAGGCGCTCTTCAGTTGGAAGCCATGCGTGATTCTCCCTTCTGAGCTTCCATTCTTTCCATTGCAGCTGAAATTCATAAGACACTCATTGTACCTTAGTTCCTTGAAGTCTTTATGGTTGTCAGCTACTCCTCCATTGCTTAAATATTCCACAACACCTGGTAAAGTACAAAATAAACACAAAAGTACAAAATTTAGCATTCAGATTTTATACAAGATTTTGTGGCCCAAATTCAATGCCAGGTGAATGGACCATATTAAAGAGGCTTATGAATACTGCCCATTTTTGCTGTTTCAACTTTTAAAAAATCAAATCGTCCGGGGCTTGCGAGATAGTACAGTGGGTAGGGTGCTTGCCTTGCACGTGGCTAGCCCCGGTTAGATATCTGGGGCCCCATATGACCTGTGAGTCTGCAGGCAGTGACTCCTGAGCGCAACAGGGTCAGGAGTGAGTCCCAAGGATCACCTGGTACAATCCCAAACAAACAACAAAACTTAAAAATAGTGATCTCATATAAGAATTTAATCAAACTAAAGGGTATAAGCTTATTTGTAGCAAAATATCGGAATCACCCCAAAATAGCCTCACTTTTCTTAATGGTTCTTCAGATTAAAGATGATTTGCAAAGAGTAAAGCTCAGCAGTAAAACACAGGTCTTGCTTTATATGAGGCCATGGGTTCAAGCCCAGTACTATCAGAGAAAAAAATTATCCCCAAGGCTTACAGTGTTAATGACCAGTCTTGACTTTAAAGGTTCTTAGAATATGCTCTCAGAGCACCACCTCTTTAGTATTTCGGGATGCATTACAACCAATAATTTGGGCAATATATAAATTATAACTCTCAGTGGGTAGGGCGTTTGCCTTGCAAATGGAGATTGATTCCTCTGACTGTTTCAAAGAGCCCGGCAAGCTATCAAGAGCATCCCGCCCGCACGGCAGAGCCTTGCAAGCTACCCATGGCATATTCGATATGCCAAAAAAACAGTACAAGTCTCACAATGGAGACGTTACTGGTGCCTGCTCGAGCAAATCAATGAACAATGGGACGACAGTAATACAGTGATACAATGATGCCATCAAAAACTTTAAAAATATATTTTTTAAAAATACGGCCCTTCCGGCTCTCCGCCAAGATGTGACCCAGGTGGCTGCACGTGTGTGGCCTCTCTGTTGCTGGATGACCATGATCCCAGAGGCCAGCTAAACTACTTTTGGTACCAGCAGCTTCTTGCAGAAATGTCTCTAGACTGTGAACTAAGCCACGGCCCCATGCCACCCCAGGAGGGGAAAGGTTTTTCTCTTTCCGCTTTTCTTTTCCAGGGAGGAATGGCGAGGCAACCGCCATCTTATAAGGACCACTGAAGAGAGGTACAAGATTGCAATGATACAATTTCTGGCAGAAATTTCCTTGGACTTAGTTACTAAAATACTGACATACAGAAATCCAAAACTTCATATCTCTTCATTCTCAGCAATGGAAAACAAATTATCAAATGCTTCCTTTTCAGCAGGTCTGATTTTGTTTTTTTGTGGAAATACTGAATGTAATCAAAGTAAAGAGAAAGCAAAGTGAAAATTATCAGCTACACAGGCAGGGAGCTGGGGATGGGAGGAAAGGTATACTGGGGTTCTTGGTGGTGGAATATGTGCACTGGTGAAGGAATGGGTGTTCAACCATTGTATAACTGAGACTTAAGCCTGAATGCTTTGTAACTTTCCACATGGTGATTCAATAAAAAAAATAATAAATAAATAAAAAATATGGCCCTTCCACACTTGAATGCCAGCTTAAGGTAGGCAACATCATTATTTTGAGCAAGATGGAGTTTTTTTTATTTTTCATTCTAATACCATAAAGAACATTTTACACTAGGCAACAGTTTTCAATCACTCATTCAGGGACCAGTACAGGTTTACTACAGTAAAAAAGCTAAACACCAGAGCTACTACAACATTCATAAGTGAAGACACAGTACCAGTATTCTCTTTTGTTTTGAGGCCACACCTAGCTGTGTTCAGGGCTTACTCCTGGCCCTGAGCTCAGGGATCACTCCTGGCACGCTCAGATGGGGTGCCGGGGATCCACCTCGTTGACCACATGCAAGGCCAGCACCTTACCTCTCTGGCCTCTGCAGTATTCTCTTTTATTACTTCTTTTGGATCACACTCAGCAATGTACAGGGGTTACTCCTGGCTCTGCACTCAGGAATTATCCCTGGCGGTGCTCAGGGGACCATATGGGATGCTGGGAATCGAACCCGGGTCAACAGAATGCAAGTCAAATGCCCTATCCACTATGCTGTTGCTCCAGCCCTGCAGTATTCTTTCTTGAATAATCCTATCTTTCACACACATATAATCCTAAATTGTAATGCCAATGAAAGCTCACAGGCTTAAACAAATAAGATGAGATAAAGATATTTGTAGCAAGTAAACTCAAGGAAAAGGATTAAAAAAAAACTTGCCTTCTGCTACATACAATATAGATAAACCTTAAATGAAAAAATTAGGAGAAAAGCAAATACCAATAAGACTGCTCAAATATGAGATATAAACTAAGAGAACAAAGTTCAAACAAAATAAATCCCCTTTGATTCTGACTAAAGAATTGAATTAGTACAGTGGACTGTAATAGGAAGATATACTTAGGTGGTGGCTGTGGTGTACAAAAATGCACTTGAAAACATATCAATCTCTCTATACTCCTAAAGAAATAGACAGTGATATAAATCAGGAGGACCCCAATAAAAATTTGGGTGCATAAAAATAAGTAGAGAATTAAAAAAACAGGAACATGGTAAGTGTCACTGAGACTCCAATCTAAAATAAAAATGTTGTGAAAGGATAACAGCATCTATGCAAAGGAGAAAAGATATTTTCTAGTTTTGTGATCTTTAAAAACATTAGAACTATTAGCATTTATTTCATATTCACTGTAGAAACTTTTAAATATTTTGAAATTTTGAAACAATTGGAAATATAAAAAGTTTAAAATATGTACCAGTAATAGTAAATGAATAAACCTTTAATGTTTTATATTTGAAACTTAGTATCTAAAGCACAGAGCTAATTTTTAACAATGGTTTAAGATTATGTTAGGGAAAAAAGTAGTTTAGTAGAACTTAAGCAATATTTGAGAATAGTAGGAGAATGCTGATTACTCTCCTGTACCTTTTACCAGGATTCAATTAAAATTTAATGAATTTACTTAAAAGTTGGACTGGAGCAGAGAGGGTAAGGCATTTGCCTTGCACGTGGCCGACCCGGGTTTAATTCCTCCATCCCTCTCGGACAGCCCGGCAAGGACAGGGAGTATCCCGCCCGCACGGCAGAGGCTGGCAAGCTACCCGCGGTGTATTCGATATGCCAAAAACAGTAATAAGTCTCACAATGGAGACTTTACTGGTGCCCGCTCGAGCAAACTGATGAGCAACTAGACGACAGTGCTACTTAAAAGTTGCCATATTGTTGAAACTAGGCAGCTATCTATGTTGAACAATATACTGTCTTTTCAGACCATCTCTCCTTATCATTCCTCAGAAGATGATCTAGTTTCCAGATGCATTTAGTTGTCAGAATTAAGAACAGGAGGTGAGAGGCCAGAAGCAGAGTAAGACAGGGTTATGTATTCCCTGGCTTCCTCTTTATTGGTTAGTCAAGGATTGATTGGCTTAAGTGACTGCTCTTGTGATGTAGCCTTCTCCTTATTTCACTTTTTCCAAGTTCTGGTAACAGTTCTTTCCACTTTCATGCAGGGGTAACAACAGGCCCTAAACTCCCCTACTGGGAGAGTATGTGTCACTAATTATTGTTTTATGGACCTTAACCCCTAAACACACTCTTAGAAGTAACTTCTTTGCCATACATTCTGGCCAAATTATATTATATCTTACTGATACATTCCCTGGCTTTAGAAAAAAATTCTCAAAGATTAGGAACTAACTGGCTTTTCAACCAGAAGTAAAAATAAAATATAAAATGGGAAGTTACAAAGGCTAGGAGACGGAAGGCGATAGCACATGCTTTGCAAGAAGGGAGCCGGGCTCAGTCCCTGGCATCACATGAGCTCCCACTGGGAATGGCCCCTGCATACTACTGTGTGTGCCCCATCCAGGAGAGTAACGAGAAATGCTGTTATAAATACCTGAATCTGGCAATGAGTTAAGATCTGCACATAGCACCAGCGGGATGGAATTAGGATCTGCAGTTGGGCTGCCAGGCCTACTAGAGGCTTTCTCCAGAATGTTTTTAACCTCTGAGACAAACATCATGGTCTGGATGAGCTTCACATCAGAATACTCTGGGTCCCAATGCATGTGGGCATTAGCCACTATCAGCAGCTGTTTGTCTGCAGCATGAATAGGCTTCATACCTAGAGTCAAACATTAGAAAAAGGATAAGGTTATTATAGTAAAAGGCAGTATCTTAAAGTTGTCCAAAACCAACAGCCATAGCTTTACTTTTCCCCATTAATTTTTATTTCCCCTTCTATCTATTAAAGCAGTTCTTAGAAGCTAGAATGCTCAGATTCTCGGGCCAAAGCTATGGTATAGCAGGTAAGGCACTTGCCTTTCATGCAGCTAACCTGGGTTCAATCCCCAGCACCCATGTAATCGCCTAAGCACCACCAGGAGTGATTCCTGAGCACAGAGCCAGGAGGAGCACTACTTGGTGAGGCCGCAAAAACAAACAAAATTAAGTGCTTGGATTCTGGCAATCCAAAAGAAAGAAATTACTCCCATAGATTAGTATCAGCCACAGTAGCCCATCTCTGGTCAAGGTGTGGCGCTGGAATACATACACTTGAAAAGCATAACAGACAGTACTGAAAATCCCAAATGTCTCAAGAAAAATGGTTTAAAACAAATGAACGAACAAAAAACAGTAATCTATAGGCTACATTTGGCATGGACTGGAGTGACCAGGTAGGGCATTTGCCTTGCAGGTGGCCGACCCAGGTTTGATTCCTCCGTCCCTCTCAGAGATCCTGGCAAGCTACGAGAGTATCTTGCCCGCACGGCAGAGCCTGGCAAGCTACCCGTGGCATATTAAATATGCCAAAAGGAGTAACAAGTCTCACAATGGAGATGTTACTTGTGTCCGCTCGAGCAAATCGATACGATTCAGTGATGAATCGTTGATGAACAACGACAACAGTGCTACAGTGCCACATTTGGCACACCACCTGTTTTTCAATATATAATCTTGGTCTGGTTTTACATTTTTAAAGAGTCTACCAAAAGAAATGTTACGTTTGATGGAGACCATATGTAGCACAGCACAGCCTGCAATGTTAATAATCTGGCTCTTCAGAGAAAGCTTACGGACTCCTGCTCTACGTGCCAAGGTAGGCATCACAGCATGATGCACAACATCTTATTATAGTATCTTAATTTGCGGAATTCTTGGTGTAAAGGAACACTTTATTGCTACCCTTTAAATATCATAATAACCTACTGAGACAGGTTTCCAATTACTGAGTTATTTAAACTTTCAGATGAATTTCTTCCCACATCTTGTACTTTCTGTGCACAGTACTGACAGCACGTCAGTAGTAAAAGGCAGTAAAAATAAGGAAGTGAATTTGCTACCCAAATTCATAATACAGACCCAGATAAAGTCATTTTTTAATGATAAATAGTAGTGTGCTCTCAAAATGAGAACTCTTGGGATTTAGCCCTGGTTTTATTACTAATTAGTGTGGTTTCGGGGCCTGGCACTTATCCTTTTGATGCTGGGGGTCATTTAAACAATGAGATACTCAAACTGAAAATTTTAAGATTATCTGCACCCTCCCTGCTCAATATGTCAAAATAAATAGCAACATGTACTTTCAGAAGAGAGGGATAGTAAAATACACTACAAAGTGTTAGAATTAAACTTAGTTAATACATACTGGTAAAGATGTAAGGCAAAAAACTAATATGCATGATGGTGATTAATCACACATATATTCCACATATATTCTGTATGTTGGTAATGTATAAAGAAAATAAGATCTTCCCTAAGGGTACCAAGGAGATGAGGAGACTCATTTACTGTGTATTGCTGGAATAGTAGTAAAGACACAAGACTGATTGATTTTGCTACTGAAATTTCCATAGAAATGCCTCTTAAATATTTTACTAAAATTATAAACTGCAAAACATCAACAGAAAACAACCTGTTTTTCTAAGTATACTAGTTTGGTGAAACTTCCTTATAAAACTGTATCTTCAATGTTGAACAAATAACTAAAGCACTTGTTATATGTGACAGAAATAATTAATTTTAAAAGCAATTAGGTAAGATAAAGCCTTAGTCAAAATTTTCTAAGCTGCCCTCTTCCAAGAAGCATCATCTTCAGTTATAAATTGTACTGTATTAAATGTTGAGAGCTTGCCCCTGAGAACTGATCTACAGAACTGAGTTTACAATGGTGGAGACCACAAAAGGGGAAGGAGATGGTATTAGGTAGAGACAGGAACATGCTGATGGAGGGTGTGGTACTGGAACATTGTATTTATGAAACCCATTAACAGTGTTGCAAAGTAGTGCCTAAACTTAAATACTATGTTTAAAATAGTAAGTCTTCTAAGATTAAAATAAACATTTCAGAATTTGATGATAGTGTATACTACATAATTTTTAATCATTTTTCTCCAGATCAAAAGTAAAATTAAAAAAAATGTAATTGTTTTCAGATTACCCAGAAAGAAAGTGTCAGATTTTGTTAAGAATGAGACTGTGAAAATGACATACAGAAAAATAAAAATGGAGTAGCTAATTGTTTAAAAAAAGGAAACTGAAAATCTCATTTTAGGCTTTGGTGATGGGTAAACTGCAGAACAGTAGGAAAGGAGACTGACAAGATTTGCATGATTTGGATCTGAGGTTCTCAAAATTATTTGGTCTACTGTCTGCCTCTTTTTCAAGGAAAAACATAACAAAACGGACAAACCACTTAGCATCCCACTTGTAAATCTTTTTTTTAAGACAACAGGAAGCATTGCCCTCTCCCCCAATTGCACCAGCTACTATTCACTCCCTAAAGAGCCAGTGGCATTGCCCAATTTTGGAAACATTAGTTTGAATAACACAAATGTATACTCAAGGCAAAAAGTTTTCTTTTGTAGCAAAGTATAGGGGAAAAGTCTAAGTAAACAAGGAAATGCTCAAAGACAAGAAGTGAAAGGGAAGAAATGGTAAGTCAGGTCTGAATATGCAAAGCACATTAAGTTTCTGACTTTGAAGAAGCTATAAATAATCTAAAATGTAAAAGTATCAGGTAGATAAAAGATACTGCTTTTTCCCTGACAATGACTGAGATATAACAAAGAAACTAGAGAAAATGTGCCAAGTACTTAACCTTAAAGACAAAAAGATTTCACAATCAAGAAGCTAAAAATACAGTTAAAAAGAGAACCAAGTCATCATAATTTCCAAATTCAGCTCAACAAAAACATTTCCTATTTAAAATAACCTTTTGAAACAGCATATTAAGGACTTTCCTTTTTATAGATTACCTAGTAATAACCCAAGAAACTTATGCTTTGAACAATTAGTGCTATTTCCTGCCATCATCCCTTAACTTTCCTCCAAAGCCAGTAACTATGCAATAAATAAGAGCAAGTATTTGCACTTGAGACAGTGTTTATTTTTAGAAAGATTACTTAAATTGACTCACCTGCTCCAAATAGTTCTTTGTGGACCTCTAATACCACAGCAACACCAATATTATCTTTTGTCATTACTCTGTTTAGCATAGCTTCGGATCCATCTGAATTAGCCATTGCCACTTGGTTAAATTCCACTGTATGTTTCTGCACTAATGTAAATCTAAAAGACACAAAGAATATTACAGTTTTAGGGACTCGGGACTATCGTGCTAAAATTTACTGAGGAAAAGGAGAAAAAAATAAAGACACCACCATCCACTGTCTCTCTAGTCATATTCTAGGTGCAAGTTGCTACTTGACAAATCGTCCTGGCCAATGAGACTTCTAAAGACTGATTACTGTAAAAACTCTCCAGGAAGCACCATCTAGAAAAAGAAGGTGAAATAAATCTCTCTGTACCCTTTCACGGCACTGCTCATGTGAAAAGAAGCCATCAAGCCATTTCAGAACTTCTGTGAAGAAAAAAATTACCCTTCTCCCATCAGTTAAACTACTGATGGGATTTTCTGATATTAAAAGGTGAATACAACCCAAACTGAGTCAAAAAGTTAATGAAAATGAACCGGGAAAAAAAACCCTACCTACCTATCTACCCTGTTTGCAATTTTATTCTTACCACATAAGGAGACTTATTTGAAAAAAAGAAAGAAAGAAAGAAAGAAAGGAAGGAAGGAGGAAAGAAAGAAAGAAAGAAAGAAAGAAAGAAAGAAAGAAAGAAAGAAAGAAAGAAAGAAAGAAAGAGAGAGAGAGAGAGAGAGAGAGAGGAAGGAAGGAAGGAAGGAAGGAAGGAAGGAAGGAAGGAAGGAAGGAAGGAAGGAAGGAAGGAAGGAAGGAAGGAAGGAAGGCACTCATCTTTACTAAGTGTAGCCAAGTTTTCCATCTGGTTTCTACTAGAAATCTAGAATTGGTTGTATATAAGTGTTCAGAGGAACAAATTTTATAAAATAAATAATGGCTCTCCCTGCCATATAGTTTCAATACTAGTAGTATTTTCTTCCAATAGTGTCAAATTATTTCAGTGGTGTACGGAGAGAACTGTCTTTTTTTAACCTTTAATAGCAAACTGTAATCCCTTTAAATCTAATTTTATTAATTTTTAAAATAAGAATTTTTAAATCTAATTGTATTAATTTTTAAAATATGCATAATTGTCCAAAACCTATTAAATATTTACTGCCTGCTTTTCACGAGGTGTTAGAGTGAAGACATTTTTCCTGCTTTGAACAGACCCCCAACTCACACTTCTAGCTTTTGAAACAGAAACATGCACATGCATTATAGTATTACTAAAACCTAACTACATATACCTAAGTTCAGTGTACTAAATGAAACAGTATTCCTCTCTCTGTTCTAATTCTGAATGCCTCAAATGTATTAAAAGGAATGAAGGGTTGGGTTATGTGTCTACTTCTAACCCATAATGATTAAAAAGAGTAGTTTCCAGTCTCTATTCCAAAGAATTGACCTTTAAACTAAAACATAAAGAATGCACAAGTATTAAGGCAAAAAATGGAATTAATAACATTCCAGAGGCAAAAAAGTGAAAGGCCCCCAAAGCCAAGAACTTTGCAGGTTATGTCTTGGGAAAAAATTGTAATGGTATTAAATGATGTTGAAGATGAGTTCTAAACAAAGATATAATTTATTTGATTTAAAGCTTTTTATTTTAAATAAATCCAGCTGCTTTTTGGAAAATGAATTTCCACTAAGTGGAAAACTGGAAAACCAATCAGAAAGTTTTTGAGGCTTGAGGTAGCTTAGACTAAGGAAAAGAAACAAAAAAAGCCATATTCAAAATATGTTTCATAGGGGCCAGAGATAGTGCAGCAGATAAGGCACCTGTCTCGCATGAAGCTGACCTAGGTTCTACCCCTGGCACCCATTTTGATCCCCCAATCTCCACCAAGAGTCATTTCTGAAGTTAGTCAGGAATAAATCCCCCAATCCGTCAGGCAAAACCCAAAAGCAAAAAAATAAAAATGTTCTATAGGCAAAACTGACTACCCTCAAAACAAAATTTCATAAACATCTTCAGTACTCAAAATAATTTCTTCAAATAATTTTGGGTGAAATTACATGAAGTGTAGAAAATTCCATACATATAGAAGATAAAATCCTATACATATGTAAAGTTTTTCATACATATAGAACAAGTGTGAATAAATCAATCACTGAAAATAATCTGCTTCAATGAATATGAAATTTCAAATCAGATGATAACATCTTATACTAATCTCATTATTAAATTTGTTTGTTTTGGTTTGGTTACACATCATTAATAAAACTGACTCATACAAAAATAACAAATAATTAATAACTGGTCTTGAACTCAGAAAAACGCAAGCCTTTTACCAAATAGTGACACAGCACATCAGAAGTATGTTTAGTGATTTCCAAAGGATTAAAATTTTATATTTGAAACATTTTAGAGAATATGCTATTTTAAAATATTATTTGTATTTCATTTTTGAAAATTCTTCCATGTGTTTACATAATTTTTAATTACTTGTAGGATCTTAAAAGTTCTATAGGGAAATCTGAAAATAAACTTAATTGCATTATTACCAGTATTGGGATATATTTTACTTCTACCGGTCATGTCACTTAGGGGAATGGAAGGAGTGGAACCTAATAAACGAAAATGTCTCCATAAGCTTTCTTCATACCCTTTTAAAATTATAGCTGAATCTAAATCTTTTATTTAAAGAAATATAGAAATAAATCTGATTTCTCTTTCATTTGACACTACCTAAATATCCTTCCAATTCTAATCAAGGGCCAAGAGTGGGGCACCCCTTCAAAAATAATAATAGCTGCCTGCTATTGAGGCTATACTTTACATCATTATGTGGCAGTTCAGTATATATTTCTCCTAAGATTACAAAAACTTTGCAGAGGTGAACACTGAGCTGTAGTGCTAAGATTCATTTTCAGAGACTGCTCATCTAAAACCACATATTTCTGGAATATGAGCCACATCCAATCAAAAGTAGAAGAGTTTAGTAGCGATGGGTTAACTCTCAGGGGTCACTTCTCTGAGCCACCAATGAGGCTAGCTAAGGCTGTTAACTCTGCAACACAGCCCTACCCTCTCTATCCACTTCTGCTTCTTCCTCATTCCTTTCCACAGGTGTTAATCTCTAATGAAATCAACACCTATTCTTTCCCTAACTGCAACTAAGTAGCGGAAAACCAAAATTTAGAAATTTTTCTTTTTTTGAAAATGCAGGTAGTTCGTTTATCTCCAATATCCTAGAACTTCTAAACTCCTAATATCTAAATCATGAATGTCAGTTCTCTAGTCCTAGTTTTACTACTGTAGCACTGTAGCACTGTCATCCCCTTGTTCATCGATTTGCTCAAGCGAGCACCAGTAATGTCTCCATTGTGAGACTTCTTGTTACTGTTTTTGGCATATCAAATATGCCCCGGATATCTGCCATTCGGGCAGGATACTCTCGGTAGCTTGCCGGGCTCTCCAAAAGGGACGAAAGAATCAAACCCGGGTCGGCTGTGTACAAGGAAAACACCCTACCCACTGTGCTATCGCTCCAGTCCTTTATTACTGTAACATATAATTACCTTGATACAGAAACCAAACTAATTAAGATAAATTATTATCCTGCTTAGTCAATCTTATTTTCGTAGCTTGCCCATCTCCTCTTTACCTGGTTTTATTTACTCTTTCTACTCTGTGACAACTTTCCTCAATAGAGATCATGAAAGCTAATTAGAAGTTGTAAAGGTCATCTATCAACGATTACAGAATCCCTAAAAAGTCTATTCTTTACATTACAAAATTATTTTAAGGCATTCTATTTGTTTCCTCAGCAGACTCACCAAATCGTGACACAGATTATGGATTCATCTAATATGTGTATGTGCATGACTGTGTGTGCATGTGCACGTGTGTGTGTGTGTTGCCAAGGATGAGTGCAAGGGCTTACCCATGAGGATGTGTTCTGAGCATAATCAATGAGCCACATCCCCATCCCCCATGAAACTCTTTCTTAAATGCATGCTGTTCCTCACTTTTTTCCCATGAAATTAAGAAAACACATATACACAAGCCTTTAGAAATGAATCCTGTAACAATTAAGAGTAAATTACATGCTTCCAGCTATCTCTTTCAATTTTCTTCATCACTGCTATAGTCATGATTGGACTGTCCTGTTTGGGGCTTTTAAAACTTCCCAATTCGTTGAAGTCCCACATAAAGTGAATTTCAAGTAGTTCATAAAAATAAAACCATTTTTCCGAAATGAAGAACATGTCACTACAACTAACACTCCCTTCCTTAAAGCTTAGGAATACTAAAGCCTAAAGTTTTACCACTTCAGCTTCACCACTCAAGTATCAAAGTGAGAGTGGAAAACTAAGAATTCTTTGAACTGACTCCTTCTTATAAGTAAGAATTAAATAGGAGCACCCATATGCTTTCTGAACCTTCAGAACATTTTTTTGTTGATATGGCTTTCAACACTACTGCAGACAGCTACAATCTATGTTTATATTATTTTATCTTATACTATTTTAAAATTATATTACACTAAAAAATACAGTAAGAAATAATCAGCCATATTCTATCCATGCTACCCTAACAATAATTTTATTTCTTACTTTCCTCCCACACACAATCAAATATACTCTCTAGTCCCTCTGAAACACATATGAAGGTCTGTTTCCATTCTATTAGATGTATCTTTGTGGTAAGACATGCTGCTTCAGAGTTACTATCTACTCATTAAATCAAGCCTGCAAACCTTGGTAAATTTGTAAACTTACTTCCTTATCCCAAGTTATTATATTCTTGTGTCTTAAACTTGTCTCCTTATTTCAAATTACTTTATTATTTCTACTCTGTAGTTAATATTCAGATAAGAATTATGTCCAATTTGTTTTCATTTTAGTTTAAGAATTCTTCTGCATTTTGGTGTACCTTTTTAAAAATTTTATTTCAGAGAAGGTCAAATGGATGTATGAGCTTATTTATAATGACAACTGATATGCAAAAATGTAAATTAAAAATCCCATCCTTCTTACGTAATTGGGAAAATACTAGGTTATTTCAAATATGTAAAAACAAGACTAAAATAAAGCCAATGCATCTAATTAACAAAGAAAAATACCAAAATTGAAAAGGAATATATAAACAGAAACACAAGTTTAAAATAATAAAACTATTTCAAGGACACTTAATTGTATCTATACATTCATTAGCTCCTTTAATTCTTACTTCTGAAGTAGGCAGTCTGAACACGCATTCCATGTTATATTAGACCTCTATAAAATCACTTATTTTCTGAATATTAGTCTTTAAGCACACTCATACTGATAGTACTCAAATCAACTAATAGCCCTGAAAAAGTACTCATCATATTTTCTGTATGTTTGATAATGTTTTCCAACCTTGTACTCCTTTATCTACACATACCTATGTCTATCTTATCTATATCACATTCTTTCTTACATGCTGAGTTCTTACTCAAGTTCTGAACAGGGAACTATGGGTTGTCTATCTTTATGCTATCAAGAGAATAGCACCTGTTACAAAAATTACACTTAGTAAATATGTTGTAAGTAAATGAATACATTCATAAAAGGAAAATAAAAGATAAAAATACTATTAAGTCTAAAATAGGTCATCAAAAATTATCAGAATCTCATAGCACCTATTTCTAATATTAAGTGGTATGACTTATTTCTAAAAATAGAACATTTTATCCATAAAAATATAATTAGATATACTGTAACACCACATTCACAATTTTTAACGTGTGACAGTGAAAGAAATTTACACCATTACAGTTTCCTTAACTCACTTTTCTGTTTTGAAGAATATTGCACAACCATCCACATGCTTTCTCTCCTGCTCAGACATGATTTTGGCACGTGACTTTGGAGAAAAAAATCCATCATATCCACGCTCCTTCAATGCTGGCAGAAAGAGAGTGAAGTATTGCTCTGTTTCCACTTCCTGAGATGAAAGAAAAGTTATCAACAACATGATGGAGGAATACTCTGATTAAGAAATAAAAATAAAAACATTTTGAAAAAGCAGTTATGAAAAACACGTAAGTCAAAATAATTCATATAACAAATATTATCTAGCTATCTTACCTTACTGCCATTGTCAAATGACAGCTTTTTAAACCTGAAAAAACCAGAAATGTAACATGATTTTCTACTCGGACAGCTAGTTGGGTCCCAGGTCTCTTAACTCCCAATTTAGAGTTATTCTATTACAGTGCATTTTCTCAAGAATAACAAAGTGTTCACTATTTTATAGATTAAGTATTCGGTAAGGGTAAATTTTAAATATAAGAATTAGAAAGTCATTTATTGTTCTCAATTAGTGAAAAGTACTAAGGGGGAATCTTAAGATCAACAAAAAATTATATGTCCAGGAACTTCTAGGTACCTGAGAACCAATAAAACAAGCTCTTTAATTTAGTAATTAGCAAATTATTTCATTCTTTGACCCATAAAATAGTTTAATATTTAAAAATGAAATAATTGTGAAGATCATTTATTTATAGTAATGGTCTTAATATCATTTTGTGACAGTAAAAACACATTAGCCTAAATGTCCAAAAGTATGGAAAGATGCTAAAGCAATTAATATCTAGTCTGTCCAAAAGTAGGCAAAATGAGAAAGCAATTACTATATTCATATAATTGACTTTAAAGATCATTAGTAATAGAGTGAGGATATTAGTACTACAAATATTAAATCAGGCAATTAAGTAACTACAATAAGCCTTATTTTGTTTTTTCTCCTCCTCCCAATTCTGTCAGTTCTTAGAGTTTAGAAGAAAACCTAATTTTAAAAAATTTTTCTCAGGAAATCATAAAAATGATTATCAAGCTATTCCAGCACACACACACACAAAAAAAGATTTTAAAAGTGCGATTTCCTTCTAGGGATATGATGAGAAAATAGTATAAATTTATAATACTTAAGATTTTCCCACAGATCTAATTTTTTTTCATTGTTGTTGTGTTTTGTTTTGCTTTTTGGTGGGGGGAAGGAGGGAACACTCAGCGGTGCTCAGGGATCACTCCTGGCAGCACAGTGCCAGGGTTAAAACTGGGGTCAGCGATGTGGAAGGCAGCGTGCTTTTGACCCTGTACTGTCTCTCTCATCCCACAATCATGTAATATGGTTTTTAAAGTTAAAAGTTACCCCACCCATAAGGAGAGACAGCAAAAAGGGAATGCCCTGCCACAGAGGCGGGGTGAGGTGGGGGCGGGGGGAGTGGTGGGAGGGATACCGGGATTATTGGTGGTGGAGAATGGGCACTGGTGAAGGGATGGGTACTCGATCATCGTATGACTGAAACATAAGCACGGAAGTCTGTAACTGTACCCCACGGTGATTCATTAAAAAAAATAAAAAAGAAGTATAGGATGGACTACAATTTTCAATATAAAGTTGAATTTACAGTAAAAGATAATATACAATAAAAAAAGATAATATACAATAATCCCTATTGCAAACATCTGCTACAAAGCTTGCCTTTGCATATACTCTCTCCCTTATTTTTTAATCTCTATTTATAGATACATTTTATACATATATGTATATAGTAGTATATATAAGAAATACAGATATGTGGATATTAAAAAAAAAGCTACCCCATCCTTGATTACTCATTAGCTGAGTATTGAAAAGAAGCAAAATAAACAAAACCGTATTTCAATAGAAATGTGCTTCTAACTAAATTCATTACTTTTAAAAATACATCAAAATGAAGTAATTTTTAAAATAAGGCAAAAATATGATTTTTCATGTTTAAAACATTTACTATAAAGGAACAACAGCTTTTCAAAAAGGATTTCTCCGGGGCGGGAGAGAGTGCAACAGGCAAGGCACCTGCCTTCCAGAGCCAAGCCAGGTTTGGTCCCTGGCCCTGCATCTGACCGGTCCCCCGAGCAAGGAGAGATACTTGTGCAGAGCCAGGTGTGGCTCCAAACAAAAAGCCCAAATAAGAAATAGATCTCATTATTTTAAGTTAAATTTATATCTCTCAAAGATATAATCTGCAGTTTTCTCTTTTAGCAGATGACTTTTCCTTGACATGAACTGTTCATATGAATAATGGGTGAAATTCACTTTTACTTAAAAATGTAAATGAGTACCTAAGTGGATAGCTATACTTAGCAAAATAGCTTCACTGTGAAAATGCTTTACGTGCATATTAAAACTGTCCTTTTTAAGATAATAGAAAACAATTCTTTTTGAGTTTTGCTTGAAGACAGAATCTCTCCAGAGGTCAAATCTTCTATTATTTTTAGTTCACTTTTAAGTCAAAGGCAATTTAATTTCTGTAGTGTTACCTGAAGACTAATGATATCTGCGTCACAGTTAACAATTTCTTCCATAATTCCCTTTTTCCTGTATTCCCAGTTTAATGCCCAGGATGGGCAATAGCCATATAGCTGCCGGGTGGCGTATTTATCACATAACACATTGTAACACATAACCGTGAATGATGCTAAGAAGTGGGAGGAAAAAAAACAACAGACAGAGGGAGAAAATTAGGCAAATTTTTCCAAGTAAATACATTCCAAATATCACTACGAAATGCTTCAGCAAGAGATTGTTAAACTTTATCCACTGTGGTCCCTTCATATTGAAGGTTTTATTTTTTACTAGAATTAAACTAACATAAGGTTGAGAATTAAGTTTAAAAAATTAATTTTTAAATCAGAACATTAATTTTTTTTGTATTTAATTTCCTAAAAAAAATTCTTTGTACAAAGAGAAAAAAACTATTTCATATTTATTTTCATTGAAATCATCTGTTTCAGTTCATTTTTAATTAACCAATAATCCAGACTCTTTTGGGTCATGTACTATCGCACTGTGTGGAGCCTAAAGAATATGAACTAACAAATTTATAAAAGATTCCCTTCTATCAAATCACATGTTCACTTCTTAAATTATGAAACTACTCTGAGTGAAAAGCAGTTTGTATGCTTGCTGCTGAAAAGTGTACTCTAAGGACCAGAAGCATTAGTTAGGAACTAAGAAATGAAAAACTCTGGCCCCCAAAGACCTATAAAATTAGAATGTGCTAGCACAGCGGTTGGGTGTTCGCCTTTCACGTGGCCGACCCGAGTTCGATTTCTCCACCCCTCTCGGAGAGCCCGGCAAGCTACAGAGAGTATTGAGCCCTCTCAGCAGAGCCTGGCAAGCTACCTGTGCATATTGGATATGCCAAAAACAGTAACAATAAGTCTCTCAATGAGAGACGTTACTGGTGCCTGCTCGAACAAATGACAGTGACAGTGACAAAATGTGCAATTTAACCAAAATTTCCAAGTGATTTCATTTGCACACACATTTTGGTTTGACAAATTATTTTTATCAGGGTTTGTCAAACCAACGTTGTTGTCTACGCTGCTTGCCCATTATATCAATCTGCATAGCTACCTAAGGCTCTCCTACAAAGTCAATATATTTTGTATGTTCATATTTTTTCAAAGCATCTCAGGTGATTATAATGAGCATGCATGATTGAGAATCATCCAAATAAAACATAAAAAAATGCAATATTTGATTGAACTTGATTCAGATTCAGATGATGGAAAAGTTATTAAGAGAAACTTATTTCAGTTGGTTCAGGAATATAAATGCTGGCTATTTTGGACACTGGACCTTTTTCCCACTGTACTGGAATTAAACCAAACAGCTTTTCATTACAGTTTTGTGGTTCTGGGAAATCATATACATTTCCCTATCCATCAGAAGTCACATTTAATCTCTTCCTGTGGCACTAAGATTCTCTCATGGAAGCCCCATATATTCCAAGAAAAATATATAATATTTTTTCAGTAAGGAAGACCTAAAAACACACTACTTTGAGAATTCAACAAATAAAGAAAACTTGTTTCCATTTTTCCTTTCCTTAATGGAAATACAGGTCTAAAATATTAGGACACTGTATCCTTTAAGGTTATATATTCACTCATGTTCAAAAAAAATATTTTAAAAATTTAGAAAGTAGTTTTAATATCAGAACAATTAATCATATATACAGAAGTTAAATATAAATTAAATCGCTCTAACCTAAGACATCCCTCTGTTTAGACTATCAGCACATCTCAATAATACAAATCTTACTCATGGTAACACTGAGCCTCTGAGAACATGTTGATACTACAGTCTAGAGTATGATGATTTTTAAATTACTACTTCTTGAAGATATAGAAGTTTACTGTATATGATATTTTTCATTGATAAGAAGTTACTCTTCCCACAATGTCCAGTACCAAAGCAAAGAACAATTTTCCTAAATCCTCTCACATCATTTTTGTTGTTGTTGTTCTTTTTATTAAAAAAAAAAAAAAGAAAGAAAGAAAAGTGTCAGGAGAGCCACAGGAATAGCTCTTAGCTCAAGTGGGTAGAGAACACACTTTGTATACATCAAACCCTGAGCTCCATCAGGGCCGAGCACAGTATGGTGGGCTGTGGTAGAGATTGGCTGGGCTAGTTAGCCCTGATGGTGCCCATCAGAGCCCCAGTCTGACCCTCCACACCACTGTGCCCCAGCACCTCTTGGCCCCACTGCCAAGTCAGGCATCACCGGGAGCAGCATCTGGACCTCAAGCACCGAAGGGGAGTCCCCTTTCTTACAAAATGAAAGACAATGGCCTTATACTGCTTTCAAAAATCTAAATCTGTTGCTTTACCTTTTAAAAATTAAGGTGTTTGGGGCTGGAGCGATAGCACAGCGGGTAGGGCGTTTGCCTTGCACAAGACCGACCCGGATTCAATTCCCAGCTTCCCATATGGTCCCCCGAGCACCAGCAGGAGTAATTCCTGAGTGCATGAACCAGGAGTAACCCCTGTGCATTGCTAGGTGTGAGCCAAAAAGCAAAAAAATAAAAAAATTAAAAATTTAAGGTGTTTTATTTGTGATTGGTTTTAGTTTTCTTGCCCAGTATGGGGGGGGTGAGGGGAGAGGCAGAAAACAATAAAATATACACTTGTTGATTTTAAAATAAGGAGATATGAAAACTACTGTCCCAAACTTAAAAGGCATTTGAAGACACACCAATTCATAACAATTTATGTTTAGTATAATTCCCAATAATAAAACATCTAATAAACAGTAAGAAGCCCTAGAAATGATATAAAGTTATTTCTAATTTTATTATACTATTGCCTGACACAGATAAAAAAAAGTTTCTATTTTTACATTATTAGTTTTGGACTTACTAAATTACATCCTGAAAACTCCTCAAATACCCTATAACATTTCTAACCTCCCAACGTGGTATACAGTTTGCTTCCAATATGGCAGCTGTAAACTTAAAGACTAAGTTATTCTTTAACAAGTGTTATCAATTTACCTTCTCAAGAAAGATAAATTATGTAGATGGCTTAAAATTTATGAAGAAAATTCCTTATTCTTACTCTGTATCTCACAGTGATTTTTAATTAAATTTTTTTAAAAATTCCTTATTCTTAATGTGGGTTAATGTTGTTTTTTAAGTCTAACGTGTTAGTAATTTTTTAACTTTACTGTCTTTGGGAGGTAAAATTAAGGTCTATTTATCACAAAGCCAAAATGGCACATCAAGTATTTCTAAAAAAAGTCAAGAAGAAAATAAGAAAAACTACTTACCTGATGGCAGAATTTGGTCTCGTTCTTTTAATGTAATCCATGGCCTCGGAGGAAGCTGCTCTGGATGAACTGAAAAAAATTTTTGAAAATAAGTTCATGAGTATCTTAAACATTTTTATTTATTTTATAACATCAAACTAATATTTGGTTCACAAACTTAGAGCTTTCCCTTCAGTTATAAAAAAAAATCTAAAACTGAAATATAAATAAAGACTTTTTTTTTTTTTTTGCTTTTCGGGTTATACCTGGCGATGCACAGGGGTTACTCCTGGCTCTGAACTCAGGAATCACTCCTGGCGGTGCTCAGGTGACCATATGGGATGCTGGGAATTGAACCCGGGTCGGCCGCGTGCAAGGCAAACGCCCTACCCGCTCTGCTATCGCTCCAGCCCCTAAATATAATAAAGACTTAGAAGCTGAAGGAATTTTAAAGATTTATACAGAAAATACACACCAATATCTTAAAAGAACATTAAAAAACTCACTTATGGCAGTTCCATTTAGAATATTTGTGAAAAAGTACATATTTTAGAACCTTAAAGAAGATCTTACATCTTATACCTATAAACTGTGTTGACATGCTTGAAAAGCAATGCATGTGCTTTGCTTTGCATACTAACTTACAGTAAATTTTCACATGTGGATGAATTAAAACATTCAATTATCTTTAAAGAAAATAACTGTAATAAACATATAATAAAATTTGATTTTTTAAGTGATTTTGCAGTTCTATGCCCTATGGTGGAGCTCAGGGACTACTCCAAGCAAGACGCCAGGGGGGCCATGCAGTGTTAAGTCTGAACCCAGGGCTCCCACATGCAAAGTTATCAGCCCTTTCAGCTGTATCTCCAGCCCAACTTATTCTTTAAGTGAATCATTCATTTCCTAGTTTTTATCTTTCCTTTATAAATTCAAAGCAGTACAAGCTGGCTCTGGGTGCCCAGTCTATGCACACCCAGAGCTGAAGATCAACTAATATCACAGCAAACCACGTTAAGCACAGTCAGCCAGCACCAGTGCACAGGCCTGTGAAATCTGACACAAGTGACCCGCATCAAATAATCTACAACACAGAGAACACTGGCTCTGGGCTCTAGTAGGTGCACGCCCTGAGCCGCCTACATAATGAACATCTCAGCAGACCAGTCTTGAGTCTATGAGGCCCAGTGTTTACACCTCTTCTGCATATCCCACACCTAACACAGCATCTCCCGGGACCAGCGCAAGAAACCCAAAATGAGTAATAAAAACTAATTATGTTGGATAGCTTTGACAGGGAAAGAAGAGAGCACCTGACAGCTGGTCCACCCTGAGAGTGGCGCAGGATCACAAGCAGTGAACTGGAGACACTCACTCAGTTTGCAAGTGGCACCAATAGGGAAGCAGTACAAAACCCCACCATGCTTAGTGAGCAAAGACTCAAGCAGTACAAACTGGATAATCTCTCAGTAAGGGCTCTAAAGCAGATGTTTAATGAACTCAAAGAAATAATGGAATGAAGAGCCAAAACACACAAGAGGATATGAGAGTAGAAATAAGAAACTGCAAGTAGAAATGACAGAACTAAAGAATTTGGTAGGTGAAATGAAAAACTAACTGGAAGCTTTCAGTATCAGAGGACATAATCAGTGAGCTCCAAGATGAGAAGCAGAAAATCCTCATACAACAGCAGAATATGGAAGAAGGTCTCAAAATACATTAACAGTACACAAGAAAACTTGGGGATTAATTCAAGACGAGTAACATGAATCATCAAAATCCCAGAGGCCCAGAAAGAATTAGACAAAGAAATTATCACTGGGAAGTTTCCTGAGTTGAAGAGTACAAGCACCCCTGCATGCACCCGGGTTCAAGAGGCCTGAAGGGTATCAGCTAAAAGAGATCCATATAAAAATGCTCCAAGACACATGCTAATCAGAATAACAAAAACCACAGACAGAATAATAAAAGCACCAAGTTCAATTAAAAAAATTACATACAAAGGAGTGTCCTTAACATTTACCACAGATTTATCAAATGAACCAGCAGGCCCAAGGACAAAGACAGGATATAGCTTAAAAACAATTATGACAAGAAAAACCTTACCAAGAATACTATATCCAGCCAGACTCTCATTCAGATTTGAAGAAATAATACAAACTTCATGGATAAGCAATAGCTCAGGAATTTCAGACCCGAAAAAAAATCTTTATAAGAAAAAAATCTCATAAACAAACCAAACTTCTATAGAAAGATGGCACAAAACTCATACTAATAATCTCAATGTTAATGGCCTAAACGCACCAATTAAGAGATACAAAGTGACAAGATGGACTGGAGCAATAGCACAGCGAGTAGGGCTTTTGCCTTGCACGCGGCCAACCCGGGTTCGATTCCTCCGTCCCTCTCGGACAGCCCGGCAAGCTACCGAGAATATCCCCCCCGCACGGCAGAGCCTGGCAAGCTCCCCGTGGCGTATTCGATATGCCAAAAACAGTAACAAGTCTCACAATGGAGACGTTACTGGTGCCCACTCATGCAAATGGATGAACAATGGGAGGACAGTGCTACAGTGCTTACAGAAAACACATGTGAACAAAAAGGGCAAGCACAGACAGAAAGTCAAAGGTTGAAGACAGCATTTCAAGCAAACAACCTCCACAAAAGGGCTGGTCATGCTGGCTTCAGACAACATCAACTTCAAGGTTTAAATAGTTGTAATAGACAGAGAGGATCATTTCTTAATGATCAAGGGGTACGTACATCAGGAAGAATTCACACTCCTAAACATATATGCACTTAACAAGGGACCAACAAATACTTTAAACAATTGTTAATAAGACTTAAAGGTAGCCATCAATAATAGCAACATAAGAATAGCTGTAGACTTCAACATTCCTCTATCACCACTTGATAGATCAACTAGAATAAAACTCAGCAAGGAAATACTGGATTTGAAGAAAGACATGGTAGAGAGTGGCTTAGTAAATGTGTGTGTGTGTGTGTGTGTGTGTGTGTGTGTGTGTGTGTGTGAGAGATATACTATTAATCCCCAAAGCCAAATACCCATTCTTCTCCAACATACAATGGACATTCTTCAGGACAGGTCCCATCCTGGACCATAAAAAATACCTCCACAAAGTTAAGATCAACCATCTTTTCAGGCCACGATGCACTGAAAATAGAAATTAAATGCAAACAGAAATGAAGAAATACTCGAACACCTGAAAGTAAACATTTCACTACTGAACAACTTAATGGGTCAGAGAGGAAATTCGAGGGGAACTCAAGATTCCTAGAAACAAAGGAGAATGAGGACACTAGCTACCAGAACTTGTGGGGCATAGCAAAAGCAGTGTTAAGAGGAGCTCACAGCTCTGAAAGCATTTATCAAGAAGAAATATAAATAAGCTTAAGATCTTGGAAAATAACCAATGAAAAGAGACCAAAGCAGGCAGGAGGAAGGAAACAAAAAAACTTAAGAGCAGAAATTAATAAACTGTAATCTAAAAAAAAATTCAAAAGACAAGAATACAAGAGCCGATTCCTTGTAAAAATAAAACCATAAACCACTAGCAAAAAAAAAAATCAATAAAAAAAAAGGAGGGGAGGGCAGACAAAAAGTATAGCAGGTGGGGATTTTTTGCACACGGCTAACTTTGGTTTGATCTCTGGCACCCCATATGGACCTTCAAGCCAGCCAGGAGTGACACCTGAGTGTAGAGGCAGGAGTAAGCCCTGAGGGAGGGAGAGAGGAAGAGGAGAAAAGCGGGAGAGGGAAAGAGAAAGGGAAGGGAAGGAGAAAGAGAATGAGCCCTAAATAACTGAATCAGAAATGAAGGGGGGACATCACAACAGAAACTACAGAAATTCATTAGATAACCAAAGATTACTTTGAAAACCTTTATGCCATGAAATAAGAGAACTCCTAAGAAATGGATAAGTTCCTGGATTCCTATAACCTCCCAAAGTTGAACCAAGATGATATGGAATACCTGAACAGATAAATAAAAAGTGAAGAAATAAAAATGGTAATCAAAATTCTCCCAAAAAACAAAAGCCCAGTCCTAGAAGGATTCATCACTGAGTTCTTCCCAACCTTTAAAGAAGACCTACTGCTAATCCTTTTCAGGCTTCTTTAGGAAACTAAAAAACAGAAACACTTCCAGCTTCTACATGCAAATATCCTGATACCAAAGAAGACAGTAAAGGGGAATTACAGACTTATATTCCTGGTGAACACAGATGCAAAAATCTTCAACAAAATATTAGCTAATTGATCCAACAAATCATCCAAAAGATCATACACCATGAAGAAGTGGAATTCATCCCAGGGATACAAGGATGGTTTAGCATAGTCAAGTCAATGTAATACACCTTATCAATGAAGAAACAAAACCTCATATGATCATAATAGTAGACACAGAGAAAGCATTTAACAAGATCCAGCACCCATTCAAGATTAAAAAATAAATAAAAAATAAAACTCTCAACAAAATGGGAACTAAAGGAATTTTCTTCAAAATAGTCAAAGCCACTTACCACAAACCTAAAGTCATTTACCACAAGCTCACACTAAACATTATATTCAATGGGGAAACCCTAAAAGCCTTCCCTCTAAGATCAGGCACAAGGAGCTGGAGAGATAGCACAGAGGGTTGGGTACTTGCCTTGGCATGTGGCTGACCTGGGTTCAATCTCCAGCATCCCATATGGTTCCCCCAAACACCACCAAGAATAATTCCTGACTAATCCCTGAGCATCAAAGGGTGTGACTCCCCAAAAGGAAAAAAAAAGATCAGGCACAAGACAAGGTTGACTACTCTTGCCACTTCTATCCTATATAGTACTGGAAGTACTTGGCATAGCAACTAGGTAAAAAAAATATATTTAGGGTATCCAGATAGGAAAGGAAGAAGTGAAGCTTCTTGTAGTATTTGCAGATGACATAATATTATATTTAGAAAGCCTTAAAGACTCAACAAAAAAGCTTCTAGACACAATAGATTTGTATAGTAAAGTGACAGGCTACGAAACTAACATGCACAAGTATATGGCTTTCCTATGTGCAATAATGAAATAGAAGAGAGATTGTTTTTAATCCCATTCACAATTTTGCCTAAGAAAATCAAGTATCTAAGAATCAGCCTTAACTAAAAAGGTGAAAGACCTATACAAAGAAAATTCAAAACCCTACTTTAAGAAATTAAAGAGGGTAACAAGCAATGGAAAACCCATCCCCTGCTCATGAGTTGGGAGGATTAACATCATCGAAATGGCACTGCTCCTCAAAGCATGACACAGTTTCAGTGCAGTCTTTATAAGGATACCCTGGCAGGACAGCATTTGGCTTCACTCACTGCGATCAAAATTGCTGACATGAAAAAAATGTTCACCCCCCCCCACACACACACCTGCCATGAATGAAGCTGGATTTAAAAAAAAAAAAAAAAAGATACCCATGACATTTTCAAAGAAACAGATCAAACACTCCTGAAATCAATATGGAACACACACACACACACACACACACACACACACACACACACACACACACACACACACACACACACACACGAGCGCGCGCGCGCCACCCAGTGCCAAAGCAAGAAAAAAGAAGATGGGAGGTATCAATTTCCTCAACTTCTAATTGTACTACTACAAAGTAGTAATTAAAACAGTGTGATACTTGAATAAGGACAGACCCTCAGATCAATGGAATAGAACAGAAAGTCCAGAGACAGATTTTCAAGTATATCGTCAGCAAGTTTTCAATAAGGGAGCAAAAAATATGAAATTGAGTAAGGAAAGACTCTTCAACAAGTGGTGCTGGAAAATCTGATCAACCACAAGCAAAGATAAATTAAATAAACTCAGGCCTCTTTCTAATGGCATGTACAAAGTCAAACCAAAACAAATTAAAGAAGTTATATCAGACCTGAATCCATAAGGCATACACAGGAAAATATAAGCAGAATTCCCTAACATTGAGACTCGTGTCTTTAAGGATGAAATGTCACTGACCAAACAATTGGGAAAATTAAAAATAAACAAATTGTTTAAAATTAAGAAGCTTCTTCACCTCAAAGGAAACAATGCCCAGGATACAAAGACAGCCCACAGACTGGGAGAAATTACGTCCCTACCACTCATTTGATAACAAGAAAAAAATGTTCAATCCTATCAAAAGTGAAGAGAGGAGATGAACAGAAACTTCCTCAAAAAAGAAATAGAAACGGCCAAAAGGCACGTGGAAAAACATTCTGTATCACTAATCATAGAAATTCAACTCAAAATAACAATGAGATATCATCTCACACAAAGTGACTGTCACTCATCAAAAGGAACACCACCAGTGTGATTGAGAATGTGGGAGGAAGAGGGACCCTCATTCACTGCTGGTGGGAATGTCAAGCGGTCCTGTCTTTTTGGAAGACAGTACAGACATTTCTCAAAGATTGGAAGTGAGCAACTCCAGCAACCCAGCTCCCCCTCCTGGGAACAAACCCAAGGTACAAAAGCACAATGTAGAGAAGACATTCCTATGTTCTTTAAGCAATATTCATAATAACTCAAAACTGGAAATAATCCAATTGTCCAAGAATAGATAACTGAATAAATAAACTATGCTACACATAATACACAAACAATTCTGGCCATTTTTTTGCTACATGGATGGATCTGGAAAGTGATACATCAGAGGAAAAGGAACAGACTTAGAATGATCTCTCTTATATGTGGGATATAAAGGAATTTCAAAGAGGAATATTAAATGCCCAAAGGCAATAGAAACGAAGAGCCGAAGAACTGGTCTTCAGGAGAAAGCTTGCCACTGGAATGGGTGGAAGAATAGTTAGGGAAGGGAACACTGGGACAATGGAGGAGGGAAGACTGCCTGCCACAGAAGCAGGCTGGGGGTGGGGAGGTGGGGCAGTTGGAAAACTAGGGACACTGATGCAGGGTAGTGGACACTGGTGAAGGGATTGGTGCTGAACACTGTATGGCTGAAACTCAATCATAAGTATCTGTCTTTGTGTTTCACAGTGATAAAATCAATGCAAATCAAGAGAATAAAAATACATGAAAAGTAAAAGAAGACTGGAGAGACGCTACAGGGTGCCTGCCTTGCACGGAGACAACCCTAGTTTGATCTTCATACGGTCTCTGAGCAGGATGAGGAGTAACCCTGAACACAGAACTCAGGAATAAGCCCTGAACACCACCAAATATTATTTGGTCCAAAACAAAAATCAAGGAAAGTACTTGTTAAACATGAAATTGCTCAGAAATAATTATCAATGCCAAATGGAACTAAATGGTATCCAACTACGTAAATTAAAAAAAAAATCACTAAGATTTAACTATGCCTTTTTCCTTTCTCAAGAATCTACAATTATAGTAAAACTATATTCAAATATAGATTTGTCCCAAGTTTTAGTTGCTGATAAGTCTATTTTTTAAAAATAGATTCCATCTTTACCCAGAGAAATTTTGAAAGAAGAATCAAGATTTAAAACAATTCCCTTCAGTAGACATTGTGGTGTTCCAAAAAATCTACCTAATGGTTGGTTGCACCTGTCTTAGTAGCTATTTTTATAATGTGCAATAAACACTATTTTGCTTGTCTCCTATCTTGTCAGGAAGAGAATGAGGTTATCATAAGATAATAAACCAGCTGGTTCAACACTCAACACACTGAATCCTGGAATATAATTGTGTCTGCCAGGAACGCCACGCTGGAATCCTAGTGGAACAGTAAACAAAGAACTTTCCAGTTGCTTACATTCTTATTAACATAAATTTGAAAGATCAGAAATCCAGAAAATCCTCCAAGTAAAACCAGTGGGGCTCCAGAAAGTTAACTCAACAGGCTGAACAATGCAGGTTTATTCCCTAGCATCATGGCTGGGAGTAACCATGAACAGAGTATGGCTGGGAATAACCATGAACACAGAGCCAGGAGTAGCTTCTGAGCACCGTTGGTGTGACTCCCAAATCAAAATAAAACAAAATGTCTACAAAATAAAACCAGTAAGTCTCAAACCTTAATACAATGGTTTGGGGCAGGGGTGGGGGAAAGGGAAGCAATGCCCATAGGACCACAGAAGCAGTGTCAGGGATTGAAATAGGGTCAACAGCAACAAGGCATGAGCTTTTCCCTCTGTATTATCTCTTTGACCCTTAACTAATCCATTTTTAATGAAGACATCACAATGTCATTAAATGTATAGTATTCACCAGCAATACCTGAGCAATGAAATACAATGAAAAAAGATGCTCACGAATGCACAAAAGAATTTTTTTAAAAGATGTAGTATGCCTTTCTTAATCTAGGTTGACAAAAAAAATTAATTATATCCAGGATTGGTGTCAAGAAATAGATACACGCACACATTACGGCCAGTGGGAATATAAATAAACTGATACCGCTCTTTGAAAGGACAAATTGGGCAATCCTTAAAACTGAAATTATCTTTGTCCCTATGACCCACCAATTCTGTTTTCTGGGATCAGTTCTATCTGCTTACAACAGCCAGATACTCAGTAATGGTGTGGAGTGGAGAGACAGTACACTGGATAAGGAACTTTCCTTGCATGCAGTCAACCCTAGTTTGACCCCTTGCACCACACACGGTCCCCTGAACCACACCAGGAATGACCCCTGAACACAGAGCCAGAAGTGAGCTTTGAGCACTACTGGGTATGGCCCAAACTAAAAATAAAAATTTAAATCACATAGATACCCATTACACTCTTGTGTATAAAAGCAGAAACAATGGTTAAGAAGCCAATTTCTTTCATTTATCAGTCTGAGCTAAAAGTTTAAGAGAAAAAGGATATATACAAGTGTGATAAAGTAGATATACAAGAATTACTGTTGAAAAAAATCAAACAGTGGTAAAATAATGTTATTTAAAAAATAAGAACAAAAATGGAAATTAACACGTTTCTAAAAGTTTCTAGTTTGAAATTTGGGGGGGCAGGGGTCCCCAACAACGCTCAGGGGTCACTCCCAGTAACACCAAGTCTGGAGTGCAAGTCTGATAATTAGGCTTGGCAATGCAGTGCTACTCACTGATGGTGCTGGGGGGGTCACACGGGCCACACCCGGGAGTGCTGGGGGGGGCTGTGGTCTTGCCTGGGATCAACCTATAGACTAAGCACATGCAAGGGGTGCACTTCACTTCTTTGTGCTATCTACCCAACTCCCAGTAGCACCATTTTCACATGCCTGTAAAAATGTCTACAAGGGTACATATTCACTTAACAAGTGTGTTTAAACTAAATGGAGGGTATTGGAATTAAAGACAGTTGTCAAAGGGAATTCTAGACTTACTGTAATTGTTATCAAATTTTTATAAGGACAGATAATATATCTATGCATTGCACACACTTTTAAGATTTTATTTATTTTTAAATTTTACTTACATAAAATTGTTCACATTGATTACATTCAATATTTCAACACTAATACTACCACCATTATAACTTCCACCACCATTATTTTGAATTTTTCCATCATCACTCAAGTCTGCCTGCCACAGGCAGATGCTAGATAATTAATTTCCTATTGGTTATTATAAATATCACGAGGGGTTGTACAGCCACAAAAGTAGCCGCATGCTCCTGAAATTCTATAATTGTAAATGACTGGGGTCTGGAGACATCTCTGTAGGGAGTTAACCTTTTCTTTTTGCTTTTTGGGTCACACCCGGCAACGCACAGGGGTTATTCCTGGCTCTACACTCAGGAATTACTCCTGGTGGTGCTCAGTTAATCCATTTTGAGTTTCATTTGTGAGTCTCTGGAACAAGGTCAGTGATGCGCTTAAATACGGCCTGAAAAGTTTGTGGGTGTGACAGCCAGAACCCCAAAGAGGCGGGGAGACGGGAAGGGACAGACCATCCCTGCCGGCCCATATGGCCTGGAGTCTTCAGTCCCTGCTCCCCCTCTACCTGGGCTTTTCTTCTGGAAGGTTGTGGTCACTGGGGATTCATCTGGAGTGGGCAGAGCTGGGACACCCGCTCCACCTAAGGTACCCCGGTGAAGTTGGCACTTTTAATGTTTTAAATAAATGAAACTACAGAGCCAGTGGATTACTGTTTATCAGATATATCTATGTGTCCTAGATCTAGTACAGAACCTGGATTAAAATTGATAATCCTATCACAATGAACAACAATTACCAACTTAAACATGTCTCAGCATCATATTTAAAATGTGATAAAACAATTATTCTTCCACTTTTATCTTCCATTTATGTCACACTAGATGCTAGATAGCACTGAGCCACCGGAAATCAACAAGAAAGAAAAAAACAAAACAAAACAAGGGCTTGATTTGTCTGGGCAATGTAACTAAAAACGAAGGCCAGAAAAAAAAATTAGGTTGGAAAACACAGTGCACTGATGGCCCAATCAACTACTGACATTTCCAGTAATCTACCAGAATAAATCATCCTATATCACAGTGTCAGGAAGCACCAGCCCTGGTCTACCCACAGAGATGGGATCAACTTAGTCTAAAGGCAACAGAATTCATATGTTAAATCTAAAAAGAGCAGTGCCTGATAAAACTGGGATTTTTAAAAGGTGCAACAATGCCACTAACATTATTCAAAATACCTAAGATGCAAATGAAAATCACTGGATCGAAAAGTCAAAAAAAAAAAACTATCAGCAGACACGAACGAGATGCAACAGATCTAAGTATAGTTTTAATTTAAGATTTAAATTCTTACACTTTAAGAACAAAACTTGAAATTCTTAGTTTAAAGAATACACTTTTTAAAATAAGGAAGCAGAAAACCTTGGCAAAGAATTAGAAAACACACTAAAATGGAAATTCCATTTGACTCCGAGGCGGCTCAGTGGCAAAGGCCTTCCTGCCAGGTATGCAGCCACATGTGTAGAGCATGATCCTGGCAGCCCATCATGTGTGATCCCAATACACTACAAAAGACAAGCAATTTGCAGTCACACCAGAGCCTGATATGTTTGAAGATGACTAGTAGGCAAATGGAAGGTAAGACCCTTCTAACGAGTATAATTAAAGAAAAAAAAAAAAACAGTACTATGACCAAGAGTGCAATCACCACAAGTATGTGAGTGAGAACTGTATTAAGCCCTGGAGAGCACTACAACTAGAATATGAATTAATACAACAATGAGTGTCATCCCCAGTGAGTCTATAAACAGATAATACAACTGGAGGCAGTACAACTTCCAGCATGCACACAGCAGAGCTTGCAGCACCACAACCAAGCATGTGTGCACAACTCCAGGTCATCACAACACCACCACCAAGGGAGAGAAGGGGAGAAAAATTTTAACTGAAAAATCTAGTAAAATAACAAAGCTACTAAAAGGGGCACAATAAGATAACAAAAGACAGAAGATAACATTAGTAAATTTGAAAATAAATCAACAGTTTATTCAATATGAATGATAAAAAAATAGGTAGAAAAAAATAGGGGAAAAAGTCTGTGGGATCTGTAGGACGATACAAAAGTGCTCAGATACACATCAAATTCCAGGAAAAGAAAAATAATGCATTGAAAACATGCTAAGAGCTTTTTCAAAAGCCCCAAATTTGGTAAACATTTCCCAAAAAGCAAGCAAACATTAAGCACCATCATCCAAAATAAGACACATTCAAAGGTGTATTATAATTAAACTGTCAATAAAGACAAAAACATTAGAGATAAGTGACACATTACCTATAGGAAAGAACAGATTTCTCTTCTAAAACCAAGGAGGTCAGAGAAGTGGCACATTTCCCAAATGCCAAAAGAATGTAAAAAACAAATTTGGCATGCAGAAAACCCACAATCAAGGGGTAAATCCCAATGTTAAACGACTTCATTGCTTGCCAGTTTTTCTATCAACATGCCTAAAGAGGTGGCCGTGAAGAGTGCTCAAGCGCTTACTTATGCTTGCTCAGCAAGTACAAGGTTTAAAGTTCAAACACTGATGCCACCTGCAAGCAAAAGGGATTCTGACAATTCTGACATCCCTGAGAAAGGACCTCAAGAAGGTTCAGAAAGAAAGCAGGGCAAAGATAAGAGTGAGCTTACCCATGCCCCCAAACGCCACACCGCCCCCCCCCCCCCCGGCGCCGCCCATACATGTCATGCATGTGTGCTGAGGCAATCTGGACTGTCCTATGGTCCGGAGCAGCCTTCTTTTCAACCTTTATACACCTGTGTGGACCGGCAGCTGTCCTGTACGCCAGCCCTCAAACCGAGAGCTGCAACCAATGCTGTCAATCAGTCTACACCTGCAGGCTGCACTGGGGAGGCTCAGCATGGTTGAGGCTATGATCAAGAGGACGCCAATAAGGCACTTTTTTCTTTAATGGAATAAAGAAAATGTTTAAGCAGAGAAGAAAAGATTATCTTAAAAAAATTATCTTTCTCCACATATACTTCTTAAATCATATCTGAGATTGAAGCAAATTAAAATGTCTACATGCTATTACATGTCAACAGAGAAGATACCCAAGACAATTGTAGTTTTTAAGTATGAAGATTAATGAGAGATAAATGTTAGCCATCAACATCAATAACTCACTTAAAGTGATAAAAGTGCATTACCTATGTGCAGTATGTTTATTATCGTACGTAGAGCAATCTGTGAGAAAGTTTTTTTCTTTTTTCTTTTTGCTTTTTGGGTCACACCGGCAATTCACAGGGGTTATTCCTGGCTCTGCACTAAGGAATTACTCAGGGGAATCTGGGACTCCAACCCGGGTCGACCGGGTGCAAGGCAAACACCCTACCCGCTGTGCTATCGCTCCAGCCCCAATCCGTGAGAAACTTTAAAAGAAAATGTAGTCCAAAACAACAAAACAAGATCCAATCCTATGAAATGTTTATACAACCCCAGGAAACCAAGAAAAAATATACTAGATGAAGAAACAGAGGAAACAAATTGAAAATAAATAAAATGGCAGGCCTAAGTTCCACATAATCACTGTCACTGTCATCATCATCTTCATCCCGTTGCTCATCGATTTGTTCGCGCGGGCACCATTACTTTAAATATAAATGATTAGGGGCTGGAGCGATAGCACAGTGGGTAGGGCGTTTGCCTTGCATGCAGCAGCCAATTCGATTCCCAGCATCCCATATAGTCCCCTGAGCACCACCAGGAGTAATTCCTGAGTACCGAACCAGGAGTAACCCCTGTGCATCGCCAGGTGTGACCCAAAAAGAAAAAAAAAAGGTTTAATTCAGAAATCATGTAGGCAGAATCAAACATGATACAACTCCATTACATTCTGTCCATAATAAACTCATTTCAAATATGATAAAAGATGAAGAACAATAAAAAAAAAGTGATATTAGTATCATTAAACTTAAGAGCAAAGAAAATTCATTAAGTTCTCAACTTCAAGAATGGGCTCTTGAAAACTGCAACTTTAAGCAAAACAGCATGTAACAAAAAGCAGGTACTCTGATACATTCTAACAACACATCCTTTGAGACCTTTTCCTCTCATCCACACTAAATAGTTTTATTTCAAGGCCTTTTACATAGGAACAATGGTACAGTGATAGGTATTGTGATAAAAAGGGGCCTGCGCTCAGGAGCACAGGCGCACAACAGATGGTGCACTGGCAGAGGGGAGGTGTTAAGTGGCACCAGGAATCAAACCCACTTGGAGCCGCATCCCAGGCCTCAGAATACACATTCTATTTTAAGTGCATACCTAACATTGACAAAAATTAATCATGTCTTGGGAAACAACAACATATTCAAAAATGTTTAATCACAGTATGTACTGACAATAGATAAAAGCTGGGCAAGAAAAACTGCCCTGTTAATAAACTTCTAAAAGACTGAAAGAACAATTACTAATTGCTATTAGAAAATAGCTAAATGAATAGAAATGCAAATAATTAAATCTGTGGGATAAAGATAAAACCACAGAGGGTGACATATAAATGATTAAGAAAAAAATCTGAAAGTTAATGATTGGATACTGATCTTATAAAGTTAGAAAAAAGGAAATCTCAAAGAAAGCCATGGAAGAAATACATTACTGATACAGAAAAAAAAAAGCAGAATATCAATAAAATCAAAGAAATAAATCTCTGAGCAAGACTATGAATGAAGAATGGACATTAAAACATAATAAAAGACATTCTGAATACATTTGTGACAGCAACTTTGAAACTGGGATAAAAATGAGATATTTCCCCAGCCCAAACAAGTCGATCATTTTCCAAATAATCAGCAAATTAATATAGTCGTAATCAAGATCCCTATATTTGAAGGAAACTTGTATCCTAAAAATGCTCAATCAACTTTTAAGTCTTTGTAACCAGAAACTGAATTTGGTTTTGCCTTGTTTTAATTATTACTTTAAAAACTTTGCATTTAGATATTGTTTAGGATGGAGAGAACCATAAACAATACAGCTAGGGCTGAAGCTGTGGCTCGGCAGACGCTCTGCGTCTGTGCGAGGTCCTGGTTCAGTCCCCAGCCACGGCACCGCCGCCCGAGGCCTGCAGCTGTGACCCCGGTAGCCTCTAACACCAACCACCACCAAGTGCAGCCCCCACACTAACAAAGTAGAGAGTACTTTGAGGATGGTCTACATGCTGAAATCTAGATTTCTCTAGCACCGTTTCAATATTCTGTATTTTAGAAAGACATTATGAGAAAAATGGCTGAGTTTAGTATCTTTTTCATATTTGTATGCCCAAATTTTGAGCACTTAAGAAAAAAAACTGGGGCTGGAGCGATAGTACAGCGGGTAGGGCGTTTGCCTTTCATGCAGCCAACCCGGGTTCAATTCCCAGCATCCCATGTGGTCCCCCGAGCACCGCTAGGAGTAATTCCTGAGTGCAGAGCCAGGAGTAGCCCCTGTGCATTGTCAGGTGTGACCCAAAAGGGGAAAAAAAAATTAGGCACATATTTAGTAGCGTTCTATATGTTATTTCTATATGTTACGCATCTAAGACTGGAAGGGAAAAAAACTCTAAGAAAAACTATTTTAGTCCCATAACTATCATTCTCAATTTAAAACCTGCTTGCAAAATTTCTAAAGCAGATCAGACTGGTGATTTCACTGATGAAAAATACAATGTGACTCAGAACCCACAACTACTACAGCCATGTAAGTTCATTTACCAGCCCGGCTTTACAGACTCATAATTTAATCTCTGAAAAGATCAAATAGCCACAAAAGTTCACGGATACATCAATCTCTCAGCTGAAAACTCTAGGGTGCCCTCAGGAGGGCTGTCCCTGCCCTGCCGAAGCCCCAGCCCCTCTCTCCGTCCCACACCTGCCACCATGCCAAAGGACCAGCTCCACCACCTCACGACTGAGCTCTGTCGAGATGCCAAACCGCCAACACTTCAGGTACACCAGTCTCCAGACCGAGAACTCTGGGGTCTTCTCAGAGTGGGGTCCAGCAGCCCCCTCTCCCTCCATACTTCCAGAAGCCCCAGCAGCCACACCCACGTCCCTCAACCAGCGTGGCCATGTCAGCTCACTGCCCAGTGAGTTTCTGGCATTTCTAGAGCACAGTTAAATATTCTGGAGTTTCTAGAGCACATGGTTGCACCTGTGGCCGTGCAACACCTCCAAACTCTCCAATCCTGAGGTCCCAGTTGCAGCACACCAAATTAGATGGGAAAGTAACCTAGTACCAACTAAGCTCAATAAACAGAAACATTAAGCTGAAGGTTCAATGTAACAACAGCTCTGTAAATCCTCAAACAAGGACTTAATGTCTCCATGGTGAGATATAACAATTTTCACAAATTTTCTTTTATTGAGGCATTTTTTTATAATTGTATTAGCCATTTAATTATAACAAGCAACATAAATTATTTTGTGATTGTAAAGGCAATAGGCTTGAGGGTGGCTGGGAAAATGGGGACAATGGTGGAGAGGTCACACTGGTGGTGGGATTGGTGTTGGAATATTGAATGCCTGTAACAAATGGATCATGAACAACTTGTAAACCATGGTGTTAAAATAAAGGGGAAATTTTAAAAAATAAAGTGTACACGGGGGCAAAAAAAAATGTAGATGTGTAGGTTACAAGTAATCTGCATCAAACTCTAACAGTAACTATATCTTTGTGATTGACAGCAACATGGAATCTTATATTCAGACCAATCAATTAACTAATTTATCAACTGTATAACTTGGAAAATAATCTCTGTATCTTAGAATTTTTATCTGCACAATGCCAGCAAATATTCACCCCTCATAGGTTCTTAAACAGTTCAAACCAGATAATGTATCTACAGATCCAAACAAATTCCATGATAAATAGCACTCAGCATAAAAAAGAATGCCTCACTACCATGGAACATACTACTGACAAGAACTTCAAATGTATATCCAGTTATAAACACTAAATGGCTTTTAAGAAACATATGCTATCTTAGCTGGTAGTAATATTTACAAAGTTTACTGCTGTGTCATTAATTACCTGCAAGATTGTCAAGCATGAAGTTCAGTAGCTTTCGGGTTCCATCTGGGTCCTGGTATAAATTGAGAATATCCTGTGATAAAGGATTGCCTACAGCACAAGAAAAATGAATAAATAAAATCTATAAGACAAGTTAAATGTACACTATAAAACATTAATTTGCCCAGGTGAATTTTAGAGTATCTGTGATATAAAAACATGAACATGAAATTACTACTAAAGAGACCCAAGGGAAAAACAAACTTAAAAAGACTTATTTTTTTCCCAGATCTCAGTTTGGACTGAATATCTATATATGGATTATTAAAATCCCAATCCCATCTACATACACATGCAAAAACACAGATATTATTCTTAATCACTTTTAAAGTAATGCCCAAATTTGGTAACTTTATGTAACCCTATAGTCTATAGGTTCTACATTTTCTTTGAAGACAGTATTTTAACAAAAAGATTGCTCTATATGAGAGCCCTGTATGAGATAAACATGTTTAAAAAAGGAGAGGAGTAGAGAGATAATATAGTGGGTAAGTCACTTGCCTTGCACGTGACTGACCCAGTTCTACACCCAGAAACCATATGTTCCCTTGAGCACCAACCACCATGAGTCATTTCTGAGTGCAGAGCCTGAACATTGCCAGCTGTGCCCCCAAAACAAAACAACAAAGGGATCTTCCAGTTAAAATATTTATTCCCTTACATATGGAGGAACAGAAGACACTTCAAGTATAAAAGAAACTTGTTACCAATATGAGTTAGGAAAACGTTACAAGAAAATGCACCCCCTTTTTACATGCATCAGAAAAATCTCAGTACTATTTTTAAGTACAGATTTATCAAATGTAAAATTCTTGTTAAAAATCTATATATTCCCTAAGAAATAAAGAGATACTCATTAAGACAAGTATGCAACAACAGTCTACAACAAAGATTTTCAACCTTTTTGGAGAGGGGGGCAAGAAAGGGAGAGTGTCTCGCCAACACTGCTCAGTAGTGCTGCTCAGATCAACCAGTGGGGGCTCCAAAGACCCCCTTGTAGTGCTCAGGGGATCATGACCCTGGGGGCTGCACGTTCAGGGACACACTCCTTGAGCTATCTCACCACCCACATCTCTCTGCTTTGATTTCCAACCTTTGTCAGACAAACAGTTGCCTGGCACTGACTTCCATGTACCAGTGGTTAAAAACTGGTCTAAAACCCAAATTTGAGAAAACAATGATCAGGCAAATTAAAGATGCCAAATATTAAAACAAAATACTCAATGTAACAAGCAGATCATGAATGCCTAGGATGAAATTCATTCACAAATGAATTGTTAGAAAAGAACAGAGGAGCTGGCAAAAAATGGCTCATCTACATAGGACTTGCCTAGCATATGTAATTCCCTAGGTTCAACCTCCAGCACAGCTGGTCACCTAATACTACAAAATACAGTCCTCTGAGCACTATCAGTAGGAGCACTGCAATGCCCAACCAAGTTTTGTCCCTGCCCTATTCCCTAGCATTGTCAGGTGAGCCCCCTATTTTAAAAAATACATATGCATATATGCATATAACTTCCTAGGGTAATAAATTGAAATGCACTAAAAATATTAACCAAGATACTTCTTAGGTGTATACGTTTGTCAAAACTAGTCAACATGCACACTTAAAATATTTAGATGTCTTACTTTAACCAATAGCAACTCAAAGTATAGGGGGGAAAATAGTCTTAGCTGAAAATAAAATTTTCAAAGAAAAATCATTCAAAGAAATAACTTAAACTGCACCACTGTGAATCAAAAATAAACGTGGGATTAAGATAATAATAATAAGAAATTTTGATATACACTAAATTGTAACCCTAGAGGGAATAGGACTTCAGTTTCTGATCCAAAATGCAAAAAGCTTCGAAGTTGCCGCTCCTGTCCTCGCAACTAAGGCCCTCGGGCAAATGGCTGTCTTGAACACAAATACAGAAACCCACAGTCCAGTGGAAGAGAAGCATGGCTGCAGAGCCCACAGCAGAAACAAGTATTAGAAGAAAGACTAATGATAACTGATAATGATAAATGATAATTGACAAATTGCAGGAGGCTCAGAGATCAAAAGCTGTGTCTCAGCTAGGAGACACATTACCCTCCGTGGGTCCCCAGCATACTTCAAGGGAGCCATGGATTCAAACTGCTTAACTAGGGGCCACAGCAGGAAACTGGAGGACCCTAGAAGGGCCACATAAAGGGAAACAGGGAGGGAATGGGTCACCATCAGTCAAGAAGCAGGTCAAGAAACTGTTTAGAGATCTATCTCCACATTGTCTTGAATTACTCCAGGAATCCTATCAGATTCTCACTGAAAAGACTAAGTTCCCTTGAGCCTCCGGCAGGAGAGGGGAGGTAATGTTCTTAACCTATAATCAAATGGAATTTTAGCACAAAGTGACATGGGGGCTGGAGCAATAGCACAGCGGGTAGGACGTTTGCCTTACATGTGGCCGACCTGGGTTCAATTCCCAGCATCCCATATGGTTCCCTGAGCACTGCCAGGAGTAATTCCTGAATGCCTGAGCCAGGAGTAGCCCCTGTGCTAGCCAGGTATGACCCAAAAAGCAAATAAACAAATAAACAAACAAAAAGGACACAGGTTGAGAGGATTACTGGAGCCTGACAGGAAAGGTGCAGGAGGGCCCACATCTGGAGATCTCACCACCCTGACTTGAGCTAGCTGAAAAACTGAAACCTAATCATAAGTCACAGAATCATTCCTTTCTTCTCACACTTGTCACCAGCCAACACATAACAAAGCTCCAGAATGAAACAGAGGATTACCACTGAAAGAGGTGAAGGCCTCTGAGCTTTATTTAGAGTTTCTGGGAAAACACAAAGACAAAAACAGAGCAGATAAAAACAAGGACAAGGACACTGGAGAAAATTTTAGACTCTGACACCACAGCTCTAACAAACAACAGACAACAGCCTAACTCCTAACTAGAGACTAGAGAACAGGAGAGAGAAGTGTCTGAAAGGAAAAAGGCTAAAATTTTTTTAAATCTAATTTTTCATGAATATAAGAAAAATAATGTATGCAAGAAAGTTTATGACAGGACTTCATTTTACTAAAATACATTTATTGTATTGCAATCTAGAAAATGTTAATTACAAATAGAAGACTGAAAGTCTGAAGGAGGGCTAAAGATGCAGCCCAAAGTGTTCGAAACAGAACCCGCAAGTATGACGCCCTGGGTTTGATTCCTGGTACTGTACGGCTTCTTAAGCACCACCAGGTATAGGCCTGGTGAATCCCGAGCATTGTTTAAAGTGACCATCTTAGTGGCCCCCAAGCACTGCCTTGAATGGCCTGGTCCCAAATACTAATGGTTGTGGCCTCTAGGACAATCAATAGAAAAACTTAGCGTTTTTCTATTATATATAAATATAAATTATATAATATAAATATAAGTTATATAATAATAAAATTAGACAGGAAAAGATACCAAGGGGTAAAGGACCAATTTCTTCAAAAAGGAAAAAAAAAATCCAAAACATCAAAATCAGGCATTTTGATGCCAGCCAGATGGCTTGGCTGAAGATCAAAGACTTCCTGACCCATGATAAATAGCTATACCAAAAGGGACACATAATCAGACCTGGACCTGGAGGAAGTGACCAGCAACTCTCCATCATTCACTCAAGGACAACAGGCTTAAATGGAGACCATGTTCTCCCCAACAGGCCTGAGAATGAGTGGAAACCAGGAACACTTGGGCCAGGATGTAGATTAAATTTGCTTATTGGCTTGAAAAAGACATTTCAGTGAGGAAGGCGTGATCTTTTGCCCCAGACATAAAAATAATTGGGCCAACAGTCCTTCTACCTCAGGAATCACCATGGGAATTCTAGATCAGGATACTTTTAAATTATTTATTGTTTTTCACTCTTGTGCTTCCTTTGGGGGTGGGGGGTACCAGGGGGAAAGGGGCAAGGGGGGGTGGAGAATGAGGAGTTTGATCACACTTGGCTGTGCTCAGTAACTGAACTTGGGTCAGCCTCGTACTTTACCAACTTTACTCTCTCCAATCTCAAACTTCAGTTGTTTTTAAGTTCTCTAGATTCCCAGCAGTCGGAGCTTAGTGGGAGGGAGAGGAAGGAGAAGACAGCTAGACAACAGTAACAGCAGCTAGAATATAGACTATTATCTTCATAGAGAAACAAGATAGATGTAAGAACTTCAATTCTCCTCTACTAGTTGACAAAGAAAAAACAGTAAAGATGGATTAGATCAAAGAACAAATTCAATCAACTTCACATATTTATGTAAGATCCTACTGAAAAAACAAGAAAATACACAATATTTTCCAGTGCATATGGACATAGACCATATTCTGGAACAGAAAACAAATTAATATATTTGAACAAAATAAAGCACACTATCATATCTGACCATACAAAATAAAACTAGAAATCATCAACGAATACCTAGGAAATTGTCAAGAATTTTGAAATAAACATCCTACTTCTAAGTAATCCATAGTTAAGACAATATAGGAAATATTTAAAGGTGTTGGTTAAATTAACAACTGTAGCACTGTCATCCCGTTCATCGATTTGCTAGAGTGGGCACCAGTAACGTCTCACAATGGAGACTTGTTACTGTTTTTGGCATATCAAATACACCACGGGGAGCTTGCCAGGCTCTGCCGTGCCGGATACTTTCAGAAGCTTGCCAGTTCTATGAGAGGGACGGAGCAATCGAACCCGATCAGCCGAGTGCAAGGCAAACTCCCTACCCGCTGTGCTATCACTCCAACCCTTTATAACAAATTAACAACACATGAGCAAAATGTGTCAGGTGCAAATAAATCCACATTTAGATATAAATTTTTAACATTGCTTAAATTAGTAAAGAAAATTCAAAACTCCAATGTTTTAATATTAAGAACCTGAGGAGGAAAAAGGCGTGTAACTCAAAGAAAGCGGAAGGAAATAAAAAGAGAGCATAAATCATAAATTTTAAAATAGTAAACAAACTACTGATGAACCCAGAATACAGAACTTAGATTAGAAAAGAGACAAATAAGTTGGTAACACTCTCTTTGATCGGAACAAAAATACAACAGTTAAATATCAAGCATAAGAATAGGAGCATCCTTGAGGCACCAAATATTAAAAAGAAATAAATAGGGGCCAGAGAGATAGTATAGGGTTAAAGCAAACACTTTGAATGCAATTGAACCCAATTTGATCCCAGATCACAAGGCTCCCTTCCCCAAGTACTGCAGGGCACAGCCTTGAAGGCCCCCCACCCCCGGGACATCCTTGGGGAGGCCCAGGTACTCCTCAGCACGGCAGGGATTGAGCAACACTGAATCCTTGGACCTTCACATTAAACCACTGACCCTCCTGGCCTAGAATCAAAGGGACAGCTGTCCCTACCCCACCCCAGACAGCCTAAGCACAACTTGAGAGGTAATACTCCCTAACACACACACACACACACACACACTCGCCGCCCACCATAAAAGCAGCAACAAAACAAACAAAAACCCTGGCAAAAATAGTCAAGGACTGCCATAGCAATAATACGGTGGGTGGGTTGAGCAGTTGCCTGGGTTCCATCCCCCGCATCCCATATGGTCCCCCAAGCACAGCCAGGAGTAATTCCTGCGTGCAGAACCAGGAGTAACCCCTGAGCATGGCAGGTTGTGACCCAAATAGGGAAAAAACAAAAACAAACAAAAAAATAATAGTTAAGGATCAACCATTTCAGAATTCAAGGGAGAGAAAAAAAGCAGAATATGAAATAAATATATCCCTCATTTACAAAGCTGCTTGAAACCAATGAAACAATAAAAACTGAATCTGAGTTTAGGAACCATATTCCCAGATATTGGTCAACAAATGCATCATGTGGTTTCTTGATATTTCCCTAGTGTGAAGGGGATAGAGGGTGGGAAATATGCCTAGAAAAATCATTACAAGCAAATGTTTTAGTTTTATGGCTGCCTAATAGTAATAGTTGAGGCAGACTTTTTCATTAAAAAGCTTAGAAATCAAGATGTTAGCAAGGGTATAAAAGGCTCTGACATATTCCTGGACTCTAGAAGCCGTATTACGTGTATATGTAGCAGCTATACACATGCTTAGGAAAGCAGCAGCATATAATCTCACCTCTATCTCACCTTGAAGCGATGCACAGGTATGGAAGTGATCATTAGAACAAAAGTTGCAAACTTCCTATCTAAACAGTGGAAGGTATAACCCCAGAAAGTGTCACTGGTCAAAGAATATGATACCCAGTGTGTCAGGCATTTAAGGAAACCTATGTGTAAGCATTAGCAGACCACTAAACTGAATAAAGATGTCAATGGCTATGCATGATAAAGAGTTTTGCCTTTTCAATCTGCAGACTTTTCAATCACCCAAAAGTCTGCCAGTCCTTGAAACAGTTAATGCTGCTGAATAAATGTAGCAATAAAACTTTTCATTTTAAAAAATGAACACACAAAATACTATTTCATTTACTATTTAAATGTCTTTTTTATTTCTGGCTTACCAAATATTTCTTATTTTCATAGGTCTGCAGGTGTGAAAGCTGAAAAAAAACCACGGTTTAGATCCAGAACAAGAACTTCAATCAGCAAGGAACTCCACATCACTGATCTCATTCTCACAGTGCTTTGAAACTCATATCAAGATTGGCATATGAATGTATTTGTGCTAAAATTAAAATTTTTTTTAAAAGAATTGGAAACATAACTAATGTAGCAAACATCAAATACAAGAAGCAACAACAACCACCCTGGACAGGAGAGATTCTAATTTCAGAACTGTCACATCATTTAAACAACCAGTTCTAAATAAACAACAAGGGGGGAATGAAGAAACAAAAAGTACATCCCCATAGAGAAGGGAAATAATCAATAGAAACTATTGTCCAAAGACAATAAATATTCTACATTAAGATTCATTAAATAAAAACTTTTATTTTAATGGACAATTAATTTACAAGAAAAGAGCCAAGAACATGCAATGGATAAGGAAGTCTTAGAGAATAAATGATGTCATTTAGCTAAATGTGACGACAAACTAAAAAAGCTCAGCACTTCAGGAAAAAAAAGAAGGGGAAAGAAAGAGGACTTTGAAAATGGGAAGGCATACTCTCTACCCTATGGGAGAGGATGCCTGCAAAACATACATTAAATAGGGGGTGAATATCAAGTAAATAAGGAACTTGTCTACAAAGAATAAACAAATAGAGGATCTGAATCAGTATTTTACCTCAGTAAGAATAACGATAGCAGCCAGAAAGTAAATACTGTTTATCATCACGTTTTTAAAGAACTGCAAAGATATTCCTTTTTGCTTTGGGGTCATATGCATCTATGCTCAGGGCCTACTCCTGGCTCTGCACTTGGGAGTTACTCCTTGTAGTCTCTGATGGGATGCCAGGGAGCAAACCTGGTCAGACGCATGTGAGGCAACTGCCCTCCCCACTATACACTCTGGCTCCAAATTCTCAAGTGCCTGCATTCACAAATCTCTCTCCCCTCTTCTTGTCTCACCCTCCCTCCCCCCAAACAAAATTATTTACTTTACCAAAGAAAAGCAAATAAAACCACAACATTATCACATAATACTTGGTAGAATGACTATTACACACACACACACACACACACACACACACACACACACACACACACACAAAGCAAAGTTAGGCAAGAATATGCAAATACTGTATTTCATTTATAAGAAAAAACAAATGAGCAAACAAAACTTTTAATTTGGTTGTTATTCAAGCAAAAGAAGGCTGAAGTGAGGAAAACAGGGAAGGGAAGAGATTTAACTTATGGTAGTCAGAGGAAATAACTCTTGGCAGGGATCAGAACGTACTATATGAAGATGTTAAAGCATATTATTATATACATCTGAAATTTATATCAAACTTACCAAAATGAAATTTATTTTAATAACAATTTAAAGAACAGAAAGAAAAGTGAAGGACAAAATAGCACTCAAGAGATTTGTGAGAATATCATTGTGCTACTATATACATATGTTAGGAGTCCCAAGAGAGACAACTATAAAAAAAAAATTAAGAATAATAACCAAAGCATGCCAGATTTGATGAAAAACTTCAAATTTATAAATTCAGGAAATTCAACAAACACTAAGTAAGACTGAAAGAGATTCACACCAAGACTAATTTAAAAAGTTGTCGAACGTTAATGACAGAGAAAGAATCTTAAAAGCATAGGGAAAAAAGCAGCTCAGCATGTACAAATTTGCAGTAAGATCTGATTTCTATCAGAAACCATGGGACCAAAATGAGTAGAGTGACACTTTCAAAGTAGTATAAGAAAAATGCTATCAACAAAGAAATCTATGACTAGACAAAAAACACTCCTTTATTTCTTAAGGGATTATTATAAGAGTAAAGTGTTATCAGATAAAAAGACTTAAACTCATGTGAAAAAATAAAGAATACCATGAAAAGGCAATTGTGTAAGTACATACAAAAGTTATAGTTAAGTATATTTTCTAACTCTTATCTCAGAGATGATTGCAAAATGCAATAGTTGTGAATCTCTGATGACAAGCACACAATATATAAAGATAACACACGTCAATGAGACCTACAAAAAAAGCAAAACAAACTATAGGTACAAAGTTTTCTTGTATTGCTGAAATTGACATGACATTAATTCTAATCAGTTAAACTAAAATCTAACTTACTAATTACAAGCCTAGGATAATCACTAAGAACAGAACTCAAGATAATAAGAGAAACAAAGAAATTAAACTAGTACAACTAAAAATATCCATTTAAAACTAAATTAACTGAGAAACACAAGCAATATAAGACATAAAAAACAAAATTGCAGGCATATATCCTGTCCTTATCACTAGAAACATTAAACGGAAAGGTCCAGGAACAGCTCCGTGGCAAAAAACACCAAGGCAAGGGCTCAGTCCCGAGCGCCACTCCCGTGCACAAACAAGGCCCCAGAAGCTCTGCCACTCAGCCCCCAACACTGCAATATAAAATATGAGTCTCTGGAGCACTATAGACTCCCAGAAAGCACATGTGAAAGTACTACAACTCAAGTGTGAAATCTCCTGAGAACACCACAGACTACATGCGCAAGCACCACAGTCAGATATATAACCACAGACAAGCACAGCAATCAACCATGTACGTGACCTCTGGTGACCAAAAACAACAACCACCAAAGCAAAGAGAGGGGAATAAATAAAATCTTAAAAACATTAGATGTAAATGGATTAAACTTATACTATAAAAAGTGATTAGCAGAATAACTAAAACACTGTGCATGAAAAATATGCTCCTCACCTCTTGTGGTAACATACTACACATTATGAACCAGTGATCCAAATATGATGAAAGTAAGAGAAAACAATAACTAAAGAAGCTGAGTAGCTTTTCCAACAAAAGATTTAATTAGTCATTTAGAATTTGTTTTAATAAAGAAAATGCTAGGCACATGCAACTTCACTGAGAAACTATCAATCATTTCAGATTGAAAAGCTATTTTCCTAACACTTTCCAACTGATTTTTTGAAGCCAGAAGTACCTTGACATTAAAAAAAAAAAAAGGACACTGATTCAAATGTATAAATCCTCAACAAAATGCTAGCAAATAATATATTAGGAAGAGAATAATAATGACTAAGTGGTATTATATGAGAATACAAAGTTGGTTCAATATTTGAAATCCTTCAAAGTAATTCAACATATTAAAAAATTATAGTTGCAGAGAACAGTTTTTGAACAAATTCATATTGTAGCAATGACAAAAACTCTCAGCTAATGTGGAGTAGAAGGGTAATTTATTTAACCAAAGAATCATTTACCAAAAAACTTGCAGATTACATAATGGTATAAAAACATACTAAAATGTAAATAAAGGCAAGGATATACATTTCTATTTAACTCTGTCGCTAGTCAGTATGATGAGGCAATAAATTAAAAAATATATATTATTTTTTAAAAGTAAAACATTTTCTATTCATATATTAAGTTTGTAAAACTCACAGAAACATCGTTACAAATGTTGCTGAGACAAAGGCAATGATATCTTTTTAAAAATTAACTGCATTTAATTCTTTTTTTTTTGGGGGGGAGGGGTCACCCACCTAGCAATGCTCAGGGGTTACTCCTGGCTCTGTACTCAAGAATTACTCCTGGTGTAATTCCTGAGAAATTCCCTGAGGAATTACACAGGGAACCATATGGGGTGCTGGTGATCAAACCCGGGTCGGCTGTGTGCAAGGCAAGCATCCTATACACTATAATATCACTCAGGCACCTCAACTGCATTATTTTACACAATACTGAAGCATAACGGGGTAGCTATAAGTTAGACAGCTGTACCTTACAATATCATCAAAAGCATTAGACCTGCTGGTGCAAATACTGAAGAAAGTTTCAGAGCTGTACACTGAAAACAACAGAACACTGGGTAGTAAGTTCTACAAAACTGAGGATATTACGTATTCCTGAGTGTGAATTCCTTAAAGACTCAACATAATATTGATTTCTTCCAAACTAATCTACATATTTAGAAGAACCAAAACTTAAAATTTCAGCAAGATATTTTGCAGAAATTAAAATCTAATCTAAAACTCATGTGAAAATGAGAAGACTCTAGAGGAATCAAGGCAATTTTAAAATTTTAAAATACAAACACATGCTCAAGGCTTGTCATAAAGCTACAGTAATCAAACATTTTGGTATTGGCTTAGATAAGTGCAAGAGACTAGCAGCAGACCCAGATTATTTGGGTCAACTGAATTATGACAAAATTGCAAGGGAAATCAAGTAGAAAACAACTCTTTCAACAAATAATGCTGGAATGGCTGGATCTGCAAATGCAAAAGAGCCAATCCTGCACCACAAAGAAAAATAAACTCCTACAGATATGTCTAAAATGTAAAACCAAGGTAAGATCTAAATGTGAAATAGACCTAAATGTGAAAACACAAACTAAAAAAAAAAATCTAGGAAAGAAAACTTTTATGTACTTAAGGAGGTAGATTTTTTTATATATGACAAAGGTATAATTAATAAAAGAAATGAGTTTATAAATAGAATTTCATCAGTCTTATAAAGAAGAGAAATATATGCCTCAACAGATCAAGAAAGTATCAGCAGAATACTTAACTGAAAAAAACTGGAATTAAATTTCAGTCAATTCGGCAATAAAATTTGGCAAAAGATAGGAGACACTTCTACAAAAATAAAAGATATAAAAGATGATGGTGTGATTATCGGAGAAATGACCACTACAACCCATAGCCTATTTGAACAGAAAAAACTAAAATACTGATACCAAATACTGGCAAGAACCAGTAACAACTAAAATCCTCTCACATTTTTGGTGGGAATGTAAAATAAAAGCCATTATTTAAAATGGTTTCACAGGTTTTTTTAAATAGGGGCCATGAGTGCTTGACTTGCATGCAGTTAACCCACATTTGATCCCAAGCACTTTATGCATTCCTTATGCCCCACCAGAGGGAAGCCCTGAGCACTGCCAGGTGTGACCCAATAAAAAAACAAAATTTAAATTAAATAAGGGCCATACAGCACTGCTGGGGATAGGAGGCATTCCATAAGCTCCCAGTGCCAGAGTTCTGACAGACATGCGCTCAACCACTTACTTTCTTGGTCCCAGTTTCTTATGAAGTTTAACTTATACCTACCAAACAATTTGCCAATCCCACTTCTCAAAGTATTTACCCAATGAATATAAAACATTTCAAACAGAAATCACATTCAGGAAGCAGAGAGATAATAGAGCAGGTAGGGTACCTGCACCAGGGTTTAATCCCCAGGATCCCATGTGGTCCCCCAGTACTGCCAGAGGTAATTTCTGAGCTCTCAGTCAGGAGTAACCCCTGAGCATCACTGGGTATGGCCAAAACAACAGAAAAAATAAAATAAAATAAAATATTTTTAAAGTCACATTCAAATGTTTAATGTGATTTAGTCTTAATCACCCATCACTAAGGGCTACACAAACTGCCAACTTGTCAAGATAAAATAACATGGTACATCCACACAATGGAATATGATCTTGCAATATAAATACATCTTGTGTATTTTATTTATATCATCTGAAAGATGTTCACTAGGCAAATCACACTGTTAGGTGATTTCATCATTTGGCAAATGTTATAGAATGTACAATGACTACAAGGGCTAAACATTACTAAGCAATTAAGAACTCTGGGACCACGATCATAAATGTAGATAAAATACTGTGGTACAATCACACAATGCAATACTACCTCACAATAAATACATCATGTGATTTTTAATATCAAGGACATCTTCTGAATAACATGGTCCAACAAAACTGATTCATAGATATTTGGTTATCTCAAGAGCTCGTATAATTACAAATATACTTTAAGTGTAGTAAACGGAATTCCACAAAGAAAACACCAGGCAATGCTAATCTGACAGAATTACTCTACCAAAATTCCAAGAACTGATGAGTTCCATCTAAAACTCTTTAACAGAACTGAACAGTAATATTAAATGAAGGTTTATCTTATTCATGAACATATATGAAAAACATTCCTTAAGGGTTAAAGAGATGAGTCAGAAAGATGCAGCGCAGGCTTTGCTACTTTGCATAAAGGAGCCCTGGGCTTAACGCAGCAACGCAAGAAATGTTCATCTTAATCTTAATCTCCAGACATTTCCAGGTGTGCTGCTCCTGAGCACTGCTGAGTGCAGCACATAAAACAAAACAAGGGGGCTGGAGCGATAGCACAGCGGGGAGGGCGTCTGCCTTGCACGCGGCCGACCCGGGTTCTATTCCCAGCATCCCATATGGTCCCCTGAGCACTACCAGGGGTAATTCCTGAGTGCAGAGCCAGGAGTAACCCCTGTGCATCGCCAGGTGTGACACAAAAAGCCCCCCCCCAAAAAAAAATAAAACAAAACAAAATTTGATAGTGGCTTTGGTTGTATTTTGGTGGCAGAACCCATGCCTCACATGTGAACCTGGTTTCAGTCCCCAGCACGGGTCAGGAAAGAGAAGAGAAAAAAACTGCTGGAAAACCAAGTCCACAAGGGATTCTGTGCTTCCCTACTCATTTTTGGTAAATGTGACTAATTTCAAGGCTTAGCTGCCTACTGAATAGCTCTATAGTTAGCTATGTAGGCAACTAAAATGTCAAGGAAACTTCCATCACAATATTACATGAAATTCTTTGCGCCCACCCCATCAGGGGAAGCAGGATTAGCTTTTCACAACTTATCATAGTATTTTCTGCTTGCTTAAAAAGTGCTGCATCCTTAACCTAGATCACCCCAATGACAATACACAACATCTGGATCCATTTGTTGTTTCAGTAACAACAGTCACTGTCTCTAACCCCAAAACTGCATGTTTTCTGCCTTTATCTATGAAACAGAAATAGGCTACCTAGTTTAGTTTTCAAACAAGGTAAAATCTCAGAACCTCCAGTTCTTGATCGATATTCTCAAAATAAATCCAGCAATGTAAATAAAAGAAATAAATAATTTTAAAAAAGAATCCAGCAATGTGCAAAAAAGCACCATAATAAATTTCTCTTAAGAATTCAAGTGTGGGGCTGGAGCAATAGCACAGCGGGTAGGGCGTTTGCCTTGCACATGGCCAACCCGAGTTCGATTCCCAGCATTCCATATGGTCCCTTGAGCACCGCCAGGAGTAATTCCTGAGTCAGAGCCAGGAGTAACCCGTAAGCATCTTTGGGTATGACCCAAAAAGCAAAATAATTAAAAAAGAATTCAAGTGTGGTTTAAATGGACAAAAAAGGGTCTCTTTCCCTGCCACTGCAGAATTGTATGGAGGCAAAGGCTTGGGTGTGTTAAAGATTTGGCTCCACCGGCAATCCACCAGCAAGGCCAAGCAAGGAAGGCGTTGCTGCTGGAGGTGTAATGAATGGACATGAATGCTGCTTTACAAGAAGTTTTGAAGACTGCCCTCATTCACCATGGCCTCATATGTGGAATCTCAAAGCTGCCAAAGCCTTAGACAAGTGCCAAACCCATTTTCTTGCGTTTGCATCCAACTTTGATGAATCTATATATGTCAAGTTGGCAGAGGCACTTTATACTGAACACCCGGTCAACCTGATTAAGGTTGGTGGCAACAAAAAACTAGGGAATAGGTCAGCCTCTGTAAAACTGACAAGGAAGAGAAACCCCTTAAACTGGTTGGCTGCAGTTGTGCTGTGGTTAAGGAATGTGGCAAAGAATCCCAGGCCAAGGATGTCAGCAAGGAATACCTCAAATACAAGAAAGAAATAAGAAATGTGGCTCTTAAGAAATAATAATAAATTGAAAAGCATGTACACCTATAATTTATCACTTTATAAAATAAAATATAATATATAAAATGAGGTATATAATCATTTCAGTAAGTGAAAAGCTTTTTTTTTTTTTTTTGCTTTTTGGGTCACACCCAGCGATGCTCAGGGGTTACTCCTGGCTTTGCACTCAGGAATTGCTCCTGGCAGTGCTTGGGGGACCATATGGGATGCCGGGGATCGAACCCAGGTCGGCCGCGTGCAAAGCAAACGCCCTACCCGCTGTGCTATCGCTCCGGCCCCAGTAAGTGAAAAGCTTTAATGAAATACAGCACTTGAGCAGAAAGAGAAGGAAAATTCTGGAAACAAAATGCATTTTTACCAAATAAACAAGAACAGTAACATTCTTATATTAAAAATATACACGAAAGTATTTCCTTTAAAATTGGGAACAGACTCATACCAGGTACTGATATTTCTATCTAAAACTACACTAGAAACAATAGTCATTATTAGCAAAGGAAATTATTATCTTGAGATAAAACCAAAAGAATTTTCAGGCATATATTTAAAGAATGAGAATTTAGCCACGTTGATACATATGAAGCTTTGGTATATGGCATATTACAGGCACTGATCAGTAATTGCTTAATTTTTAAAAAGTAAAGGAGTAACACAAAAAATCAGAACAATAATAAGCTCAGGTGTAATGAATAAAGAAATAAAAGAAAAGTAGGAAATTTAACAAATTTCAATATTTGTATGAGTATGACTTTCATGGCTCTCATCTCAAACTAGGATGAAATGAGAGGAGCACCCACTGCAGATTAATATAGAATATTAGAATAATCACATTTATAGGCTATAGACTGTTCTTATTGCCATAGTATTTATTCCTCTTATAAAATCTGTATTATACCACTTCATTTACTCTATCAAAATCCAACATGGAACACAATGGTTAAAACTAGAGTTTAATTGTATGAGACTATTACTCAAAAACAGTAGAAATGAGGCCCAGGAAAACTGGTCCATGGTTGGAAACCTGCCACAAGTGGGCAGTTAGGCTAGAGAAGAGACCACTATGGCAATGATAGTTGGAAATGATCGCTCTGGACAAAAACTGAAGTTAGATAAAGGGATATGCATGATAACCGTTCAGTACCTGTACTGCAAACCATAATACCCAAAAAGAAAGAGGGGGAGAGAGAGAAAGGGGAAGGGGAAGGGGGAGAGAGAGAGAGAGAGAGAGAGAGAGAGAGAGAGAGAGAGAGAGAGAGAGAGAGAGAGAGGAAAGGGAGGGAGGGGAAGAGGGAGACGGAAAGGGAGAGGGAGAGGGAGAGGGAGAGAGGGAAAGGGAGAAGTGCCTTTCATTAGAGGCAGATGCGGTGGAGGGGGAGGAGGGCGACTCCCGGGGACACTGATGGGAAATACACACTGGTAAAGGGATGGGTGTGTTGGGACACTGTATGACTGAAACGCAATTATGAATGAATTTGTAATTCTGCCTCTCCCAGTGATTCAATTATAAAAAGAAAGAAAGAAAAAGAACAATCATCACTATGGGGGGAAAAAAGTAAATAAAATTAAGAGTTTAGTCTGTTGAGTAATTCTATTAAAGGACAAAAGGGCAAAAATTACAGCGTTAAAATATTTTTAACAAGAAATATCACAACTCCTGAATCCATAAGGTACACAGGAAAATATAGGCAGAACTCTCCATGACACTGAAACTAAAGACATCTTCGAGGATAAAACATTACTGACCAAGAAAATGAAAGCAAAGATAAACAAATGGGACTACATAAAACTAAGAAACTTCTTCACCACAAAGCAAATAATGACCAGGGCACAAAGACAGTCCATAGGATGGGAAAAGTTATTTACACAACACTTATCTGATGCTAGTATTCAAGATGTATAAAGCACAGTAGAATTGTACCAAAAAAAAAAAATTAAATCCCATCAAAAGATGGGGAGATGAACAGAAACTTCCTCAAAGAAGAAATACAAATGGCCAAAACAAACATGAAAAAGTGCTCAATATCACTGATCAGGGAGATGCAAAGCAAAATAACAATGAGATAGCATCTCACGGCACAGAGACTAGCACACATAAAAACAAACAACCAGTGATGGTGCGGATGTGGAGAGAAAGGGATTCTCATTCACCACTGGAGGGAATGCCAGGTGGGACAGCCTTTCTGGGAAATAATTGGACATTCCTGAAAAAGCTAGAAACTGAGCTTCCATCCGCCCCAGCAATAACACTTCTGGAAATATACCCCAGGGGCCCAAAAACAATGCAGAAAAGTCATCTGCACTCCTATTTTCATTGCAATACTACTCACAACAGTCAGAAATAACCAGAGTGCCTGAGAACAGACAACTGGATAAACAAACTATTGTACAATTATACAATGGATTACTACCCAGCTGTTAGGAAAAATTAAATCATGAAATTTGCTTATATACAGATGGACACGGAGAATATCATGCAGAGTCTGAGGGAGAAGGACAGACATAAAATGAATACGCTCATTTTTGGGATATATATATAAAAAAAAAAAAAAAACACAGTATGAGAAAAATACCCAAAAACAGTAGAAGGGCCAGGACGACTGATCCATGGCAGGAAGCTTGCCACAAAAGAGGAGTGCGGGGCTGGAGTGACGCACAGCGGGTAGGGCGTTTGCCTTGCACACGGCCGACCCGGGTTCTGATTCCCAGCATCCCATATGGTCCCCTGAGCACTGCCAGAGTGCAGAGTCAGGAGTAACCCTGAGCATCGCCGGGTGTGACCCCCCCCCAAAAAAAAAAGAGGAGCGGGAGGGCAGTTAGGGTAGAAAAGGGATTAGTATGATAATGATAGTTGAAATGATCACTCTGGACAAGAACTGAATTCTGAAAGGAGGTGAAGTGATATGCATGATATCCTTTCAGTAACAGTATTGCAAGCCACAGTGCCATAAAGGGGGAAAAAAAGAGGGAGAGAGAAAAGAAAAGTGTCTCCCATAGAGGCAGGCTGCAGGGTGGAGGGCTAGGGGAGAGGGGCCAGCAGGAGGGAAACTGGGGAGAGAGGTGGCAAGAAATGTACACTGGAGAAGGGATGGATGTCAGAACATTGTATGACTGAAACTCAATCATGAATGAATTTGTAACTGTATCTCACAGTGATTCGATTAAAAAATAAAACTTAAAAATCACAACTTAGAGAAAATTAACAGAAAATTTAAAACAAAGCAAAAATTTTTCACCAAATTATTTAAAATTATGGTAGCACTGTAGCACTGTTGTCCCATTGTTCATCAATTTGCTTGAGCGGGCACCAGTAACATCTCCATTGTGAGACCTGTTGTGACTGTTTTTGGTATATCGAATACACCACGAATACTATGTTGAAATTCTGAAGCCCATGACACCAAAGAACCAATTTCCTTTCATATTCTCAAAATTATACTAAAACCTAACCGTACTGTAGCCAACTAGTCTTTTATAAAAAGCATAGATCATCTCAATACTGAGTAACAGTAGTACGCTATTACACTTAAAAGCCATTCACCTTTGGCTGGGGAGATACTTCAAATGGCTGGGCCAGAGAGAGTCCAGTGGTTAAGGCACTTGCCTTGCCAAGTCCTTAAGTTCAATCCCCGGCATCCCATATAGTCCCTCAAACCCACCAAGATTAACACCTGTGCATCACTAGTGGCCCTCAACCCTGGCCCAATAAAAGGGGCTGGAGTGCATGTTTTGCATGAAGAAGTCCTGGGTTTGATCCCCAAGTACTGCAGGAAGTTGTCCCCAAATACCACTAGAGGATGTCACAAAACCAAAACAAACAAAAAGTTACTCACCTTTCAAACCTAGAGTTTGTAGCTGGAAGAGCCGACCAAGTTCATAAGGCAAAACCCGTAACAGATTGTTATTTAAAAGCAATTCCCTGTTTTTAAAAAAAGCAGTAGTTTAGTTTAGTATTTCCAATTTTATTAATCTCTACAATTACTTTCTTAACCTTAATTCTAAAATCCCATGAGCATATGTTTACATTTAAGGTACACTTCTATACAATCACCAAAAAGTAATGTTCAACATTAAAGTACTATAAAATGTATTAGTGGTGACAAGTGCTGAAAGTGTTTCTAAAATTTATCATACTCAGCTTGCCAGTTTTACTTATTAAGTAACTATTTTCCCAATCATTTGATTACTCTTATCAGAGTGAAAATGAAACTTAATATCTTAAACCCAACATACCTAAAATCGTTCAAGAAAAATTGTTACACTAACAAAAGCTTCTTAAAACTAAAAGGAAGTTCAACTCCTGGACTGTGCTCTCACAGTTTGTATCAGTTAATGTTCACATACAAATGGAAACCTTATTGTACAATGGGTAACAGTCTCAAGATTTTATTTAGTAAAGTCAGTGATAAATAAAATGAATCGTATCTCTCATGCTCCCTTACCTGAGAGACACCATGTTTCCTAGTTCTGCTGGTAAACTTCTGAGTTTATTGGATGATAGATCCAGGTAAACCAGATTATGAAGCTTGGCAATATCAGGTGGAATGCGACTAAGGTAATTGTCATTTAGGTGCAGTGCTGTCAAGTGTGTCAATGACCAAAGTGATGTACTTAGGCTCCGCACTCTACCTAAAAGGCAAAACATTAAAACATTAAACTCAAGAAGACCAAACTACAAGGATTAAAAAGTGGATGATAGGGCCAGAGACATAATACAGCAGGTAAGATGTTTGCCTTGCCCACAGCTGACTCAAATTCAATTCCCAGCACCACATATGGTCCCAAAGCTCCACAAGGAATCATTCCTGAGCACAGAGCTTGGGAGTAAGCCCTGAACACTGCTGACTGTGGCTCAATCCCTCCCCAACAAAAAAGTGATAGAAAGTCTACAAATATATAGAGACATTTATATACACATATCACTATCTTTGACATTTTAATTTTGTATTCAATTTCAATTCCTTCCAAACATACCCAGCCCTTCTTTAATTTCATGTCATTTTTGCCTGGCAACTATTCTTTCTCAGAGACCCTTCAAGTAATAAATGAGATGTGGCATAATGAGGTCCCTAGAGTGAGGATGATGAGTCTCAAAGAGTAAGTATGCAACTGCACTAGACTTGAGGTAGCACAGTCCTGAAATATTTAAGTTATAGCATTCCAACAGAACAATTTCTTACATTCTCCATGAAAATTGGAAGTGTAGGGTATTTCTAGGAACTTAAATAGTTTCATAAGCTTTAAAAAGACTAAAGGGAGCATCTGATATTAAAGTTGTAGATTAATAACTATGATTTATCACAAAATGAAACATATTCAAGGAAATAGTGACAAATTACTAAGCTTTATCAGTCATCCATGGAGAAACATGTAGTAGAAAAATTCAGAAACCTGATTCAGATTCTTAATTTTTAGGTAATTCTTAATTACCTAGCATAAGCTACTATAACCTGGAAAATTATATTAATTTATATGAAGATATTTTATAAACTTTACAAAGGTAAATCTATTTTAACTACACAGCACTTTCCAAAAACAGATCTGATCAAAGAGAAGTAAAAAGTAAAGAAGGCACAACATCTCAAAGGGGAAATGTTATCTTTCACATGGCTATTGAGCAATAGACTCAAACTTACGTCTTTCGTCCAGGTTTCTTTCTATCACAAATTCTTTTATGTTTCCCACAACCAGGCTTAAAGTGTCATTATGATTCTGCATTTTAATAGGGAGCAAATTTTTCAAATAAGAATCCATCAAGAGTGACTTACTCTAATTTTTAACCAAGTGATTCTCAACTAGGACAATTTTGTTCCTCAAGGGACGTTGGCAATCAGGAGACATCTTTGGTTGTGAAAAACACAGGTGTACCACTAACATCTACTGAACAGAAGTTAGGAATGCTGCTAAATATCCTCCAGGACATACAGTCCCAACCACATAGGCTGTATAGCCCCAAATATCAAAAGTGCAGGAAAAAAAACACATTAACCTAAAAAGGATTTACTCGTCTGATTAGCAACCATCTGTCCACCCAGTTACATTTTAGCAAAACATACAGATAATTATTACTATTGATCCTAAAATGCAGGTTTTAACCCTTGCAAATAAAAACTTACTAGGGGAAAAAAAATCTAGGGAGAAGACTAAATATGATATAAAACTGATATTATGTCAATTCACAAAAGAAAAACAATACTTAAATTCTATCGGGGGGAAGAGGTTAGCCGTACCTAGCAGTGCTCAGGTATTACAAACGGTTCAATGCTCAAGGATTGTTCCCAGACAGTGCTCAGGGGACTGCACAGTGCAGGGATCAAATTGAGGCCTCCAGCATGCAAAGCATACACTCTAGGCCTCTGGGCGATCTCCCAGATTCTGGCCCCTCGATTTTCAATAAACTTTTCACTTCGTGCTAAATAGGGAACCAACATTACTTTTAACTATTTTACATCAATTTTGATTTTACCAGGTTTTGAGGGAAGCTACATCCACTCAGGATTTACTAATAGTTCTCACACAGGGATTACTCTGGGGAAGTAAGTGCTTGAAGGGGCAGAGGTGATGCCAGTGATCAAACCTGAGTGTACCTTACCCACTATACTATCTCTGCAGAACACATTTCAACAGTTTTTGTACCATTTTGTTCCAAGGTTCAAGACATTATTTTTCATTGAGTCATGTCTCCTCACTTTTCTTCTGGTCTCTGATAATTTCTCAGTCTTCCCTAGTTCCTTGCAACCTTGACAATTACAAATTACTGGTTGGATGTTTTGCAAAATGTTCTTCAGCTTGAATTTGTCTTATCTTTTTCTCACTAGTAGACTAGGACTATGAGTTTTTAGGAATCATATTCAACCTAAGCAAAGCTTAAACATGTAATATCACATAACAGTTACTGTTTGTTAGAGTAAACAGCCTCTAATTTTCCTACTCTGTCAACACTGAAATAATAAAATGATGGCAAAGATTTTGTCTTGCAAACATTATTACTCTGTAATATTCAAAATAAAACTTATCAAAAAAGCTGGTTTTACTTAGAATCTGAACTACAAATGTGTCCAATTTGAGATGCCAACTCTGGAAGTATTAATCCCAGGAAAAAGAACTTTAAGAAGATATACCAGGTACAAATTCTTTTAAAAAGTTAACATTAGTATCACAATGCTATACTTTTTTATTAGCTCAATGAATTTAAAATGTATAACCATGAAGTACAACAATATTCAAGTATTATTTTATTTATTTATTTATTTATTGTGGAAAGTTACAAAAGTTTCAGGTTTAAGTCTCAGTTATACAATGCTCAAACACCCATCCCTTCACCCAGTGCACATATTCCACCACCAAGAATCACGGTATATCAAGTATTATTTTTATTGCTAAAGTATATCCTGGATTAAATGCTTCAGATTCTACTCACCCGAGATTTCTAATTCTGCCCAGTGAGATTTTTTCCCATTGGCTACCTCCTCTGCTGACATGATGGTATAAATTCTGCGAGGATCTGGAGGATCATATTTTTCCTTTGGCATCCCTATTAGTCTATTAGAGAGAGAAAGAGAGAGATGATCAACAATTACAATGGCCTAAAGAAAAAAGAAAAATAGGATGAGTCTTTTTTTCCCTCTTCCCTTGCCACGTTTCTAAGTCACTTTAATACTACATATAAATTCCTAGCAGAAGGAAAACACATCAGCAGTATGAGAGGCTCTTTCAAGAATTCGTAACAGATGCCTAAGGGAAAACACAAGCAAGCAACACTAAATTTCACTGTGAACATTGTGACTTCTTACCAAACACCCCCTCCTCTTCATTTAGCTGCCTTGTTTTCAAAAGTTAAACATAAGATTAACCATATAACTGTTTCTTAAATGGGCTGACTAGTCTAAGAGAATCACGGCAATCCTGTCCTCCTTGATTCCCCATACCTAAGACAATCAGCACATGGCATCCCCCTTGTCACAGAGGTTAGTTCAGAAGAAGTATCTAATAAGCTAGAAGCTTAAGACTCATTCTGTTCATAGGAGGTGAAGGCATCTCTCTCCCACCAGTCATAATGCAGGAGACATATCCCACAGAGATTTAGGCACACAACCAACAATTTAAAAAAAAAGCCATCACAAACTCTAGAAATCAGTCTAGAAAAATAAGACAAATCAGACATTGACATGTAGCACTCGCAAACACTGGGTTTTCACACACACACACACACACACACACACACAGATATTTTTTACTTATTAAATTACTTTGTATTTTTTTACTTGAATTGAAAAAAAAGCACCCCAGCTGGTGAGTTAGTAAGCCTTTGCCTTACATCCAGTCAACTCCCATTTAATCCCAGCACCACATATGGTGCCCCCCAACCCAACACCACCAGGAGTGATCCCTGAACACAAAGTCAGGTGTGACTTGACAGAGTCAGGTGTGACACCATGCCCCCCCACCCCACCACCACCAAAAAGTAAAGTGTTGTGATTAGAAGATAATATATCTTGATTTGTATAGACCAGTCTTGGACTGTATCTGTTGCTATCATGAAAATTATCAGTATCACTCAATACTCTGGAAAGTGTCCAATTTGAATGAGTTACATGCTAGCCTAATTGAAACTAATCTTGGTTTCATCTAAACTTAAATCACTGAACAATCTTCAGTAATGACCACTGTATCACTGTATCACTGTCATCCCATTGCTCATCGATTTGTTCGAGCGGGCACTAGTAACGTCTCTCATTGAGAGACTTATTGTTACTGTTTTTGGCACATCCAGTGACCAACAAAACATTAAACTCAAGTACACAAATGAAGCAATGACAAATGATCTTTAAAAAGTAACTAACCCTTCAAGGACCAGAGAGAAAAATACAGCTGGTAAGCCCCAAACTCTCCTGACCACCAACCACTTCAACGGTCAATACAAGACCTACTCCTTAAAAATAATCAGAAAATAAAATTCATCTCAGATCTATCAAAACCCTATGACAAAACATAGTAAATGACAGTCTTAGCCTAATTATCACCTACAAGCTACCAGTAAATTGCCTTGTGATGTTTATAGTTGGTTATTAGCTCGTATTTTAACATTTACACACGTACCACAAAACCAAATGTCTAAATCAGAATTTACATTTCTTTCAACTGACCTGAAAGTTGTTATAAATAGAAAATTAAGAAATATTAGAAGCATCCTATTATGTATCAAAAAAATCAGAAATGTTTTATGAGTATAATAAAAGTTCCCATACTATAACTTTCCCTCATATTTATGAAGGGAAAATTGCAATTCCTTCATACTGTATATGGGACAAAGAAAAAGTTTTCCAAATTTGCTCATCTGCTTAAAACAGTAATATGCTTCCAAGTTTCCAGCTTATGTTCTTATAGTCTTATCATACAATCTGGGTGATAGTACACCAAATTTTATTTTCCATAAATGCCATCAAATTCTCACACGGTACAAAGAATATGATCATGTTTTACAAGGGCATAATTTGATTTTTACCATACTATGCCTACATAACCTCATTCTGAAAATGAGTTTTAAATAACAATGTTTACAGATGTTCCTCTGCATGTTACCTAAGATGTGCCTGAGAACTTCTGTTGATATAAAATCCTCCATGAATACGAGGCTAAGCAAACCTAAATTAAACAGATCCAGATCCTCAGTTCCATTACCTACAAAGAAAATTTTTAAGTGCAGACTATTATTTTTTTTAAAAAAAAGATATTTTTATTGAGGTACTGGGATTTATAATACTGTTATATCAAATTTTCATGCATACATCACTCCAACATCAAACCCTTCCACCAGCATCGCCCACCCCTCACCCCATGTAAGCTCACTTCTACAGACAAAGTGATAAATGAAGACTATTAAACATCAAATGCTTATCCCTGGCATCCCAAATGATCCTCCAAGTCCCACTACGAGTGATCCCTGAACACAGAGCTAGGAGAAGGGCCTGAAAACTGCCAGGTGTAACCCAAAAACAACAGCACGTGTAAAACCTACATGTGTAACAATTGCCATTATTACTCTTATTCTAAACTCTTGAAGCTGTCATGTCACAAAACTATTTTTAAGTTATCTTTGTTAGAACTTTAAAACTCAGAATCTGGTTCTATAAAACAAAACCACAAAGTTTATTAACATGTACAACTTTTAAAAGTAGGACTATCGATATTGAAAGGGATCAGAAGTATCACAGACTATATTAGGAAGTCAATAAAAATGCAAATCACTGAATTCTTCGAAATGAATCTAGAGTTGAACAGTCTTCTCTGACTGAAGTTCAAAGTCAAAAAATTCTATTTCCAGGGCTGGATCGATAGTATAGTAGATAGGGCGTTTGCCTTGCACTCGGCAGACCCGGAAAACGCCCTATCCACTATACTATGGTGCCAAATGGCCCCCTGAGGACCACCAGGAGTGATTCCTGAGTGCAGAGCCAGGAGTAACCCCTGAGCATCATCGGGTGTGACCCAAAAAGCAAAAAAGAAATAAATAATTCTATTTCAAAATAACTTAAACATAAAGTAACAATCCAAAAAATGTAGTTTAGATTTATAAATGTAACACTGATAATCTGATTTCTAACGACCCTATTCACAGACCTGTGAGTTGAAATGTTTAAATATTGAGTGAACACTTTCCATTCAAGAAATAGAAATATGGGGGCAAGAGCGAAAGAACAGCAGGTGGGCATATGCCTTGTACACTGCTGACTCAGGTTTAATCCTCAGTATCCCATATGATCCCCAAGAACAGCCAGGAGTATTCCTGACTGCAGATCCAGGAGTAAGCCCTGAGCACCACCAGGTGTGGCAAAAAAAAAAATTGATGAAGTTGACTTTTTTCCCCAAGACTTTCCATTTTTTATATATCTTACATCAGTTAACAAATATCATTTCAATTTACAAACCTAATTCATACGGGGCAATCTGATCATATAAATACGTGCATAAAAATTTCCTTTGCAGCAAGACTTTTTTAACTTCTCAGTATTCAGAACCTCATTTCAACACAACAAAATAAATATCACACAGGAGCTGGAGGATAGCACAGCGGTAGGGCATTTGCCTTACATGAGGCTGACCCAGGTTCGATTCCCAGCATCCCTTTTGGTCCCCTGAGCACCACCAGGGATAATTCCTGAGTGCAGAGCCAGGAGTAACCCAAAAAGCTAAATAAATAAATAAATAAATAAATAAATAAATAAATAAATAAATAAATAAAATACCACAGTTTCCCAATGTCTTCAATGATATACAACCATTTAAAGTTCTTAAATGGCAGCACTCAGCAGTGAAAAAACCCAGCGAGCGCTACAACACCAGAGAATTCTCCGGGCCCCATACCGAGCCGACATCTCTGGGGCCCCCAGATGGAGCAGGTGCAGTCTCCCCACCTTCTCCAGATGGAATCCCAGCGACCATGACCTTCTGTACGCATGGCTCTGGTATATGGCTACAGGACTATTCCTCCAAAGCGCACGGCCATTTACGTGGCCGCTTGACCTTTCCTGATATACAAAGTGAGCAATGGAAAATAAATGATCTAGTGTTTGCCCCTGCCCAAAACTAGAGAGAGAGAGGTGACATATGGGGCCTCATGGGATGGGGGTGGAACCGGTCTCTCTCCCTGCCCCAATGAGTATGTGAGTTGCCGCCGACGAACGGCTCCTGGCTCCTGAACAGCCATGATCCCAGAGGCACACAGACCAACCTCGGAACCCAGCGGCTTCTGGCAGAAATGCATCTGGACTGAGTACTAAACTACACGTGGTGCCATGCCACCACGGGTGGATAAAGGTGTTTGTCCCTTCCGCCTTTTCTCCCCGGCAGCACTGGGGCTGCCACCTTTTCAGAGCCTGCTGGACAGCCAGGTATGAGACTGCAGAAATCCCTCCGGACTTATTACCTAAATATCAGAAATCCAAAATGCTCTTCCGATCAGTAATGGAAAACAAAGTATCTAATAATGCCTTTTTGCAGGTCTGAATGTTGGGGAAAATTCCAAATAATAATGGTGGATTTTTTGTCGAAATATTGGATGTGATCAAAGCAGAGAGAGAGTAAGATGGAAATCATCTGCCACATAGTGGGGATAGGGATGGGATGGGGTATACTGGGGTTCTTGGTGGTGGAGAGTGTGCACTGGTAAGGGGATGGGTGTTTGATCATTGTATGACCAAGACTTAGACTGGAAAGTTTTGTAACTTTTCTCACCGTGATTCAATAAATAATAAGTAATAATAATAATAATGATAAAGTTCTTAAATGGCAGCAGGAGCGATAATACAGAAGGTAGAGCACTTGTCTTGCATGTAGCCGACCCAGGTTCAACCCCTGGTAATATATATATATGGTCTCCTGAGTCCCACCAAGAGCGACCCCTGAGCACAATGCCAGGGTAAGACCTGTGCACCAACCAGATGTAGTTGAAAGCCAAAACAAAACAAAAAAGTTATTAAACAATAACACAAACATTCAAAAACAACTCCATTTAAAGTTTTCACAGTATCTCCTCCTGTCACCACTTTAAACAAAACACAATTCATGTTTTATGACAGTAAAGTTATCATGAAAAGCAGCCTTCAGATTCCTTCAGATTTCTAACCAGTTTTACAATAAACCATCATACATTTATTGCAAGCCTACTAATATATGGAGTGTATCAAGCACTAGGACTTTATTTTTTTCTTTTCTTCTTCTTTTGTTTATTTAATTACCACCATGCATTGCAAAGTTACACTGTTATTTATGACTGAATTTTAGACTACAGTGTTTGAGCACCAAGCTCATTACAAGTGTCTACTTCTCTCTAATGTCCCCAGTTTCCTTTCTGCCTCCCAGGCTATCTGTATGGCAGGTATTATTTCTTCTTTATTTTTTTTAAATTTTTTTAATTTTATTTTTTTATTGAATCACCATGTGGAAAGTTACAAAGCTTTCAGGCTTAAGTCTCAGTTATGCAATACTTGAACACCCATCCCTTCACCAGTGCACATATTCCAGCTCCAAGAATCACAGTATACTGCCCCTCCCACCCCCCTACCCCGCCTGTGTAGCTGATAAATTTCACTTTACTTTGATTACATTCAATATTTCAACAAAAAACTCACTATTATTGTTTGGAGCTTCCCCCCCCCCCAACGTCAGACCTGCTGAAAAGGAAGCATTGATGATTTGTTTTCCATTTCAAGCACTAGGACTTTAAATGAGCAAAATGGGAGCTAGAGATAGTATACATAGGTTAGAGTATATATAATTTAGAGATTATATGCATAATCTATACATGTATAATTATATATACATATACTCTCTAGAGTAGAATCTTGAATGATATAATATGGAATTATATAATCAATAATTTATCATCTATGGCTGGAGGAACCAGTTGGGATGGGAGATGCATGCCAAAAGTAGATAATGGACCACACATGACGACCTCTCAGTGTCTGTGTTGCAAGCTACAATGCCCAAAGGTAGAGAAAGAGTATGAAGAATATTGTCTGCCTTAGAGGCAGGGGGAGGGTGGGAAAGGGGGGGTATACTAAGGATATTGGTGGTGGGGAATGTGCACTGGTGGAGGGATGGGTGTTTGATCATTGTGAGATTGTAACCCAAACATGAAAGCTTGTAACTATCTCACGGTGATTCAATAAAATTTAAAAATTAAAATTAAAAAATTAAAAATTTTTTTAAAAAAGAATTTATCATCTATAGAATGGTCCACAGTTCCCAGGTCAAGAATAGCAAATTTTAAATGGCATTATGTTAAGGGACAGAGCAAAGACAATGATATTAAACATATACTGACACATAATAAAAAGTGGCTATAGCACAGCGGTTAGGGATTCGCCTTCCACGCAGCTGACCCGTGTTCGGTTCCTCCGTCCCTCTCGGAGAGCCCGGCAAGCTACCGAGAGTATCAAGCCCGCACAGCAGAGTCTGGCAAGCTACCCATGCATATTGGATATGCCAAAAACAGTAACAATAAGTCTCTCAATGAGAAACGTTACTGGTGCCCGCTCGAACAAATCGATGAGCAACGGGATGACAGATACTCAAAAGGCTAATCAATGAAGCTTTAAAGAGACCATATTTGAAAAGTCTGCAGTGAACATACTATTTGACAGAGAAAAATTAAAAGCTTTTCTTCTAAGGAATAAGGAAAGGATTCCCACTATGCTTTCTTTTTCATTTTTTTGACAGTGGGGGGAGATGGGGTAATCGTAATTTACCAATGTTTTAGGCATGCCATAGTAAACTGTGCAACACATCCACACCAGTATGCCAATATTCTTCCACCACTGCCCACGCTCCCTCTTGTTTCCCTACTAGTCACCCCTCCCTCTGCAACCTGCAGACTCAATTCTGTAGAATCTCAGGGTTTGTTTCTTGTGGCCACTGTCTATTCCTTTCCTTTTTTTTCTTGATAATCCACAAATGGGCAAGATTATCCAAAAATCTTTTTCCTCTATCTTTAACATTACCCTCCTATCCCATTCACATTACAACAAACTACAAGATTTCACTTTTTCTTCAACAGCACAGAATTACATTATATATACATACTACTGCTTTATCTATTCATCTCTTGTTGGGCACTTGAGTTGTTTCCAGATTTGGCTACTATAAATAGCCACTACAATGAATCAAATATAAGGATGTCATTTCCTGTCACATTTGTTTGACAAGGAACTGGAAGACTTAACCAGAGCAATTAGTCAAGAAAACAATTTTTAAAATTCAAATTGATAATGTAGAAGTAAAATTTTGTTTGCAGATGATAAGATTTCATACAGAACAAGAAGATTAAAAAAACTGTTAAACTAAAAACATAATTCAATATCAAACTTTCTGGTCTAAAGGTTGTAACAAAACTATGGAAATCCAAAAATGTAGCACTGGCATTTTTTTTAAAAAGTGATACACAGATCAAGGGACCAGAGAACCCAGAAATAAACCCACTTATATGTAATCAATTAATTTACAACCATGAAGTCCAGGGCAAGAAGTAAAGGACAGTCTCTTCAATCTATATTGCTGGGAAAATTTAACACCCAGATGCAGAAGACTGAATCACTATCTTCCATCATATACATAAATTCAAAAGGGATTGAAGACTTGAATATAAGATCTGAAACTATAAAACTCTGTAAGAAAATAGGAAAAGCAAAATTGATTATGTGGGATTGCATCAAGTTTAAAAGTTTGTGCTTGGCAAAAGAAATATCAAAATTAAAAGGCAACCTACTAAATGGGAGAAAATATCTGTATATCATACCTAGTAAGAAGTGAAAACATAAACACGTGTATATGTAAAGTACTTATGCAACACAAAAAAAATCTAGAATTGGTAGAAGACATGAAGACATTTTTCTAATGACAATAGTACCTCACACCTGTCTGAATGACCATTTTCAGAAAAAGACACAATACCAAGGAAGGATGGAGAAGAGAAAAGAAAACCCTTTCGTTGTGGGAATATATTGGTAGAGTCAGTATAGAAAATAGTATGGGGATTTCACCAAAAAATTAAATTAAGCCTACCATATGATCCAGCAATTCCACTTCTAGGTATGTACACAGTCAAAAGAAAATTACCAGAGGCTTGGAAGATATCTCAAGTGGTATGAAATATGCCTAGAATGTAAAGGTCCTATGTATGATCACCAACAGCCCTCCTAAGTACTGCTGGGTGCAACAGAGTGACCCTAAGCACTGCTATGTATGGCCCAAGTGGCTCCTGGGCACTTCTACCAGTAGTGTCCTGGGTCCCAAGCATTGCCTTATTTTTAACAACACAAGTACCACAATTATACTGGAGGCCCTGCACTCACATGTTCCTCCCAGCATTATTTATGATACCTAATATGAGAAAGACATGGGAAACATGGCAGTAACCAATGAATTTAATCTACACAGAATTCCAAACAGACATATACATATGCAGAAACACATACACAATATTATTCAGGCTTTAAAAAGGAAATTGTGATATTTGTGACAATACAGATCAATCATGACAGCTTTGTGCTAAGCGAAGCAAGTTGGACAGAGCAAAAAAAGTGCTCTATGATCTCGGTAAGTGAAATAAGGGGCGGGGGAGCCCTGGAACCCACACAGAGAATACTGGAGCAGTGGAGGTGAGAGAATGAAAGCAGGGAGGTGAAATGAGTAAATAAAAACAAAGACCTTCCACTAAAAACTAAAAGCTCTAAGAATGTCATCACAACATGGCAACTACAATTAACAATGCTATATGGTACATTAGAAAGTTATTTTAATAAACTTTAAAAGTTCTCATGAAAAGAAATATTGCAATTATACCTGGCTCGTGAATTTGATTATATTTTACTGTGCAACCATTTTATTTTTGTTTCGGGTTTTTTTTTGGGGGGGGGGTGTTTATTTTTGGCCACACCTAGCTCAGGGGTAACTTCTAGCTCTGCACTAAGAAATTACTCCTGGCAGTGCTCAGGGTGTGACAATATAGGATACCAGGACCGAACCGGAGTGGGTCAAATGCAAGGCAAGTGCCCTACTTGCTGTTCTCTCTCTCTTCAGCCCCTCATTCCGAAACAAACATAAAAGTCAAATCATTATGTTTGATTTTCAAAATTAATGCAATATTAAATGTCAGTTGTATGTCAAATTTTTAAGGTTTTATTTCTAGATACATATACACACACATATACCATACACACTTTATACATCTACTTAGATGACATTCCAGAGTAATTAAAACTATGGGGGCAGAAAAATGATGTGGTTGCCAGGGACTGGGAGGAGAGGGAGGGGCAGACTATAAAGGGAACAAGGGAATATTTTTGTGGTGATGTGAACTAGACATACTGGTTAATCTATAATTACTCATAATATTATCATCAGAAATACATTCTTAATTTAAGTCTGTCTCTTGGTGAAGCAGGACTTGCAGAAGATTTGCTTTATCACCAAAAAAATCTATTTCAGAGAGTGAAAAGGAAAATCAACAGCTTTTAATTCTTCTACCCATATCTTGACCTCAAGGCAAGAGTAAGTTAGCTTAAAAACAGAATCAGCTGTTTTAGGAAATAAAATTTTAGGAAGTAATTTTTGGAAATAAAATTAGGAAAGTTAAATCTATAACAGGTCATACTTTTGGTAACCTAATGGTAAAGAATAAAACAAGTCAACTTTATTACTAATAAGCATTAATAGGGTTCATTGAACCCAGGGAAATTTATTATATTTACTTACTTATTCGGGGTTTTTATTAGCCACACCCAGCAGTTCTTTTTCTTTTTCTTATCTCTCTCCCTCTCCTCTCTCCCCTCACTCTCTCTCTCATACACACCCGCACCCTACCTGTTGGGGTTATAGATAGGCATGGGAAATATGGAATGTTCAAAAAATCTGTTTATGCTACCATGATTCTTTCTGATAAATTTTCTACTGTGAAAGACTGCCAACCAAAAGAGACACTAATAATAAACATGATACTATCAAATCTGTTTTCCTACTTTTTTCATTCCAGTAGTTTCTTCTACTCAGCAACATTTCTTCTAGTCACTTCCAAGTAAGCCTAAACATGCCAATGATTCAGCTGGCACATTCTTAAAAATTATAAATACTTTTGTAAGCCTTGTACTTATATGAAATATAAAATATGTTGTCACTTCCCATTATATAAGCAATCTACATCAGAAATTTGATTGTTCTATTTTGGGGGGTTGCGGGGTTTTGTTTTCGTTTGTTTTGGTTGAGGTTACAACCAGCAGTGCTCAGGGCTTACTCCTGGCAATGCTCAGAAACCATATGTAGCTGGGACTGAACCCATGTCAGCTGTCCACAAGCATGCATCTTTGTACTATGTTTCCTGCCCTGATTAACATATTTAATCCAAAATACATCTGCATGTGAATTATAATCCCTAGTGTAATCAGATCCGGTTAGCATAAAGACTCTAAAATGTATTATTCTATTCTTTGAAATTAAGTCAATCCACTTCAAACTATCTTTTAAGTCAGGATTCATTGGATTCAAAAACTAGATTATTTTCTATTTCTAAAACAAATTCTCAAGTCTGGTGTGATACAATAGAGTGCTTCCCATGCATATGGCCAACCCGGGTTCAATCCCTGGAATCTTATATGGTTCCCGAAACCTGCCAGGTGTGATCCCTGCACACAGAGCCAGAAATAAGTCCTGTATACCACTGAATGGGTTCAAACCAACACCCCCTAAAAAAAAAAAAAAGTGAAATAAATTCTTCCTTTCAAACATTGAAATAAGTGGTAAAAATCTAACTTAGATTGTCCTTCTAAAAGAATGAGTTTAGGGGCTGGGGCAATAGCACAGCGGGTAGGGCATTTGCCTTGCACGTGACCAACCCAAGTTCAATTCTCAGTATCCTATATGGTCCCCCAAACACTGCCAGGAGTGATTCCTGAGTGCAAAACCAGGAGTAACCCCTGAGCACCGCAGGGTGTGACCCAAAAAAGCAAAAACTAAATAAATAAGTAAATAAAATAAAAGAATGACTTTATACCTTGAAAGAAATCAAACAACAAATGTACAAAAATCCAAGCTTACGCACTGAGTAATATTTGGTTGTTATTCTATAAATCTATTACATCTATTAGGTTAGTTTACTAAGCTAATTCAGTAAATTTCAAATTATTTCGGAATTAACATATTTAATCATATACTGTGGCTTAATATATACATAAATGACTTAAAAGCAATTTCTAAATTAGAATTAATGAAGATTTAATTTTTATAAGGAGGAGCAGGGAAGAGATAAGGAATTGAAATTATTGTACAGGGGTTTAACTGCTTGCTTTACTCACAGCTGACCGTATCAAATACGGTCCCTGAACATCACCAGAAGTGATTCTGGACCATCGAGCCAGGAAAAACCTTGAGCACAACCTGGTACAGCCCCTCTAATTCAGAACCCAAGAAAAACACCAGCAAGGTATCCACCCCCGCTATCCCAAATGATCCAGGAAGAATTCCAAAGTGAACAAATGAAAAAGAACAATTTTAAATGGTGACAAAAATGTGCAAGAATACTAAAAGAATACTAACTAAAACGATCTTTACAATCTCAGTAAAAATGTTAGCAAATTTTATTATTTTCTTGCTTCTAAAAAAAGTCTGCAATAAAACTAATGTTTTCATTGATAAGAATCTGCAGGTTTTCTTGACTAACTACCATAGAATTCTACAATTAACTTAATAAGCTTTGCACTCGGCCAACCTGGGTTCGATTACTCAGTCCCTCTATCGAGAGTCTGGCAAGCTACCGAGAACATCCCACCCGTACGGCAGAGTCTGGCACTCGACACGTGGTGTATTTGGTATGCCAAAAACAGTAACAATAAGTCTTATGATGGAGACGTTACTGATGCACGCTCAAGCAAATCAATGAACAACAGGAGAACAGTGCTACAGTGCAGGGCTACTTAATGCAAGGAATTCAAATAGTAACAAGTTTGTCAAAACTGCATAAAACATAAATACCGCAAAAATTAGTTTACCCAAAACTATAATATTTGGTCCTCAACATTTGTGTCAATCTACAATTTTGCAATATATCCCAAATAAAAACACTGCTGTGATCAGTACAGATTGAATATTTATTTATTTATTTTTGCTTTTTTTTGGGTCACACCTGGTGATGCACAGGGGTTATTCCTGGCTCTGCACTCAGGAATCAGCCCTGGAGGTGCCCAGGGGAACATATGGGATGTTGGGAATCGAACCCGGGTCAGCCGAGTGCAAGGCAAACGCCCAACCCGCTGTGCTATTGCTCCAGCCCCTGAATATTTTTTAATAAGTTAACCTGAAAATTGATCTATACTTAGCAAAATAACCCTCCCTAAAAATCTCCACTTTATTCTCCAACAGTAGATAGGCATTCATTTTTGAATTGTAGAAATTTACACAAGAAAGTTTGCAAGACATACTGCTAACTGAAAACAAAAACTAATTGCCTAAAGCTAATTCCCACCTATGCAATCTAATACGATGTGTATATGAAACATGTACCAATGTGTATGAAAAAGGTCCGAAAGGACTAGATTACAGATAATTTTAAAATTTTATTTATAATAACTTTTCTACAATGACTGTCTATTTTCTTAAACATGAAGAGCTTTTTTGTTCATCCCTCCCTCCCCTCCCCCTTACCTCACTTCTGATAACTACTTATCTTCATTGCTGTCACTGTCACTGTCATCCCGTTGTTCCTCATTTTGCTCAAGCGGACATCAGTAATGTCTCCACTGTGAGACTTATTGTTACTGCTTTGGGCATATTGAATACACCACAAGTACCTTGCCAGGCTCTGCCATGCAAGCAGGATACTCTCGATAGCTTGCCAGGCTCTCCAAGAGGGACTGAGAAATCAAACCCGGGTTGGCAGCATGCAAGGCAAATGCCCTATCCGCTGAGCTATCACTCCAACCCATCTTCATTGCTACCAGTGCTTATATTTTACAAAAACATCACACAACTGGAATCATGAATACAGAACCTTTCAAATCTACTTATTTCACCTAATAACAGTAATATGTATTTAAGATTCCTCCATCTTTTGGGGGTATTTTAGCTTCTTTTCTGATGCCAGAGATCAAATCCAGGGGCCCATACATGGGAGGCTTATGAGCTCCACCCCAGCACACCTCAATGTCTTGAGAGCTCATTTCTCCTCAGCACTGTCTGGATATATGCATTTATCCACTTACCTACTAAAGGAAACCTTGATTGCTTTTTAAGTTTTGGCAATCATGAACAAATCGGCTAGAAACATGAATGCAAGTCACTGTGTAGACACAAATTTTCAATTCATTTGAAAACAGTAAGAAGGTGGGGTCGGAGCAATAGTACAGTGAGTACAGTTCAATCCTTGGCATCCCCCAAGCACTGCCAGGAGTGATCCCTGACTGTGAAACCAGAGGTAACCCCTCAGCACTGCTGGGTGTTGGGTATGATCCAAAAACACCAAACAAAGAAATAAATAAGGAGCATGACTACTGATTAGATCATATGATAAGCATATATTTACTTTCATAAAATACTGCCCAGTTTATGGTGTTGGAACACTGGTCTCCTAAAACTCAATCATAAGTAACATTATAACTTTGTAACCTGATTCAGTAAAAAACTTTTTCAAAACCTGTTTTTTAGAAAAAAGGTTTTTTTTAAAAAAATACAAAACCAAACAAACCAAACTGCCAGTCTTAGGGACTATGGAGAGTGGAGGACGAACAGAAGGAAGGAGTTAGCCTTCCAAAGTAGCTATACCATTTTGCATTGCTACCCGCCATGACAAAATTCGTGTTGCTCTACATCCTCATCAACATTTGGAGCTAATGTTTCAGATTTTGGCCACTCAAATTAGGATTCAGAAGTATTTCTTTTTTAAAGACATCTTTTTTGAAGATATACTAAAGTCTCACATTTTTAAAAGTAACCTTTGGGACCAATGGGTGTCTGGCATATAAAAACCCAAATCTGGTCCTCAGTAGTACACAGTACCCTAAACACTGCCTGGGAGGCCCCCTAAAACAGCAATCCTTGTAATACTTATATTATTCACATGAGTAGTAAATTCTGTAAAACTAAAATATAATAAAATGAGATAGAAAATTCTTCCAAAAGAGAGGTAAGAATACTTACCCACAGAGGTCAGAGGGATAGTATGGCTGGCAAGGCACTTGCCTTGCATATAGCCAGTGCAGGTTCAACCTCTGACACCCCAGGGTGACTGACCCCCTCTGTCCCTGAGAGCAGGGCCAAGTATAAGCCCTGAGCACCACTGGGTGGGGCCCAAAAACAAAAACAAAAATAAAGAATTCTTACAGAACAATGAATTATATAAAAAGATCCTTGCTTGAAGTCATATTTAAGCATTTTTGTAGAACATTATTAGAATCCCAAAACTATAAAGCACTATAGCACTGTTGTCCCGTTGTTCATCAATTTGCTCAAGCGGGCACTGTTTTTGGCATATCAAATATGCCACAGGTAGCTTACCAAGCTCTGCCTTGCGGGCAGGATACTCTCAGTAGCTTGCTAGGATCTCCCAGAGGGACGGAGGAATCGAACCCGGGTTGCTGTGCTATTGCTCTAGCCCGAAACTATAAAAACTATAAAGCATATTAAAATATTATTTTATGGTTTATTTTTTGTTGTATTGTAATGTCTTTCTAAAGATTTTTCATATTAAAAAGAGTCTAAATGATCTGGAAAAAACCCGAATGCCCCAGAACGGATGACTGGTTGAGGAAACTTTGGTACATCTATACAATGGAATACTATGCAGCTGTTAGAAAAAAGGAGGTCAAGAATTTTGTAGTCAAGTGGATGGGCATGAAAAGTTTCATGCTGAGTGAAATGAGTCAGGAAGAGAGAGACAGACATAGAAAGATTGCACTCATCTATGGTATATAGAATAACAGAGTGGGAGACTAACACCCAAGAACTGTAGAAATAAGTACCAGGAGGTTGACTCCATGGCTTCGAGGCTGGCCTCACGTTCCGGGGAAAGGTCAACTCAGAGAAGCGATCACCAACTACATTGTAGTCGAAGGCCATGTGGGGGAAGGGAGTTGCGGGCTGAATGAGGGCTAGAGACTGAGCACAACGGCCACTCAACACCTTTATTGCAAACCACAACAGCTAATTAGAGAGAGAAAACAGAAGGGAATGCCTTGCCACAGTGGCAGGGTGGGGTGGGGGGGAGATGGGATTGGGGAGGGTGGGAGGGACACTGGGTTTACGGGTGGTGGAAAATGGGCACTGGTGGAGGGATGGGTTCCCAAACTTGGTATGAGGGAAGTATGAGCACAAAAGTGTATAAATCTGTAACTGTACCCTCACGGTGATTCTCTAATTAAAAATAAATAAATTTAATAAAAAATAAAATAAAATAAAATAAAATAAAAAAATAAAAAATAAATAAATAAATAAAAAGAGTCTAAATGATCGCTTATGAATGCCAAAGGAAAGGATAATTCACTATGTCAAGATAATAAGTATCTGTTTTCCCAACTACTTCTGAGCACAGTGTTAGAAGTAAAATCATCAGCAGAATATTTGATTCCCTGTCTCTTCTTTTTTTAAACCAAAAGTACAATAACCTCACACCTGGCAAAATGGCCATTATCAAAAAGAAAAGAAAAATAAGAATGCTGGCCAGGATGTGGAGAAAAGAAAATCCTCATCTTTTTAATGCAAACACTAGTGTAGCACTGTAGCACTATCGTCCCATTGCTCATCGATTTGCTCAAGCGGGCACCAGTAACATCTCCATTGTGAGACTTTTTGTTACTGTGTTTAGCATATCGAATACGCCACAGGTAGCTTGCCAGGCTCTGAGAGGGATGGAGGAATCGAACCCGGGTCGGTCAAGTGCAAGGCAAACGCCCTACCCGCTGTGCTATCTCTCCAGTCCATAAAATATTACTATCATTAAAAATGAATCAAGTTTAAAGGTCAAAAACATTAATTTCATTCTTTTTATTAATCATGATTTTTTGTTTTAGGACCATACCTGGTAGGCTCAAGGGTTGCCCCTGATAGTTGGGACATCATGTGGTCTTGGAGACTGAACATGGGGCTTCCATATGCTCTCCCCTTTTGAGTAATCTCCTCAGTTTACAATGATTGTGCTCAACTTGGGGAGGTTTCTAACCAACTATGATTTATCAATTTCTGGTTTGTTTTTGTTTTTGTTTTTATAGTGTTGGGGATTGAAACTAGGGCTTCCAACATGCATCAACTGCCCTAGCACAGAGCTGAATTCCAGCCCTTAAGCTCTGATGCTTTCTTAATAGTCCATTATATGAATCTAATGATTTTTCTGTAAGAACACTTTGAAAACCTAACAAAATAGATAGTCCTTTAGTTCCGAATTTTGTTACTTGTTCTGGAACACTAGTGTAGCCACTGTGAAAATAGCTGAATAGTTCTCAAAACTTTAAGGGCCAGAGAGAGAGTAAAGGAGGTAAAAACTTGGCTTTGCATGCAGCCCCACTAGCTGTGACCCTGAATTCAAAACCATAGACCACATTTAGTCAGTCCCCTGCGCACAGCCAAGGTCACTCCGGAGCTGCTGGGTATAGTCCCAAACCCCACCCTCTCAAAAAAAAAAGAGAACAGAAATACCATATGTTCTAGCCATTTCACTACTGATATGGAAGTTGTATCTGTAATAGCCAAAAACTTGAAGTGACACAAATGTCTACCAAAAGGCTAAAAGAGGGGATGGAGAGACAGTACAACTGAAAAGGTGCTTGCCTTGCATGTGGTCAAAACAAGATTCAATCCTCAGCATTCCATATAGTTCCCCGAGCCCACCAGGAGTGATTCCTGAGGGCGCAGCAAGGAGTTAGCCCTAAGCACCACTAGCGCAATCCAAGCTCCCAGGACCCCCAAAATGCTAAATAAAGTATAACAAATTGTGGTAAATAAGACAATGAAATACTATTCAGCAATTAAAAAAAAATAATGATCTTCTAATAGACTTTGACAACAGAGGAACATTTCAAAATAAGGTTGCTAAATTAAAGAACATAAACAATTTTGGTAACCTCACCCAAACTAATTCCTAAGTAAACTGATTTTCAAAAACTGATCTAAAAGCAAGAGTCAGGTAGGAGGTCCAAGGGAGCTAGCATGGAGCCAAAGAGCTTGCGAGAGTGAGGCCAGGAGTTCAATTCCCAATGGTACAAGGCAGAGTGGGGCACTCTGCCATCAGATTCTGGCACCACATCAGTGCATGACCCCTGGTGCACGGCCAGATGTGTATGAGCATGACAGCTTAAGGTGGCATCACCCTTGGGAAGCACAGCAACTGCAGATACATGAACACCTACACACCAGGAGTATAACCCTAGGTAAGCACTACAACCAGAATGTGAACAAGTACCACTAAGCTGAGTGATAACCCGCAAGCAGCGCAGCCATAGGCACAAGTGATACAAACAGATGTGGAACCCCTAGAGAGCACAACCAAGTGTGTGAGGACAACCAGGCATGTGCAAAACCTCGGCCATCACGGTATTAGCAACAAAGGAAAAGTGGAGGGAAGCGCAAAGGTGGGTGGGGTGAGGGTAGGAGGACAGCGGGCCAGGCTGTGGCTTAATTGTTTGGCAAATGTCTAGTATGGGCTAGAGCCTGAGTTCATTCCAGGTGAGGGATTGCCCCCAGTGACCTGGTGACCCCAAACCACCCCGGCTGGGGCCCCTATAAATTCTTTCAGTAGGAGTACTGATCAGGCCATGATTTCAAAATAACCCAGCACAAACTCCGCATATTAAGAAGCTGGAAATTCAATTCTTCCTATAAATAACTCCCTCAGAAAACCCAAGACTTAAGTACCATTTTAACTAACAGGATAGACAAAGAGATAATATTATAGCCAGAGACCCAGTAATAATCAGCTCCTATTTCTACCATATTCCATACCCCTAAATAGAGCACACAGTATCTCAGAAACACTTGACTTAGAAACAACAAATGTTAGTACCCATTACAGGGTATTTTACTATTCAACAAACCATAAAACCATGTTCCCATTTTTCTAATGAATTCTCACATTAACAAGTTCCTCACTTTGATTTGTCTGATTTCAGGCACCAATACAAAAATTGATGAGAAAAGCAAACTGTAATTACTTGGTCTGAGTTTTTGTTATTGGCTTATTGGTTTGCTCTGCTCTGTTTGTAGGAACACAGCCAGGCTCTGTGCTCGAGTGAAATCCGGTGGAGCAGGGGAACCATTAACAGTGCTGGGGATTTGAACTTGGGTAGGCAGGATGCAAGGCAAGTACCTTAACGCCAAATAGAGCTCAAGTTCCTCTTATAACAGCTGTTGTAAAAATATCCAGGTGAGCAAGAAAAAGTCACAGAAAACAAAGGGGGCAGAGCGATAGTACAGTGGGGAGGGCATTTGCTTGCATGCGGCCAACCCAGGCTCGATCCCCAGCAGCCCATATGGTCCCCCAAAGCACTGCCAGGAATAATTTCTGAGTGCAGAGCCAGAAGCATTGCCGGAGAAAGGAAAGAAAGAAAGAAAGAAAGAAAGAAAGAAAGAAAGAAAGAAAGAAAGAAAGAAAGAAAGAAAGAAAGAAAGAAAGAAAGAAAGAAAGAAAGAAAGAAAGGAAGGAAGGAAGGAAGGAAGGAAGGAAGGAAGGAAGGAAGGAAGGAAGGAAGGAAGGAGAAAGGAAGGGACGAAAGAAAGAAATGAAAACAAAGTTTCACTGTGAGCTACTCAGGATGATATTATGTGGTCAACATGAGTCTAGCCCTTTGGCAGGTGATCAGCATTCACCTGTGTATTCTGCAGCATTCTACTTTATATAAACTGATCCTCAAAATTCACTATCTGACTGCCATAAATTCCCCTTTGAATTCCTGTCTTTTTACTATTGTTTACCTACTGAAGTAAAAAAGGGGGAAATAGTAAAGGAGAGCTACTATTTAATGCCCGAAGATGCATTCCAACTGTTCTCCTGAAGATGCAATAACAAGTACTTCCCCAAAGAAAGGCCTTCTTCTACATTAACTGCCTATACAATGTAGAAGGAAATAAAAATACATAGCATAACCTGTTTCTTCAAACCTTACAGAAATGAACATCTTTGCTGTTATTTTTGTTTAGAAAAGGAAAAAAGTCAACAGTAAATGTGTTCAGACTCAAGACTGAGACAAGTTTCAAGGACATCTTAAAAGGAACCATAGTAAATAAATAAATAAATAAATAAATAAATAAATAAATAAATAAATAAATAGAAAGAACCACAGCCCTAGATAAGTCACTTTGTCAGAGTTAAGCACATACGAACTATGAAGGTATCAAAGTAGTAAACCCACAAGAAAAATTGGACTCGATCTAACATGCTAAAACGTGGAAAAATCTGAAGTTATACTCTAGCACTTCATACAAAATAAAACACTTCATCTTTTTCTTTTTCCTACCTCACAATTCCAGGCTCGGCCTCTGCAGTGCTAGAAAAAAAAAAATCAAAAGAATTGAGTAATATATCACATGTATAATGTCTTCATTTTGTTTACATAAACTTTTATTAAAAAATCTGCCTACAAGCTAAGAATGTTGTTTTACATAAAGAGAATTTAATCACTAATTCAAACGTTATTTGGCTCCAATTACTAGAAAATTGAACTTGTACTGGGGACATTGGAGGTAGAAATTTACACTGGTGGAGGGATGGTGTTCAATCATTGTACGACTGAAACTCAAACATGTAAGTTTTGTAACTGTAGCTCATGGTGATTTAATAAAAAAAAAATAAAAAATCAAACTTTTGACAGTATCAAAAACTAAGGATTTCATACACTTTTTTCAGCAGGAATAGCTTTTCTAATTACTTTAGCTTCTCTTTGAGAAAATCCTAAATGCCACACTGATAGTAGAGTCTGAAAGTAACCATAATAGATACCCTAAATCAAATTGTATATTGCTCTGCCTTTAGATGTATAAAGCAAAATATACATATGGGTTAAAGTATTTTTTTTTTTTTTGCTTTTTGGGTCACACCCAGCGATGCACAGGGGTTACTACTGGCTCATGCACTCAGAAATTACTCTTGGCAGTGCTCGGGGGACCATATGGGATGCTAGGAATCGAACGAACCCGGGTTGGCTGTGTGAAAGGCAAACACCCTACCTGCTGTGCTATCATTCCAGCCCCAGGTTAAAGTTACTTTTACTTATCTGAGAACCTGAGTTTATAGTTTGGAGAACCCATATCTAACCTGTAAATCTGTTTTAAAAGTAATGGAGTAAAAATAAAACTTTAATAACCGTGCAGAATAAAATGAGATTTTTTTTTTAAAAAAAGTCATCTAGGAAAGGGTTCTTAGATGCGAATACCATAAATATGAAAGAAGGTAAAGACAAGGCCAATAATACTGAATCCCATTGATCCAAAACAGATAGCGTTAAACAATGGAGCTAATCTTTAATATTTTTGGCATGAATAAACGCCTAACTAGAGTACACATTCTATTCACACAAATGACTGCCAAGAAGGTGGTGCTTTGTACAAAGCGGAAAAGGTTTGAAGAGAAGGGGTGTCAGCTATAAAATAGTTCCTAAAATAGTTGCTTCAAAGGATAAAGAATACATGAATTTACAAAGGGCTTTGAGTCAAGTTTGGTTCCAGAAAAGGATACTTTGGCTCTAAGTGAAAGTAAAAACCATCCATTGTAAAATAGATACTCAAACTTCTGTCCACCAGAAGGAATAGTACTGTTCATCATTTCCCACAAAGGTAGCAGAGCCTTTGATGTGGAATTCTTATTCCCTACCTCCCTCCCCACTTTGCAGGTAGATACTCTGCAAAATCAACAAAGCAAGCTAAATACGAAACTCTTCTGAATTTCAATCCTGTATTCAAAATGCCAACTTCACAAAGTCATCAAAGGTCACAGAAGAACAAATTTCCTGTTTTGTTAAACTCATTACCTTCCTCTCGAGCTAACACAAAATTTCCTTCTGCTTTGCAGCTGACAAAATGAGGACAGTATACTTTTAACCTAAGAGAAGTAACAGGCAGTCACCCAGGAGTCAAGGAATAGAAAATGATACTTTCTAAAACCCAGTTGCTGAGCCAGAGATAGCACAGGTAAGCACCCTGCCTTGCAAGTGACCAACACCGATCCCGTGCGCATGGTACCCTGAGCCCACCAGGAGTGATCCCTGAGCAGAATCAGGACTATATACATGTATAAAGGTTGCCATCCTTATCCTATTACAAGTATTTTAAGAGAGAAAATATTTTTCAAAAATACAAGCAAATACTCATTACAAATGCATATACCATCCTTCATATATGTTGTGCAGTTTCAATTAGTTATCATTCTATTAAAATGTCACTCTCATCATTCGAATTAATATGCTCCTATTAATGATTTTGAAGGTCTAGGTCAATAATCAGTCCTATTTCAGTCAGTATTCATCCTATTCTGCATCTCTGACTTTGAAGACTATTTCTTGAAACGTCCCCTCTTTTGTTTTCTGAATCATATTTTAATAAGGTAGAAGACAGTTTACGAGAAAATAAAACATGGACAGAATTTTCAGTCTGTGTCAAAAAACTATGCTAAACAAACTGCATCCTCTATCATATTTAATTTCACTAAACTAATAAACTGTGTATTCTTAATCATTTTACCAATGAAAATGCTGAACTGCAGAAAAACTATGAAACGGCCAACAAACACTTCACAGCTAGTAAGTGAATGGACTAGAGTCCAAACACTAGTGAAGTCCAACTTTGAAATTCAAGTTTCATCTTCTAAGGCAAGTTTAATTTTAGACACTTTCAGGAGAAAATTCCAAAAATAATCTTATAATCCTGGAATGCAATTTTTTTCCCTAAACTAGAAATCATAAACAAAAGAAGACAGAGTAGAAATGGCAGTACACAGTTTATATATATGAGACACTGAATTTAATCCCTGCCAACATTAACAAAACAAAAACAAATAATGGATTAGATGATATAAAAAGCTTAGGTTCTGTAAAGTCAGAAAAGACAAAAGGTAAGATGGAACTGGAGTGAAAAGTCTCTAAAATAATGGACAATGAAATAATGTTTGAAAACTAAAACAGCACTTACAAATTAACAGAAACATTTGTGGTAAAAGGTCATGATAAAGCTAATCAGAAAAGAATATGATAGCCAAAAACTAAAAAAAGTATAACCCCACTATTAAATAATTGTTATAATTTTTAATATATGACCTATTAGTATCAAAATAACTATGATCAGTAATGTAAACAAGAGCTTAGAGAACAGACTGCCATTACACAACTGGTAGGAGTATTTTATACTAGATTTCTAAAGGCAATCTGAAAAGGTATAAAAAAATTATAAATGTGTAGCCATTTTAATCTAGCAAATCTGCTTTGAGAAACTTTTTCTTTAAAACATAAAAGTAAAAGTAAAAGCCTTTTACCAGGCCCACCCACTCAAGTTCAAGTTCAATCTCCAGTACCCCCTGTGGTCCCCCAAGCACCACCAGGAGTGATCTCTGAGTGCAGAGCCAGAAATAAGCCCTGAGCATTGCCAGGTGTGGCCCAAAAACAAAACAAAACCAAAAATGTGTGCATGCAGGAGGTCTAGGTCTGATCCCCAGAACATCATGATTCTCTGATAAGGACTCCAGGCACAGAATGATCGGAAGCACAAATATAGAAGTAATTTCCAACGTGTGGCTCAAAAGCTGTGAGTTTTTCAATGCACTGGTGATAAGTGACAAAAAATATGAAAACCTGCTCACTGCCAATCAATAAATTACTCAGGTTATCAAAGAGCATGATGCACAAATGTATAAAACAATGCAGATGCCAAGTTTGTAAACTTTGCAAAAAGTTCATTAAAAAATTATTATGTGATTTAGTAATTCTACTCCTAGGAAAATACCCAAGAAGTGAAAAATACATGTCCACATAAAAACATACATAAATGACAATGCAAATGTTCTTCAGCTTATGAATAAACTGAGGTGTAATCATACAATGGCATATTACTTGATCATAAAAAGGAATGTAGTAGTTATATTCTACAACATGGATTTATCTTAAAGATATGGGAAAAAAACAGACCAGTGAGGCCACATATTACATAAAACCCAATTATAGATAAATCCTCAAAATCAGAAAGTGATTTCCAGGGAAGAAAGGAAGGGGCAAGCTGGGGCTGCTACTGAATACAGGAGTGATGAAGGTAATGAAGGAATCGAACAGAACATGGAGTCCACAGAACAGTGAAAATACTAAAGTGAAAACTGCGATATGACTGCCATTTTTAAGAGCAATAAAAAATGTGAAAGCATAATAAGCATCTTTATTAATAAAAATGGTCAAAATATGGTGAAAAGGTTTATTTTATTTTGTTTTGGGGCCACACCTGGGGATTATTTAGGGCTCACTCCCGACTCAAGAATCATGGGGTGAAGGAGATCAAACCTGGGTCTGTCACGTCCAAGGCAAGTGTCTGACCTGCTATACTATCTCTTCAGTCCTTAAAACATTTTAAAATGACTTTTTAATGATTTTTATTGGTTTATAATACTACCTAAATTTCAATGAGCACAGTGTCACATTTTGATAAATTGAGTAATTCACACAACACAACCAAATTTCTAACAATCACTAACAAATTGATACCTTCAGTAATAATCTATTGATACATGTTTATGTGGTTAAGTTTATATTGTCCAAAAACAAATCATGGTGCTACATATTAACAACAACTTGAGGTTCATCAAATTAGATAACCAAAGCACTATACACTCTGATATTTGGGGTTTTTTACAGAAAGCATACATTACTTCCAAAAGCAAATATGAACATATACAATCATCCTCAAAGAAAAGTACAGTTCTTCAAGCAAGAAAACACATAAGAGATTAAAGATAGGTAACACAAGCAAAGATTATTCATCTGGGATGTCAATGGAAAAATTTTTACAACACTATCTTCTCACTAATCTTTAAAATATTAACCTCCCTTAAAATCTAAAAAGCTCAGGGGCTGGAGCGTTAGTACAGCGGGTAGGCATTTGCCTTGCATGCGGCCAACCACGTTTGATTCCCAGCATCCCATATGGTCCCCTGAGCATCGCCAGGAGTAATTCCTGAGTGTATGAGCCAGGAATAACCCCTGTGCAACACCAGGTGTGACCCAAGAAGCAAAAAAATAAAAATTAAAAAAAATCTAAACAGCTCACCATAAAATAAGAATACTGGGGCCAGAGAGACAGTACAACTAATAAGGCACTTGCCTTGATCACCTGAGCCCTGCCAGGAGCGATCCCTTAGTGCAGAGCCAGGAGTAAGCACAGCCAGGTGTGGTCCCCAACACGCCCCACCTGCCACAAAAAGAAAGAAAGAGAGGAGAGGGGAGGGAGGAGGGAAGGAGAGGAGAGACTGAGGTCCAAGAGATAGTAAAGGGGTAGGACCTTGCCTTGCATGTGGCTGACCAGGGCTCTATTGCCAGCACCCCATATGGTCCCCTGAGACAGCCAGAAGTGGCCCTTGAGCACAGCTGCTTGTGGCCCAAAACCAAAAAAAAGTAAGAATACCTCTGCTTTTTGTCAGTTATATTTTCATATCATATTATCATTAGTTTAACTACTTCAAAATTACAGTAGTTATTACTGCTCAATCTTATTACTTAAATGATTCAAGCAGTACAAATGAATGTATCACAAACTTGGTTTTATATCTTTATGTGCATTTCAATACAGATTTTTTTAACGCAGTTATTTTCTTTCAATCGAAATTATTATTCTAAAAAGGATCCACAACCTTCTCCAGATGGCAAAACAATCCATACCATCAAACATACAACACGGCATTACAAGAGGATGGTAAACTAATCATGACAATATTCTATTCCTTTTTTTTTTTTTTTTTTTTGCTTTTTAGGTCACACCCGGCGATGCACAGGGGTCACTCCTGGCTTTGCACTCAGGAATCACCCCTGGCGGTGCTCAGGGGACCATATGGGATGCTGGGAATCGAACCCGGGTCGGCCGCGTGCAAGGCAAACGCTCTACCCGCTGTGCTATCACTCCAGCCCCGACAATATTCTAATTATTAAGAGGCTGGAGATATTACAGGGTACTAGGGCACTTTCTAGAACACAGCTGACCAGAGGTCAATCCCAGCACCTCATATGGTCCCACCAAGAGTCAGTCCTGAATGCAGAGCCAGGAATAAGCCATGAGCACAGCTGGGTGAGCCCCCACCTCCTGTCAACACCCCAAAATATTTTAATTATTGAAGCATAAGGCCAAAATAGAGCTTTAAAAAAAAGAAGAAGAAGCCATTCCAATTTTAATCAATTTGTCTAACACGAACAAGTAACAAACAAAAAAAAACGTTTAGGGTCAAGAATGTGGCTTAGTGGTAGAAAGAATACTTGCCTGCATGTGTGAAGCCTCGGTTTGATCTCCAGCCCGCCCCCCTCCAAAGAAATTAATGCTCCCTGCATTTTGATCAACTGATTCTGCACACCACAATCAGATTAACTTCTTAATCTTTGCAAACTGCCACCAACCTGCTCAAAATCACTGACTCCCAGGCCAGTGAGATAGTATAGGGGTAAGGCCCTTGCCTTGCACATAACTGACCCAGTTCTCTATCTATGACAGGCACTCCATCAGGAGCGGTCCCTTACACAGAGCCAGGAGGGAGCACTGCTGGATAGAGCCAAAATTAAAAAAATAAAACCACTGCCTCACAATATCTTTAATACTAGTTTTGATAATTATGAGATTTCAGAGTCACATCTGTAGCACTGTAGCACTGTCATCCCGTTGGTCACTGATTTGCTCGAGTGGGCACCAGTAACATCTCCACTGTGAGTCTTTTTTTTTTTTTTTTTTTTTTTTTTTGCTTTTTGGGTCACACCTGGCGATGCACAGGGGTTACTCCTGGCTCTGCACTCAGGAATCACCCCTGGCCATGCTCAGGGGACCATATGGGATGCTGGGATTTGAACCCGGGTCGGCCGCGTGCAAGGCAAACGCCCTACCCGCTGTGCTATCTCTCCAGCCCCTCCACTGTGAGTCTTGTTACTGTTTTTGGCATATCGAATAGTCACATCTATAGTAACAATTAAAACTGTTATGTGGTGTGTTCTATGAAGTATCATCTAAAATATTTTAACATAAAGTCTAAGTATTAATAAAAGAACCCCAATTTAATGATTCAAGAAAATACTTGCTGCTCAAGAGTTGAACAATCATAAGACAAAATTATATTCCATACCCAGACAGTCAAACCCCTCCGTGAAACTCTTGCCCCAGTTTGTCTTATCAGTCTTTTTCTCACTAAAGGTCTAGACCTTAGCCACACATTAACTCAATTTTTCTATCATTCTTGAATATGTCTTCTGCGACTACCCATTTATTGATGCTATTTTTACAGTTCGTATGCCATTTGATTATTCACTCTTTAGCAAACATTTGCCAACACTATATATAGCAAATACTGTATTAAGTCCATACTGCCAGACACTTGAGCTAGAAAGGTTAGATATTTCTCACCTCAGAAATCTATTCCTACTTGGGGTCGGAGAGAAGTTCAAAAGGCTGAGTGCATGTCTGTATGTAGGAGGCACAAGTTCCTCCCGAAACACATGGCTCCCTGAGCACCTCCTGGAGGTAGGTGCCATGCCCCAACCACCACCCTCCACCCGAAACACCACCATACTCCTGGGTCAGGGATGTGACTGGGCAGCAGAGCACACCCCCAAAATATGTGAGAGCCTAAGTTCTCAGTTCCTAGCACCACAAAGAAAACTGAATAAAAAGTTGTAAGCAGAAACATTAATCCAGGCTAGTAAACAATGTGATAAATGTTAGAAAAGAATGCACAGGGGAACACAGAGAAAGGGCATAAAGCAAAAACTAGAAATACCAAGTCAGGCAAGGTTTCCCCAAGTAGGGAGCACCTGAGGTGATTTATTCAAGAAAAGAGTGAGGTCATAAAGCACAAAGTACTGCAGATATAAGTTAGTCTAGCTAGGCTATCATTCGAAAGAGAGGAATAATAAACGATGAGACTCCCAAATCTCCATTTTAAGCTTTAAGTAAAAGAATATCCTGGAAAGTCCACAGATTTCAGAAATCACATGACCAGAATCTAAACTCAAACTCTGTCAATTACTTACTCTGTGACTGATCAAATTTGCCTCTCTAAATTTCACTTTTTAGCCTTCTCAATAAAAATAAAAATTAATAATAGCTACTTTGCCAGAATTCTAGTCAGAAGTTAATTTATATAAATGTCTTTACATGGGGATTAGCAACCCAGTTTAGTTTGCCAGCAATAAATGGTTTCACATTTTTTAAAGCTACAAAAAATTTTAAAAAGCGGACACAACTCTTATGTTACCCACAAAGTCAAAAATATATATGGAACTTGGCATAAAGAATTTGCTAGGCTGGAGAGATAGCAGTTGAAGTGCTTACCTTGCATGTGGTTAACCCAGGTTCAATATTCCAAAACCACATATGGTCCACCACGAATTTCAAGGAGTGATCCTTTGGCACAGAGCCAGGAATAAGCCCTGAGCATCACAGGAAGTGATCAAAAAAAAGTAATTTGACAACAACTAACTTGGCACACAGTAAGCAGTCAAAACAAGTTCTTATTACTGAAGGATAATAAGCAGGGAATTTCAGCAGTGTAAAATGGATTTTACAGGGATTTGTCAGATAGTAAACATACAACGGAACAACAAAAAGTTAACAGAGCAATAATGAACTCTGAGAGATAAGTAGGATGGTACATTCACTCTTCCTTCCATCTCCTGAATATAAGGTGAGATCAACTTCCTCTCTATAGATTACAAACTTCTATATATTCTGTATGTTACAGCACCATAGCACTGTAGCACTGTCGCCCCATTGTTCATTGATTTGCTCAAGCGGGCACCAGTAACATCTCCACTATGAGACTTGTTGTTACTGTTTATGGCATATCGAATACGTCACGGGTAGCTTGCCAGGCTCTGCCGTGCGGGCAGGATACTCTCAGTAGCTTGCCAGGCTCTCTGAGAGGGACAGAGGGATCGAACCCGGGTCGACCAGGTGCAAGGAAAAGGCCCTATTCTCTGTGCTATCGCTCCAGTCCATACAGCACCATATTGTTGTCACTTAGCATATTCTGCTTCCATTTGCTTGCTATTTATCAAGCTGAACAAGGTATCTTGGGGTCAAACAGATACTGGGTTTTGGGTTTGGGTTCTGTTTTGGAGCCACACCCAACAGTGTGCTGGGCTTACTCCTGGAACTGTGGTCAGGGATCACTCCTGGCAGACACAGGACCCTATAGGAGACCAGGGATTGAACCCAGACAGGCCGCATGTAAGGCAACAGCCCTACCCTCTGCACTGCTACTCCAGACCCTACTGTTGTATTTATTTTATCAATACGTCACTTGAATGTCTCCTAATAAGAAACAGGAATAGTTAACAGCTTCAATTTCTCAGTTTGCAGGTTATTTTTCTTACCATAGATATGCTAAGCAGTCTTAGTACTTATAACAACCCCATTAATAATTATTGCTATTTCCCTATTATACAAATGAGGAAACAAGTGAGACTGCCAAGAGCTATAAAGTAAAGGACCCAAAACTCAAGGTCTGGGGAGGTAAGGGGGTGGAGGCCACCAGGGCCACCTCTGGCGTAGTCACAGACAGGCCATGGGATTACATCCAGCATTGCTTGGGTTCAAACCCAAGTTCACACACATGCAAAGACAATGTTCTACCACTTGAGCCACATCCAGATTCATGTTCTTTAACAAGCTATGAAACAAAAATTTTACTAACTCACAGAATTTTTGTGGATTTACATTTAACATTTAAAAGGAAGTGAAGGGGTGCTGAAAGGAAGAGGATGGCTTTTGCTGTGCTCAGTGACCAATAAATATTGGACTCAGTAGTCAAAAAATATTGGTTCAATTTATTGATGGAAAAGTATTCATCAATAGTTAAGAAATACTTTCAGTAATTCAAATCTCATGCTATTTCAAGGTAAAAATTCTATATATAATTCATAATATACTATTACGTAACTTTACATGTAACTGCTACAGAAGGCTGAACTGAGTATGAATCTAGCAGATACCCTGTCACTTTTTAAATTCTGTTTAAAAATATTATGATCACATAGCAATCGATACGTATTTATATCAACAGAGTCTTTGCACAGAAAACAAATCTGGTATATCCTAAACCTGAGGATGCGGCTCACTGGTGGAATGCCAGCTTTCCACATGGGGGGCCACAAGTTCATTCCCCAGCACCGCCTCACATGCAGAGTGGAATCCTGACAGCTTTGTGATTTGTGGTATCTCAGGTACATCAAAACCAAATGTGTTCACAATGAAAGTGTGTGACCTCGGCAAGGGCTGTAACCACGTGTGTGACCCCTGCAAGCACTAATACCAAAGAATGTGCACGCACCACAACTGAAGTGTGTGACCTCTGCGAGTACCGTAATCAAGCGCTGGAGCATCACAACCATGAGAGCCCCGGTCTTCACAGTGACAGCAGGAAAAACCAGGGGGCGAGACGAGACGAGGGGGAAATATTGGTATATCTTAAATTTAGTTCTATTTTCCTGTTAACTGGTATTACATATTTCTAATCTATATTATTCATTTAGGGAATCTATTTAAATAATTTAGAAAGAAAATTCTAAACTATAAAATTACAGAAAAATATTCTCTGCAAAGGATGAATATAAAAAAGATTAACTATTGTAATTTCAATTTTGTGTCACCAATTTGTCACTAATTTCCATTGTAATAAATGAAAATAATATGAAAGCCTAAATTATCAGGCATTCAGATGACTTTCTCGAACAGCAAAGTAAAATGTTTCCTTTAAAAAAAAAATAGAGGGGCTGGAGGCTGGAGTGACAATACAGCAGGTAGGGTAGGGCGTTTGAATTGCATGTGGTCAACCTGGGTTCAATTCCAAGCATGCCACATGGTCCCCCGAGCACCATCAGGAGTAATTCCTGAGTGTAGAGCCTGGAGTAACCCCTGTGCAACACCAGGTATGACCCAAAAAGCAAAAAAAAATAGTAATAACTTTTATCCATAATGAGAAAAGTAGACTAAAAAATTTAAAAGTAATATTGCTACAAAAAAAAATGCAAACAAAGCCATCAACACTTTCTGACTCTGCCTTATGAACAGGAAGATTCTTCGCTAAACTCAGTTATTTAAACTTTTGAGATTCATAATCTGAGGAGGAATGTTTTCAAAATATTTTCAGAATGTAGCTGCATGAAAACACAATTAAACAAAGGGTAACAGACTTACTGTATAGAGCAAACTTTCCTAAATATATTAAGTAGATAAACATTTAAGTATAAAGAAAAATTACAAACACAAAATCATTTTTGCTAAAATGTTTTGGGAAAAATAAACTCAAGGTCAAGTTCAAAATACATCAGAATAAACACAGAATTCTTCATTAACCACACCCTTGACATCAAAATGGCTTGTTCCCTTCTTTTTAATTCTACTGCACTTAAGATTTAGTATTCTATTTCTGATGTTCCCTTGAATCTAGAGCTTCCAAACAAGAAATTCCACGCTGTTATTGTTGACTATTTTTTTTTCAGTAAATCATGTATCAGCTTAAGAGATCTAAATTAGGATCCCAAGACAGTCAGAGGAAGAGTAACTGCCTTGTAGGCATGAGTCCACAATCGATCCTGGCAGCACTACCAATGTCATTCCTGCTGCTACAATAAAGTGTGTAATCTCCAGCACACAGCAACCAAAAAGTGTGTATGCACATCCAGAGAGCAACACAAAACGGGCCCAAGCACCATAACTAAAGTGTTGGGACACCTAGCAAGTACAACTAAAATGTGTATGCGCTACATAAACTTAAGTGAGCACCACAATAAGGTGTGAAACCACCAAAACCAAGTGTGTATAACCCCTAGTTATCCCAACAGCATGACAACAAAGGGAAGTGGGAGTGGGGGGATTTAAAACTGAAGATTAAAAAGAGAAATTTCAATTATTCAGATAAATCTTAAGACTCAAGACCCTCCAAATATGTATGTGGATCAAAAAGGAGACAAAGGTTCTAGAGATTTTAGTCAGGGCAATTAGGTTAAAAAACAAAAAAGAAGAAAGAAATGCATTCGAATTAGGAAAGTAACAGTAGGTGAAAAGCTTCGATACAGAAAATCCTAGACAATCCACTTAAAAAGGTTGCAGGACATAAGTCTAGTATACAAAAACCAACTGCATTTTTATTTTATACAGTTGTTATAAACCTAAAAATGAAATTAACGAAACACTTCTATTTACAATAGCAAAAAAATCTAACACATTTACAGATAAATGAAACAAAATTAGTGCAAAACATACTGTTTCTGAAGAAAAAATAAAAAGTTACACTGCTGAAAAAAAAAAAGACCTAAATATATTAAAGCATCCTCTGTTCCTGAATAAGACAATACTCTTAAAATGACAAAGCAACACCCCCAAATTTGTCTACAGATTCAACACAATTCTATCAGAATCCCAGCAGGTTTCTTTGAGGAAATTGAGTTGATCCTAAAATTCATCTAGTAATACAAGAGACCCTAAACAGCAAAAACAACACTGATAAAGAAAAGATGAAAGACTCAGTTCTCAAATGGCAAAGTTACAGTTATCAAGACAATATAAAACTATCAATGGATTAAAATTCAAAGTCCAGAAATGAGCCCTCACATTTACAGGTGATTTCTTTCAGGGGTGGGGGGACCACACCCAGCAGTGCTTAGATGTGCTCCTGACTCTATGCTCAGGGATCACTCTTGGCAAACTTAAGGAAACATACGGGGTACTGGGGAACAACAGGGTCAGTCATATTCAAGGTAAGTACCCTCTCCACTGTAGTATCTCCCACCCACCCGCCCGCCCCCCTTTCCACAGGTGATTTTTTTTAACAAAATAATTTAATGGGAAAGAATAGTCTTTGTAACCAATCACATGACTGGGACAACTGCATAGCCATATGCAAAGAATTTGATACCCTACATCAGGCCACAAATAGAAGAAGCATAATTGCTCAAAACATAACTCCTTGGACAAAGAAGAGTAAATTTTTAGAGCAGACAATGGTGTCTCTGATATGACACCAAAAGCACAAAAAGCTAAGGAAAAAATAGACACCAAAATTCAAAACTTTTCTTCAAAGACCAAAATGAGATTAAGTTAAAAGACAATGAATATGAAACAATTGTCTGCAAATTATGTATGTGGAAAGGGAACTTGTATTTACATGCACAAAGGGTGCTGACACCTTAATAATAAAAAATTAAGTTAGGTTTTCACTCTCTGGAAATCCAATAGTGTAGTACGGCTGTCAAGATGAACTCTGAGGTTAAGTTCACAGTCTATGCTTGCTAGACAAGTACTTTAAGACATTGAACCAAGTCCCAAAAAAAGTTTATAATGGGCAAAATATCGAAACACCTATCTCTCAATAAATGATACATCTCTCAATAAAATGGTTCCAACATCACCACTATCCATCAAGGAAATGGAAATCAAAATCACAATGAGATACTACTTAACACCCACTGAAAGGTCTATGATCAAAATGGCATCATAATAAATATTGACAAGGAAGAAAAGAACTTCATATACTGCTGGTGAGGATGTGATACAGTAAGAATGCTTTGGAAAACAGTCTGGAAGTCTCCAGAGCTTAAACAGAGAATCACCATATGATCCAGCAATTCCATTCCACAAGAACTAAAAATACATACACACACACACACACACACGAACCTGAATATTCACAGAATTGTTTACAAGTGCTAAAAAAGTACATCAAATGTCCAAACATCCATCAGCTGAAAGAAAAACAATATGCAGAATTACAATAGTATGTTATTCATAAATTATTCAGCCACAAAAAAAATAAGTTTTGTTATTACACGATAAACCATGAATCTTGAAACTAATTGAGAGAACTCTATGATTAGAGACTTCATATTACACCAAGATTCCATTTGTATGGTCATGTTCAGAATATATAGTAAGAAAGTGGATCAGTGACAGGCTGGGTAGAATTGAGTAAGGGAGACTGAGAGCTAACTCTTTATGCAATATGGTATTTATATTTCACATGATTAAAATATTCTAAAAATGTGGTGACTGTACAACTGTGAATATATTAATCACTAGTGATTACATCCTTTAATGGATTACTTCATATTACAAAATATTTCAAAAGAAAAAAAATCTTAAAGTAGTCCCTGACACACCTACTATCCTATTTTGAAGTCTGTAAACAGTTTACTATAATGATTCAGACTTGTTCATTTATTATTTTAAATTGCCTTCAGTCTCCCTTTTCCATAAGTTAAGTCCCAAACAGTTATTTCTACCTCTTTCATTTTTGTCTTTAGAACAGAGTATAATAATGAGTAGAGTGGGCTCCCAAACCTTATAACTTTCAAAATGCAAACAGAACTATTTACCCAGAAGTCAATCACATACTTAAAAATTTTCTTCTTGGTGAATTACATAGGTGTGCATCTATATGCACGTATGCATATAAAAATTAAACTCTCCAGATTCCTAGACAGATATTCAGAATAAAAAGCAGGAAATGTGGGCACAGAACTGAGGTTTAACATTACGATAATCCAAGGCAAGGAAAGATTAAATTCTGATTTCATTAAAATTAAAGTCATCTGAGGGCTGGAGCACCAGTACAGAGAGTAGGGCATTTGCCTTGCACACGGCTGACTCAAGGGTCAATCCCCTATATGCCATATGGTCCCCCAAGTCCTGCCAAGAGTGATCCCTGAGCACAGCCAGGAGTAAGCCCAGAGAACAGGTGTGGCCCAAAAACAAAAACAGAGTTAAAAATAAGAGTCTGCATATTTTTTAATTAAATAAAATTTAAGTCATTCAGAGTAATAGAATCTCTTAATGTATTAAAGGTTTAGTGTTAAGAAGTTTATTTAAAAGACACTAGTGTGTGTGTGTGTGTGTGTGTGTGTGTGTGTTTGTATTTACACCACACCCAGCCCAGCTCTGAGGCTACTCCTTCCTGTGCTCAGTGATCACTCCACTCCAGGCAGTCCTGGGGATGGAACCTACACAATGCATGCACTAAGCCCTTTGAGCTAGCTCCTCGATCACAAATGTTACAGTATTTTCTTGAGACATGAGTTCTAGTTAATAATTAAACCCTTGTTTACTTGATGATTTTATTGTTCTTTCTGAGTCTAAGGCTCACATATTAACTTCAAAGACTTCAGAATTACAAAAACTGTGACAGCAAACAATAAAACATAATAAGGCCTATCTATGGATTTCTTTCAAGTTTAAAGTAATAACAACACTCTATCCCATCAAAAAAAATTTCAAAAATGTAGTTCTATTGAGGAGCTAGAGAGATAGTAGAGCAGGTACGGTGCTTGCCTTGCATTCCGCAGACCCAGGTTCAATCCCTGACATCCCATATGGTTCCCTGAGCCCCGGACAAAGTCAGGAGTAATTCCTGCGCACTGCCAGGTGTGGCCCAAAAACAAAAAAGTGCTTCTACTAAAACTATATCCCAGAGTCAAAACTAGAAAGATTTCAAAATACAAAGAAAATTCAATCAAAACCTTGAACACCAAAATGACAATCTTACTGGATGATACAGATCCACTAATAGTTATAAAATCCAATTATAGTGTTCTGTGTAAAATTTTTATTTCCAAACAGCTGAAGTCAACCTGTTATTCAAACCCCTCATAGAAGATGGCTCCTCCTTCCCTACTTTCCCATGCATCCCATTACTCTCTGAAAAAAAATTTTTAATGAAAGCATTAGATTCACCTTCAAGACATAATTTCGTAAGTATCTTCTACCATCTATGATAGCATGATGAAAATCCCCCCAAGATGTTCAGTGACAATTTTCCCATCTTCTTGCATTCAAATAAAAATCTGTGAAAATTCCTGACAAGTGTGGGGAAATGCTTATCGCTAAGTCTAGGGGTTCTTAAGAAATAGCCTGTGGGAAGTGGACAGAACTCCAACGTCCTAAGGAACAGAGCCACAGGATCGATGGAGCTCACTACTACACAGACCAAAAGCACAACACAGGTGCTGGCACAGAGCTCAGTTGTAGAGCACTTGCCTCACATGTCAGGCCCTGGATTCAACCCCTAGAGCTACCAAAAAAAATAATAAAACATCAGTCTGTTAACCAGAAGCACCTGCATTAGACTGGTAGGCATGTAAAATATAAACTTAAATGTATTAAGCTACAGAAATTTGGAGGTTATTACCCTAATTAGCATTTTTCAAAGTAATACATGCACAAAGTTTTAAGTATTTCAAGTCCCTCTAATTAAAGGCATTTATAAGAGATATTTTTGGAAAATTATTTTAAGCCCATTTAAGTAATGTTAAATTTTAAAACCAAAATAGTTTTCCATCTTTGAATGTTATAACAAAATTCATCTTGCTTAAAGGATGATAGCATGAGCGGTTCCTCCATCATGTCCAAATATTTTAATATGTTACTTCAACATCATTTATTTTCCTGACTATTACAAAGAAATGTATTCCTCAATTTTCCCAAATTGGGAATTATAAAGTGTTTTTTAATACTGTAATTTATAACGTCTAATAAAAATATCTAGGATCAAGAGCAAAATTAATTTCATTCTTTCAAATAGTTCTTAAAGATTCTTTTTTAATTTTTAATAATTATTCCTTAAAGTAACCATCTGGCAGATAATTCTATTCATTGTTGATGCACACATATTATACTATACACACTTTAACATATACTTAGCATTCTAATCAAACTGTCCAATCACACCTGTGTTGACAGTTTAGTAGTTTACCAGGGTTTTGTTTTGGGGCCACACTCAGTGGTGCTCAGGTATCACTCCTGGCAGTGCTCTGGGGACTGTGGTACAGAGGGATCAAACCCAGGTCTGCTGTGTGCAAGGCAAGGGCTTACCCAAACACTTTCTCTCCAGCCCTAGGCTTTTGTTTCTAACACTGCTAATTAACAGCAAATAATAAAACACAGGATCTAACTGGGAAACCTGGCATTAGCAAACAGATACATTAAAAACTTAAATCAACTAAATTGTTCTCACATTCTCTACACCCTGTTTATATTTATAAAACATAACCTCTGGGGGGGCTGGAACGATAGCACAGTGGGTAGGGCCTTTGCCTTGCCCGCAGCAGACCTGGGTTCAATTCCCAACATCCCATATGGTCCCCTGAGCACTGCCAACAGTAATTCCTGAGTGCAGAGCCAGGAATAACACCTGTGCATCACCGGGTGTGACTCAAAAAGCAAAAAAAAATAAATAAAAACAGAACATAACCTCTGTTGCCTGTACCTATATCACCATAACATTCATTTTTCTATAATAGGTTTCAAGTTAAATGAGTGGCACATTAGGCATTTCAATAATCTACACAAAAAAATATTGAAAGTTGATAGAGAATATCTGCTGTGATCCAGAATATATTTCAAGTTTTATTTACCAGAATCTTATCAGCATAAATCAAATAAATTATATGCCAGTTTTTGTAGCACTTCTACTTTGTGAATCTTATACAAAGTAAACCCTGGTTCCCTTGCTCCTTCTAACACTTACTGGAACACACATGGGCTATATATAGCTTTAAATTTTTTTCCCCAAGGCTACAGAGCAAGCACTCATTTAAAAAAAAGAGTAATAAAATTGAGAAATAGCATACTAACAAATATTCTGAAAAATTAAGACCACATAGCCTCCAACATTTAAACACTTTAATAACAGTCTTATTCCTAGGGGGAGAAAGCTTCTAAATTACACTGAAACTGAAATTTCTCATAAATCATAGGCTTATCAAATAACTGAAATGTTCTGCCTAGGTTAAGTGGGAATGAGGGGTGATCTAACCTAGCTCCCCAAACCTGAGAAACACTATTAGCTTGGTCTCTAACTTAGTTACATAACACTACTCTTAGTAACCGAGTATTTGTACACTTATTTTTTTAGTGTCCACAGTCAGGCCTGCAGGAAGAAAACCTAATATCTAATTAAGTCTCTACTACATACTAAATCTTTGTTTTTTCATTCTAACCTCACAACAAGCTTCCTATAACTGATTTATCTCCTTGTTACAAATGAAAAACTAGAGGTTTACAAATAACAGATACCTTGCCTAAGGTCAAACAGCTAAGAAAAATGGCACTGAAGAAGTTCTGAGGTCTGTAGAACGAGATCTTGTTAACCGCATCTGTTGTTTTTTCCAGGAGCAGTCATAGAAAGGAAAAAAAAAAAAAAACACCTCCATTCCTCCTATTCTTCTCCCACTTCCCAATGTGCATCCAGGAAGATTTCTTTGTGAGATGAACTCAAAGAAAAAAAAAAAAAAAAAAAAACAAGAGCAAAATCTGGCCGTGAGCAGAGCTTGGCCTACACGTAAGGATCGAATCTGTAGCATGACTTATCCCGAATACAGCCAGATGTGCTTAACGAGAAGCAAAAGGAAAGAAGGTGGAGTCAAGGAAGTCACCGACAACAAATAATCACCCAAATACCACGGACTGGCTTTACTGCAAACGCTGAGCCTGGGAGCCGCACATCGGCCTCTCCGGGCTGTCTCTGGCTGGGCCCGCTCTCCCGGGCGCTTTGCAGAAGTGCCCACCGAGCAGACAATAGAGGCTGTTAGATCGGGGGTTTTGGGGAAGGAAGGGGCAAGTGTGTGCGTGTGTGTGTGTGCGTGTGTTTGCGCGCGCGTGTGTGTGTGTGCTGTGCGCGCTGGACCTAGATGGACAATGAAGTAGAGGCAATCGCCTCCGACGTGTCCAAACGGCTCAGGGCTGAGCCCAACTCCCTCCACCAGGCACCCCGGCGCCCGCGCCCCGTCGCCAGGCGGCCGAGTTCGGAGGATGACAGCTCCAGCAACTTCCTCTTCCTCCGGGCCCTCCCGGCCCCGCTCGGCGAGTCCACGCCTCTCCCCCCGGGGGCAGGGGCAGCCCGGCTCCGGCCCCCCGCGCCGCGCCGACCCCAGCGCCACCGGCCGCCGCCGCCGCCGGCTTCCATCGCTGCCCCCACCCCCCCGCCCCCCCCGCAGCCCCTTCCCTCGGCCCCGCGGCCGGGAAACAAATGCATACATCTTCTCCACGAGCGCGTCGCTGCAGCCAAACAGAAAAACCGCCCCGCCCGGCCTCCCCGGGAGCGGCAGGCAGGAGGGGAGGAAGCAGAACGGGCGGGCTCCGGGCCGCGCCGCGCCGGGCGGCCGCCGTCCACTCGCCCTCGCGGCCCGCGGCGGCCCGGGCCGGGGGAGGCGGCGAACGCCCCGCTCGGTCTCCGCGCCCCCCCGCCCCCCGCCGGGGGAGCCGCGGAGGCGGCCGCGGCCACCGCCATCGGCGCGGCCCGCCCCCGCCCCTCACCTGCCCAGGCCCGCGGCCGTGCCCAGGGCCCGCGCGGGCCCCGCGTCCCGGGCGAGGGGGGCCGCGAGGGGGCGGGCGCCGAGGCGGTTAGGCCGCGCTGCAGGCCGGCGCGCTTCCTGCCGCGGCCCCGCGGGCGGCCGGGCGCCCCCTCGGCCCCGCGGGCCGCCCCCCCACCCCGGCTCACCTGCGAGGCGCCGGCGCCAGGGCCACAAAGGCGGGGGCGGCCCCCCCCCCCGCGCCCGCCCCCGGGCCGCGGACCCCCTCGCCCCGCCACCCACACACCCTGGAACCTTCGGCGGCGCCGCCACTGAGCGGGCCCCCCCCCATACACAACACACACACACAACACACACATACAACACACAACACACACACGCACGCACCCCGGCCCTCGCCCACCTCGCTGCCCCGGGCCCGCGCTCTGCTCCCCACCTCCGGGCGCGGCGCACACCCCCTCTACCTCATTCTCCTCCTCAGGCCCAGAAGGAGCAGCAGCAGCCATTTCCCCGCGGCAGGGGCGCCACACACCACACACACACACACACACCCGCGCGCGCGCGCGCAGGCAGACACACACACACACTCACACTCACACGCACACCGCGGCGCGCGCGCGCACCAGGGCCCCAGATGCCGCGCTCCGGAGCGGCGGCCGCAGACGCGACCGCCAAGCCCCGCGCCCGCCCGCCCGCGCCCCCTCCTCACCTGCATCCAGCGCGCCGGGCTCCGGGCGGCGGCGGCGGCGGCGGCGGCGGGGCGGCTGCTGCTGCTGGGGCTGCGGCGGCGGGGGAGGCGGCGGCGGCGGTGGCGGCGGGGCTGAGGGCAGCAAAGACATGCAGGCAGCCCGCCGGGGGGAGCGGCACCGGCCGGAGGGGACGCGGGGCGGGCGGGCCGGGCCGGGCTGCCTGAGGCACGGCAAAGGCGGCGAGGAGGACGGCCGGCGGGAACGGGAAGAGGACGGCGGAGGGGTAGGGAGGGGGGCCGAGGGCCGCCCCTCCGGGCTTCGGGGACAGGGACCCGGGGCGCTCGAGCGAGGCCCTGCGGCCGCGGCCGCCGACGTGAAGGCCCCCGCCGGAGGAAGCGGCGCCCCCGCAGCCGCCCGAGCCGCGGCTATGACTCCGCGAGCCGCGCCGCGCCTGGCCTTGGCCTTGGCCTGGTGGCGCTGGGGCTGCCGCCGCTGCGGGGGTGGCTGCTGCGCCTGCCGCTGCCGAGGCCAAGGCTGCCGCGCCGAGACGCCAGCTTTCGGGGCCTTCGCGCTCGCCCGCACCGCGTTCACACCCCCGGAGGCCGGGGGAGAGGCGTCCGCGAGATATCGGTATTGAGATTAATAACAAGGTGCAGAGAGTGCGAGAAGGAGGCGGCTTGATTGACGTGGAGGGGCTGGCGGGAGGCCGTCACTCCCCGACGCCGAGGGCGCGGGGGCGGGGCGGGGGCGGGGCTCCGGCGCCGCGTCTCCGCCCCGCCCCTTTCGGGCGCCGCTCCGGGTCGCGGTGCGCGTGCGCGCGCAGCGGCCAAGGGTCTTTCCCGGGTTCTCCCGCGGCCGCGGCGCTCTGCTCGCTCCCGGGGCTCGGCGGGGCGCGGTGCGGTGGGCGCCGCGGACCGCGCCGCTCCACGGGGCCCCCGACGCCCCCGTCGGCCGAGCCGCGACGGGAAGGAGCGCGCGGGCGGCCCCGGGAGCTGTTTACTTCACGCTCGCCGGAAGTGGCCTGACGGCGCGGCCCGGCGCGGCTCCGGGTGGCGAAAGAGGCGCCAGGTGAGGCGAAGGGGGCCCGGAGGAAGCGTTTCCCGGCGTCCTCGTGGATCGCTGTGGTGGGCTTCCCCTCCCCCCATACACACACACACTCTCAGCGTGTCGCATCTGTACGCGGTGTCGTGAGAGGTAAATAAAGAGCCCGGGATGCGTCTGCTCGCCGGGCCGATTGGTTTTCTAAGTTTCGCCCCCCCCCGCCACTCCGCCCACCCCCTCCTCGCGATACGAGCGGCGCGGGCCGCGGGCACGGAAACATCCAACTGCTGACGGGAAGTAGTAACGCTCTTGAGGGCTGAAGCCGGAGCCGCGCGGCCGGCCGAGGCGTTCGAAGTCGCCGGGGTTTCGTTTTGCTTTCCCGGCCCCCCCCCCCACTCCGACTCCCCCCCCCCCACCCCCGCCGGCCCGAAGAAGCTGGAGGCTGGGTTCTAGAAGCAGAATCCCGCCACCTCCGTTTTGCACGGCTTCAGGGTCGCGCCCAAAGCGTGCTCCCGCCCCGGTGCTCGCCAGACACCTTCAGCGGTGCCTTTGCAGCCCGGGCCCCCGGCTGGAGTCGGGGCCACCAGCAGCCAAGCGCCTGCGTCGGCGGCGGCTCGTCTGAGGCCGGCCGTCCCCTGGGAGGGCGTGCAGAGCCGCCGGCCGGGCAGAACTGATGTTCTCTTCCGCCGTCACCCCGGAGCCATCGCCACTTGCGCCTCTGTCGCCCGGAGGAGTGGGCGAGCGAAGCCCCTCGGGGACTCAGCAGCCCCCCGCAGGACGCGGGGTTGAGCTTCCCGCGCCCTCCCCAGCGACCCCGCATCCTAAGCAGTTCCTGTAAGGGCTGTCAAAATGGCCTTCGTCCTGGAAGGAGGCCCACTCAGCCCTCCAACCATCTTGGGTGAAGGTTGACATAATGAATAATTAGGCCTCGTGCGTAAGCGGCAAAGCAAAACAAGTCACTTCAGGAGCCCAGAATAGTAAACCTGCCTCGATGGCGCCTTGCCACGACAGTTCTCCCTGGCACACAAACAACCCCTCCCCAAGGAGCAGTACTACCAAATGCTGAAGAAAAGGGGAAAGTAAACACCTAAAAGTTACGAATCAGATGAGGGACGCGCTCACAAAAGGAAGCTTCCTCGAATAACCCTCAAGTACCCAGTTACGCAGGTGCCCAGATGTTCATTTACATGCAGTAAACAAACATCTGCGCGGAGTGTATTATGCTCCAGATACTGTTGAGCTCCAGAGACACCAAGATAAGCCTGCTTAGTCCTGATTCTTAAGTACTCACAATTGTTGTAGAGGAAGCCAACACATACACAGGAAATTCTCACAGAACAAGCCAGAAATGAAAGTATGAAAGGTAACACAAAAGTAATAGAGCATTAAGGGGTGGGGAGACAAGGGGTGAGTAAGGGCAAGGGTACTGCACCTTTGGTTTACGCGAGCCATTTTCTGTTATTCTTGTTCTGCTAAACTGACTAGCAGCAAAGACTGGTGTGAGGGAAGAGGACAGAGACTTTGAAAATAGTTCAAGAGCTCTGATGGGTGCTGGGATATGCTGGTCCTGAAGATAAGGTGTCCATAGGGGAGTTCATTGTTGACTGCGAAATTTTAATTAGTAAAAGAACATTCAGATGTAAGAATACTGGGTCTGAGTAAGCTTTTCTATTAAAAAGGAAAAAAGGATGGGGCTGGAGTGATAGCACAGCGGGTAGGGCTTTTGCCTTGCACGCAGCCCACCCCGATTCGATTCCCAGCATCCCATATGGTCCCCTGAGCACCGCCAGGAGTGATTCCTGAGTGCAGAGCCAGGAGTAACCCCTGAGCATCACTGGGTGTGACCCCAAAATCAAAAAAAAAATGGTTAGTTGAATACAAGTTAAATTTAAATAATCTCTGCTCTCAGCGATGTTCTCTTTATACCGTAGCAAACGAATTGACACATAAAAGGAAAACTATGTTTTATAAATTAGGTGTAACTAAGAATAACTATAATCAAGAAAGTAATTTTCTCATTTGTAATAAGGCTAAGATTAAAGAAATAATTTTCAAATCAATGTACATAGGCTATAAAAAAGACTAAATCATCCAATGGTGCTATGTGGATAGATCTGTAAAGTATCATGCTGAGTGAAGTTAGGAGAGGGACAGATACAAAATCATCTCACATATGGGATGGGGGACAAAAGCATTTAAGAAATGACATGACCAAAGGTAACAGATCTGAGCTTACGAGGTGAGGTGGGGGAAAAGGGGGAGAAGCAGCACCTGCGTTGAAGGAGAGATAGTGGTGGAGGTCCTGGAACATGCATGAACCCCTATCATTAACAGTATTATAAGTGACAGTGCCTAAAATAAAATTTTATTTTAACTTTCAAATTGTTGGCACTGTACAAATGCTGAAAAATTAAATCTTGAGCATTTCAAAAACACCTTCCCTCAGAAGACACAATTAAAGACATTCAAACAAAGCAGTTTTAAGGTAGGTCAACGTTTGCAACAGAATAGTAACCACCTTTTGTCGCTATGGAAATGTTTGCTGTTTTTCAGATACTGTGATTCTCTAGTTGAGATTAAAAACAATAATGCAATAGAAACCCTCTTTGAAGTGATTGATTCCATTGAAAGCTTCTGGCTTTCTGATCAGATTGGTTTAACAGCAGCACCATAAAGGTACAGTTTGTTCTGAAGCAACACTTAGATTTATTTGTATTACAACATTTGTTCATTCCTTCTCAATTAAAAAAAAAAAGTACATGATGGTCTAGTGAGCACTACTTATCGCTTTTCCAAGTTGGCAATTAATATTTGAAAAGAATAAGTCTTCTGATCTCTTCTTGTCTTCTTCTGTTGGTGTCACAGGTAGCTGAACTTACTAGATCCCTTATAATTTTGTTCCTTTGTTTTCTGAACCTCTGTTAAGCTTGCTCTGAAGGCAAGGATTAAAACATTTTTATTTAAGAACATTTATTGCTATCTGATAAAGAATTAGATTTAAATGCTATAGACATTAATGCATATTTATACTAATGACAATGTAACTAATAAAATTGTCATATTTTAATTATAAGGTATAATTTAATGTAATTTGCCTCATATTAAAACAACTTTCAAATAACTATTAATGAAAATAATTTTGAAATTTTAATTCCTAGACCTCCTGGTGGACCTCCAAACTATATCCCATTGACATATTCTTCTTTTGCTGAGCTACATACCTCTTCATCTTTCCATTTGGGGTTTATCTCTTTTTATTCTTTTTTTTCTTTTATGGAACAAGAAATCAAACACAGGCCCTTACAGATGTAAGACAAGTGCTCTACCTCTGAGCTTAATCCCCAACTCTTATACTCATTTTATTCCTTTTCTTCTCCCTCTATATTTTTAGTGTTATTATTATTGTTTGGGTACTACTCCCTTTTCCGTGCTTGGGGATTGCTCCTGGTAGTGCTTAGGGACCATGCAGAACTAGGTTCCGCCTACTGCACTATCTTTTGGGCCCCTGTAACTTTATTTTTAATGTTTTTGGAAGTAATATCAACCAAGAGTGTGAAGATACATCACTCTCTCTTCCTTTACAGGCCACATCAGGTGGTATTCAGGGGCTATTCCCTGAGTTCTCAAGGGTTGCTCATAGCAGTACTCAAAGGGGCTGTCAATGCCAGGGAGCAAACCCAGGGCTCATGTATGCAAAACCTGATCAGGGTCAGAGTGATAGATAGTGCAGCAAGTGGAGTGCTGGCCTTGCACGCAGCCGACCCAAGATCAAGCTCTGGCACCCTACATGGTCCCCCAGGCCCCACCACGAGTGATCCCTGATCACAGAACTATGAAGAAAGCCCTGTACACCGCTGTGTATGGCACAGAAATCCAACCAAAAAATTAACGACAACAAAACCCTCTCAGCTCATTGAACTGTCTCTCTAGCCCCAACCTGCAATATATTTGTCAGAAAATGAAATGACTTAACTCATTGTCTCTGTTCCTTTTTGATTCCATCAACTATTCTGTCAGCCTGCTCTTGATTTCTTCCTGTAGAACTTTGGCTGGCACCAAGGACCACCCAGCTATCTTAGGCAAAGGTAAACACTTTTCACCAGTGCCAATAACATGCCATGAGGGTTGGAAATATAGTAAAGCAGATAAGGCACTTGCCTGGCATGTAGCAGGCACTAGTTCAATCCTTGACACCCCAGAGGGCCCTTGAACACCACCAGGAGTGATTCCTGAGCACACAGCCAGAAGTAAGCCCTGAGCCCAGCTGTATGTGGTTGAAAAACAAGCAGGTAGCATGTCCTATATTCATCCTAGATATAATGGAAAAGTAAAGTTCATCTTGGTGTCCTGCCTTCTTTTACACTCCCCCTCTCAAATCCCTATTAATCCCCAAATGTTGAGAATCTGTACCCCGACTCTTTAAGCACCAGCACCATTCTTTCTAGCACCAATCTTTTCTAATATAGAACTTAACCTATATTCCAAAAATGTTCTACTAAGTAAGCACCACCACATTCAATAAATTCCTAGCCCTTCAATTTGCAAAGGTCTATAGGCACCCAGCATGCTACCCAATCAACAGAATCTGTTATTTTAATGTTGTGTATAAAGAACCCTGCAAATGTATACTTGTAAATCCAAAGTTTAAAGAGGGTGCCACCATTCTGGTGGTCCTAGAAAGGCTCTTTTTTAATTCATTTCATATACTAGCCAAAGACTTTCTTGATAACTTTCTGTATTCCAGAAAATAATGCTTTGCTTTTTAGGGAATTCTTTCCTACTTCTGCTAGACACAAATGATTCTAATGGTGAACAGTTTAAAAGCATCCCCCAATTTTGACTGCAGAGTGGAATATAAAACTCAAGCTTTAAAGCAAGAAGAGTTTTCCCAAAAATTATTTCAGGAAAGGACTATTTTGCTATAGTGGTAATCAACAAGAAAAGAGGAAGGAAAATGAAAATCTTGAGAGTGGCCATATCCTGCCTTGTTTCAAGTGAAACCTTCACACAGAGATCAAGTGTAGAGAGATATTACAGGGGCAAAGGCACCTTCCTGTCTACAGTTGAGCCTAGTTTGCGTCCTAGCACCATGTGGTACCCTGAGCATCACTGGGTGTGGTTCTGATAGCCCCCAAGGACCCAAACTAGCAGAGAACCACTGGAAGTGGCTGCTAGGGCCCATGAATACCTATTAACCCCAACCTCCCCTCCCCAAAAAAGAAACGAAAGTGTGGAGAGGGTTGGATTTGTAGCTCAACAGTAGAGCACTTGTTTCACATGCATGAGGCCCTGGGTTCAGTTCCCACCGCTGAGAGGTATAGAAAGCAAGTTTAAGTGGTGTAACCATCTCAGGTTTCAATCATCCATGGAAACCAGCCGCACCTTTCACCCGGTGCCATTAAATGAGCAGGCACAATCTTCTGCATCTGAAATAATTGAAGCTAGACTTCTAAACCCAAACATCTTAACAAATTCATCATACTTCTGCACCAAAGTTCTTTCCAAGAAGGTTAACTATTGATTAAGAGGTTTGAGAATGACTAAAAAAACTATAATAAAACATCATTATTGGTTGAGTCATATTCTACAAAATGTTGAGGATCACCTGATCCTATTTCCTCATTTTCCACATGAAGAATCTAAGGCAAAATAACTTGCTAAACATCTCCCAAGCAATAAAAGGCAAAGCCAAGGTTAAAAACTAATCTCCAGATACCAAATTCAGTTTTCTCATTACATAATGTTGTTTAATTCCTCCCAGTGGTATTCTTAGCAGACGGTTACTAACAGATGCAAATTTAACCTAAAAGAGTAAATCACAACAGTGACAATTTTAGAAACTGTTTATTGGGAAGATATTTATTAGCATGAAAACCATAACATCCCTTTTCCTCTTTGAGCCTTTCACATGTTTTTCATATTGAAGTGATAGACATTCTGCATCTTAGTCAGATCTACAAGTGCTAACTCTCATCTTCCATTGTAGAGGCAGAGGGGTGAGGGTACCTCTGGCTCTATGATTAGGGATCACTACTATCAATGCTTGGGGGATCATATGGGGTGCCAGGGATTTAACCTGGGTCAGCTACATGCGAGGCCTTACCTGCTATGCTATGTCTCTGGCCCAAGTTTTAACTGTCATGTTTATGTTTATAATGCCCCATCTACTCCAATTCAGAATTCTCACCACCCATTCAGACCTATTTGTCATTTTTTTTTCTGGATCTATTTGTTTGGAGTCTGAACATGGTTTAATATCAGTACATCTAAAAATTGGCTCATTGTCTTTCCTCTAAAACCTGTCCCTTGCCTTGTGTGATCTTTTTGTTTAAAAAATGATGCTGTGGGGGATGGAGAGACAATAAACAGGTAAGGCCCTTGTCTTACATGCATTGAACCCAGGTTTGATTCCTAGCACCCTATATGGTCTCCTGAGCCCTGCCAGGAGTGAGCCCTGAGCAGAGCTGGGTGTGGCTCAAAAACAACAAAATAGTGTCCCCTTGGGGCCTGGGTTGTGGATCAGTGACAGAACACATACCTTGCATGTCGAGGATCTGAGTTAAATCCCCAGCTACATACACACACACATACACACACACACTCAAGGCAATGCCACTGCGTTAATCATGAATGGTCACCCAATATATTGCCTCCTCAAAATTATCCTTAACTTTTTTTTCACTTCTTCACCATGATCTACCAATTTGACCTAGTAACACAGTCTATTTCTTTGATACCAATTCACTGCTAATGTCTTAAGTCAACTAGCCACTTCTTGCCAGCCTTTTTTTTTTAATTTGGTCTATTAATGCATCGTTATAAAGCTTCCTCTTAACTACTCTGTTCACATTACTCACATACTACACATAACTTATTCATACTCTGCACTTTCATATTCTATAAATTCTTTCAGTGACTTCTCATAATTTAGAAATAAAACAATTTTCAAAGGCACATATTTACACACATGCACACAAACACACACACATACATACATACATATATACATACTGTGTTTCTGGGGCCAGAGATAGTAGAGTGGATTAGGCACTTGCCTTGCATGCTGCTAACCAAGGTTTAATCTCTGGCACCCCATATGGTCCCCAAAGTACTGCCAGGAATAAACTCGGATCACAGACCCAGAAGTAAGACCTGCGCACCCCCAGGTATGGCCACCAAATAATAACAGCAATAATAATAAATAATAACAATCTGCCTCTTACCCCACCATTTTCAACTACTTAATAGCCTTTCTCACTCCTCCCCACTTCTTTTGTTTGTTTGTTTGCTAGCTTATTGGTTTGTTTGGATTTTTTGTTTCTTTTAACGCCACACCCAGCTGTGCCCAGGATCATTTTTGGTAGGCTCACTGACTCTGGGGACCATATCAGATGGCAGGGCTCAAGTCCAGGTCAGCCCTGTGCAAGGCAAGTGTACCCACAGTACTGTTGCTCTGGCCTCTTTTGTCTGGGGGCTATATCTGTCAATACTCAAGGACTGTGTGTGTGTGTATGTGTGTGTGTGTGTGTGTGTGCACTCTCAGAGACTGTCTCTAGTGGTGCTTAGGACAATGTAGTAGCAGGGATCAAGCCAGGCCTACCACATATAGACTAACTATGTGCTCAGCTCCTGGAACTCTCTCTGACTCTCACCCTGCTTTAATTGATTACTTAGTCATTTACTAATCAGGAAAATGGTATGTAATATATCTTAGATGTCTATAATAATCTCTTAGATGTCTTTGTATATGCTATTTTCTCAACATGGTATGCTCTTTTACTATTTTGTCCTCCTCTTGAAATCATCCTTTAAGATTTAGCTCAAGCATCACTTTCTCTGTGAAGCTGTCTCTAAAAGCCCTACTTTAGTAGACTTCACCCACCTCTATTCCACTCAATTCTCTTTTATATCTAAAGTCACTTGAGTTAGACCTCAACAACCAAAGCATCTAAGTTAATGCCTTGTTTCTCATGAGCGTTCTTGCAAAGAGGCTAACTGCTGCTAGAATAAATCTGGAGATTGCTGAACCAGATTTCAGTAAGAATTTATGATTCTAATTTGAATTCTCTTTAAAAAGAGATATATCCCATTTGTAGAAATGATCTAGAAAAGCTTCCCACTCTGGGTGAATGCAGTCTAACCACAGTTACACTCCAGTCTTTGGCCAGACATCTTTTTAGAATATACAAACTGAACAAGCATGTCACAATGTATTGTAATTACCTGTGGAAGTACGTATTTATTTTTTACTTCCCAGATTGTAAACTCTGTTTTTATCCCTAGTACATCACAGACTGATACATGATGCCCAGAGAACATTTTCTTAGTTAATTAATGACAGCACGTCTCAAATCATTCCATGTGATCTTAATTTACTAGCAATTAGCAACTAGTGAACGAAACCAGAATAACAGCAAGCTTAAATAAATAAACTTAATTTTTCTCATATCTAAGTCTGGAAGTAGTTGATTCACATTTGATATGACACATTCGTGGTCATCAGGGACTTAGTTCCTTCTCTCTTTGACTTTACTATCTTTAGAACATTGCTTCCTTTCTTGCCCTGCAGTCCATTATAGCATCAGAAAGTCATGGCTGCCCAGTTTGTTTACCTGACCAAGAAATAACTGAAGTCTATACATTTGCAATGTTACATCTACTCAATGCAAGAAGTTTTTTCTAATTCATCTACTAATATCACCACTTTTATTTGGCCCAGGGCACCAAGAAGTTATCTGAGACATTTGGTTTGGCCAACATTCCAACTGTCCCTTCAATTTTCTATTTTTTCTGGCAGGGAAAAACGTATCTCCTTCTCTGAGCACTTGCCTGGAAGAATCACCACTCCCCAATTTTTTTTTCTTAGATTTCAGTGGCTAAAAATTGATGACAGAGCACAACCAGCTGAAAGGAAATCTGAGGAACAGTGTTTCAGTTTAATGCAGGGCCACTATAAATAAACTACCGGGCAGCCTGACACCAGGTGCAGAATACACACATGCCATCACTTCAGTATTGATTAAATGGTAGATAAGTCCAAAGAAGTAGAGTTATGGCTTTGTACTGAGTTTCATGATTAAAAGTCTTAATTCTAGCAAAACAAACCTACAATTATTTTATCTAAACTAAAGCAAGACATATAACAAAACACTTATGATCCATTTTTAGAAACCAGTAATCTCCCTCCCTTCCCCCTGCTCCTCAGTAGAGTAATGAGCTCTCTCTCCCAGTAGAGTATAATTTGGGTATATAAAACTCTACCTCTACTTAAACTCTGAGTTATCAAGTAGAAGGATTCCCTTATTTATTCCCTCATTCAACTTGGGACCCTCAGTAGGAAAAGTTGGTGCCTTGAATGTGGTTCAGTGCATGAGATAACTGGCTCCATTCTCGCATCGCCTCATACCACACCTAACCCCGAAGACAATTGTGGAGGCACTGACACTGTGGTCCTCCAGTCATTGTCACAACAGCCACAATAACTATGAGGGAAAGGAAAGGATGGAAATCATAATAACAACTAACTTGTAAACTAAGGCTGGAGAGGTAGTCAAAGGGCTGGCGCACATCCTTTGTATGCTGGAGGCCCAGGTTTGATTCCCCAGCACCGCATGGACCCTGGAACACAACCGTCCGTCCCAGTACTGCCCTCCATAGGCTGGCAGGGGCCCTGTGGCTCTGCCCTGGGACCCCCAGCATGCAAAAATGTGCAACATATTTATCTATGTGTGAGCACTGCAAGTGAAGCATGTGACCTTCAAGAATGTATGAGCAGCACGGTGACGATGGCCTTGAGAACCACAAGGAGAAGAGGCAACCCCTGACAAGCGCATGACTGAGGTGCATACCACCAGCAAACACAACTGAGTGTGGTGTGTGTGTGTGTGTGTGTGTGTGTGTGTGTGAGAGAGAGAGAGAGAGAGAGAGAGAGAGAGAGAGAGAGAGAGAGGGAGGGAGAGAGAGAGAAAAAAAGAGGAAGAGGGGGGAGAGAGGGGGGAGAGAGAGAGAGAAGCCTGCTCACTGGGACAACCAATTGCCCAAAGTTTTTAGGTCAAAGTGCTGGGATGTGGCTCAGTGGTTAGAGCGCCTGCCTTGCATTTGTGAGACCTAAGTTGGATCAACACTAACACCACCTGGCCACCCACCTCTAGCGCTGCTGGGCATCCTACACGCTGAACACTAAACTGTGGCCCAGAAAACTTTTTTTAAAAACTTTCTCTAACCCTCACATTATTGGAATTTTAGGATCATATGGTTTGGTTTTTTGGCTTTTTGAGTCACACCCAGCATTACTCCTGGCTTTTGCACTGAGAAATTACTCCTGGTGGTGCTCGGGGGACCATATGGAATACTGGGAATCGAACCCGGGTTGGCAGCGTGCAAGACACGCTCCAGCCCCAGATGATATGGTTTTTGTATGTTGTTTTGTTTTTATTGAGGCACCTTTATTAGAAAAGTTATTCATAATTGGCTTTCAGATCTAGAGGGTTCCATACCAATCCCCTCACCAGTGTCAGCTTCCTTCCACTGATGCCCCCAGTTACCTTCCCACCCCCCCAGCCTGCCTCTATGGCAGGGATTTTTTTTTTCTCTTTAGGTACTGTGGTTTATGATACTATTACTGAGTAAGGTTTCGTGCGTAACCCTTTAGCACCCCCTCCATCTCCAGAGTGATCCCTTCACCTGTGTCCCCACCCTATGCCATCTCTGTTCCCCTGCCTCACAGCAAGCTTCCTACCAAAGATTGTGTTTTTGATTTATCCCTATATTGCTAAGCAAATGGTCATTAGGCAAGGCTCCCCGACTACCACATTTGTTAAGAATCCTAGAACCTGGGCTCATACACACTTCTAAACCGTGCTCCTTCTCTCACTCAATGTTCCACCCAAGCCTGTCGCCACATATGCCCAAACTTTCCTGATCTGTATCTTTATTTACATTGTTCTTGGTTTCCACTTTTCATGCTTTCAAACTTCCATTTTCACATAACCAAAAAGAGCACATACTTTGGGGGTGGGGTGGGTGTTGGGTGTTGCCAGAGATGGAAAACAGGGCATCATCCAAGCAAAGCCTGTGTTCTCTCTCTGAGCTGCATCCTAACCAAAATGTTCCTTCTTTCACAAAGCCGTGTTCAGGGCCTCCCACCTCCAGCCAGATATATCTTCCTCCACATCTGAACATCCACAGTTTGATTAAAAGGGACTCTGACTTAGTAATGTGGTGTAGAAGAAATCTTTGTCATTTGGAGCAAGACACATCTGGGTACAAATCCAGGATCTGCCACATACTATATTAGCCCAGGCAAAGTGCTAAGATGCATCTGAAATATAAGTATAATATGTATATGCAGAGCTGGCATGAAAAGAAGTGAAATAGTAAATGTTAAGTCCAACAATAGTAGAAACTCAGTGTTCTTTGACTAAATTGATAAATATGGTGCAGCCTTGTGCTGTATTAGTACTGTGAATTTTCCAAAGATATTTTTCCACATGGTGATTCAACAAAAAAAAAAATTAGTCATCAGGTAGTTTATATGCATTTGCCCCATTTATTTTATAACCCAGGCTCTGAAGGCATTGTAATTAGTAACTATCGGAAATCAAATTCGAATGTAGCATATCTAACTATAAAACCAAAATTTTATGTACTTAATGCTATTGATTCATTTTTCTCTTTGGATAAAATAGGTGATTGGATCTACAACTAAATATAATTATGGCTTTATTATGATTTAAGGTAGAAAATCAGCATTTTTGTATAAATAAAATTGTATATATGTGTAAAAATAAATAAATAAAAGGACAGTTTTGGACCAAATTAAAATATAGAAGGAATAAGTACATAGATTGGACAATAATCTGTGAAACACAAGCCTTCTTTATAGAGAATATAAATTTAATATCATTTATATTTTTGCTATTTCTGTTGTTGGTAGTAAATTCACTAGGAGGAACAAATATTTTTTTCATTTAAAATAATTGTGAATGTCAGTGATTTTCTAATTATCCATTTCTGGTTTCATATCAATTTTTTTACAAACCCATTATTATTTCCATTTTCTTTATTATGCAGTAGAAACTATTGAACCAATAAAGTAAAATTTAACCTTTTAATTATCTCTTAACTAATTATGTATACTATACTTTCATTGAAATTTTAAACTCAGTGGATGAGAATTAAAAAGCAAATAATGGAAGTAACACAACTGTTGATTAAAAAATAAAAGTAATCTAATGAATTCACTTGGAAAATTTAAATAACCCCACCAATCAGATGAGATAATATGCTAGTGTATAAAAGTTGAAAATATTTTAAGCTTTTCTAATGGAAAAGCCATTTGAAATGAGTGCCTTTAGTAGATATAGAGCTATCACTTATTAATTTGGACTCAATATGTTCAGTATTTTGTATGAAAATACTGGGTAGAGTAAAATATAAGTGTGAATTATAATAAATAAATTCATTTAAAAATTCAAAAAAAATAGCAACTTAAGAAACTTAAGGTTTCTTCCTTAAGATTTTGTTGTAATATTTTTTAAAATCATATAAGAAAAAAAACTCACTAACACAAAAGACATAGACACAACATACTTAAAGCATGTTTAATTTAAGAAATCTACTCACAAATAATTTCCAAGGGGAAAAAAAAAAGCCTGGAAAATTGTGGAAATGTAATACCTGTTTTACTGGTTTGGGAAGTAAGAATGATGTGTTCTACTTTTAATTGTATCATTAGTTTTTGGTACCTTTGGCAACTTGCCAGGATTTTTTTCTCAGTTTCTTCATCTGTCAATAACTAAAGAATAAAAACAGGCTAAACAAGGGCTTCTTAAACTTTTTCTTCTAGAAACATCTCTCTCTATCTCCTCCCTCTCTCTCTCTTTCCTCCCTCTCCTTCTTCTTTCCTACATTCTTCCTCTTTCTCTTTCCTCTTTCCTGCTTCCTTCCCTCCTTCCTTTCTTTTCCTCTCTCCCTTCCTTCCTTCCTTCCTTCCTTCCTTCCTTCCTTCCTTCCTTCCTTCCTTCCTTCCTTCCTTCCTTCCTCCCCTCCCTTCCTTTTGTTCGTGCGTGTGTGTGTGTGTGTGTGTGTGTGTGTGTGTGTGTGTGTGTGAGTGTTGAGCCATACCCAGCTGTGCTGAGAACTTATTTCTGCCTTGGTACTCAGGGATCACTCAAGGGACCATATATGGTGCCAGGGATCCAACCCTGTTCAGCCATGTGTAAGGCTAAAGAACAAAATATCTCTCCCACAATACAAGTTTTTTTTTAACTAATTTTTGTCTTTGTTCAGAAATCTTTTACTGTTGCCTAGTTTTGATCCCAACTTTCAGTTATGGGATCACAATTCACAGTTTAAGAAGCCAGGCCCTAAACAACTTTTTTTTTTAATTAGTTTATTTTTAATTAGAGAGTCATCATGAGGGTACAGTTACAGATCCATACATCTTTGTGCTCATGTTTCCCCCATACAAAGTTCGATAACCCATCCCTTCACCAGTGCCCATTCTCCACCACCAGTAAACCCAACATCCCTCCCCCCCTCCCCAGTCCCGTTTTCCCCCACCCCACCCTGCCACTATGGCAGGGAATTCCCTTTTGTTCTCTCTCTCTGATTAGGTGTTGTGGTTTGCAATAAAGGTGTTGAGTGGCCATTGTGCTCAGTCTCTAGTCTGTATTCAGCCCGCATCACCCTTCCCCCACATGACCTCCAACCACATTTTACTTGGTGGTCCCTTCCCTGAGTTACCCAGAATGAGAGACCAGCCTCCAAGCCATGGAAACAATCTCCTGGTACTTATTTCTACTATTCTTGGGCGTTAGTCTTATAGTCTATTATTCTATATTCCACAGATGAGTGCAATCTTTCTATGTCTGTCTCTCTCTTTCTGACTCATTTCACTTAGCATGATACTTTCCATGTTGATCCACTTATATGCAAACGTCATGACCTCATTTTTTCTAACAGCTGCATAGTATTCCATTGTATAGATGTATCAGAGTTTCTTCAACCAGTCATCTGTTCTAGGGCACTCGGGTTTTTTCCAGATTCTGGCTATTGTAAACAGTGCTGCGGTGAACGTATAAGTGCATATGTCACTTCAACTATACTTTTTGGCTTTTCTGGGATATATTCCCAGCAGTGGTATTGCTGGGTCAAATGGGAGCTCAACCTCTAGTTTTTTGAGAATCGTCCATACTGTTTTCCAAAAGGGCTGAACTAGCCGGCATTCCCACCAGCAGTGTAGAAGGGTCCCTTTCTCCCCACATCCTCTCCAACAGCGGTTGCTTTTGTTCTTTTGGATGTGTGCTAGTCTCTGTGGTGTGAGGTGGTATCTCATGGTTGTTTTGATTTGCATCTCTCTGACGATTAGTGATGTAGAGCACTTTTTCATGTGCCTTTTGCAGGCCCTAAACAACTTAAAGGTAAAAGAGTGAAAATGCTAAGAGAAATCATAAATAACAAAAGTACTAAACATTATTATAGCTTATTATTATGCTATTTTAATAAAATAAATGGTTAAAAGTATACCTTTTAAATCTTCGATGAATTTCATTATCATCTACAAACCTAGTATATGTAGGGTAGGGGAGAAGTGCACACACAGTTTTATTTTTTACAAAGCAACACATTTAATGTTTTTATTTTTAAAGTAAATGCATTTAATTTTTTTTTCTTTTTGGGTCACACCCGATGATGCACAGGGGTTGCTCCTGGCTCTGCACTCAGGAATTATTCTTGGCGGTGCTCAGGGGACCATATGGGATACTGCGATTCGAACCTGGGTCGGCCACGTGCAAGGCAAACGCCCTACCCGCTGTGCTATCACTCCAGCTCCAATTAATATTTAAAACTTAGCATCTTCTTTCCAGTGAAATAAAAATTAAATTAAAAAACAACAAATAACTGAGTTACAATAGAGAACATCAGTTCCAAGTGAGATCTTACTCAATCTTTCATCCAAGGGCAAGGCTCAGTCATCATTAAGGAATGATTTTTTTTAATGAGATGTATTTATTTTATTTTTTATTGAATCACAGTAAACAACACTTACAAGGCTTCCATGTTTAAGTTTCAGTCATACAATGATGGAACACCCATCCCTCCACTAGTGTACATTTTCTAGCATCAATATCCCCAATGTCCCACCCTTCCCCCTGCCGCTATAGCAGACACTTTCCCTCTTACTCTCTCTCTACTTAAGGGCATTATGGTTTGCAATATAGATAATGAAAGCCCATTTTGTTTAGGAACCATTTTACTTTGAAGTATCATCTTAAGCTGCAAGAATTTTTGTTAAATATCACAATAAAACACGCCCAAAGTGAAGCTATGTTGTCAAAATTCTCACTGAACCTACCCAGTCATCTCCAAACCACCCTTTTCTGACTTTCTATAATCCTTTAATTTTGAGCTGTATTTTGCTTGTTTGGTTGGGACATACCTGGTGGTGCTTTCCTGCTGCTTCTGGTTCTGCCTAGAGGATTAACCCAAGCAGTGTTGGGGAAACCTGGCATTACTGGGATCAAACAGCGGCTCCTGCTTGCAAAGTGTGGGTTTAGCCCATGGAGCGTCTCTCTCTGGTCCTTTTTCTAAACAAAAAAGTAGATATCTGTTGGTAAATGATTGCTCTATTTACACAGAGACACAATGTAATCTCGGAGACCAAGGCACAGAGAGAAGGGAGAAAACTTGAAGTTTATGGAACATAGCACGGGAGTCTAGCTCCTTCCAGCTTCCAGCAGAGCTAAGGGATCAAAGGGTTGGTTGGTTTATTTGTTTTTAACAGAGCATAATGAGTTTAATTTCATAGTTTTTGATGAGTGAGACAGGAAGAGATAAAAATGAATTTAGAATAGAAAAGCTAGAGATTCTTTCTCCAGTGTCTTCTGGACAAGCATCACTTCTGCAATTAGGTCTTAAACCATGGTAGATAAGAAATTAAACAGACATCAATAACTGTGTGACTGAAGAAAAGAAATGTCAAAAGGCCTGCAACTTGCTCCTGGAGTCTAGAAAATTTTTACATCCATAAGTTGGCATCCATAAGTGATCTATTAGTCAGCTCCTCCTTCGTCTCATTTATTATCTTGGGCCTCACCTGCTCCATCAGTATTTTTCAGTATTTTTCAATCTCTCATCATCAGCATCACATCGTCATTGCTCCAACCAACAATAATCATCTTTATCTTTTTCACTTTATCATCCATGTCAGGAACCAAGTAGGACTGCAATGTATTTAGTCAAATGTCATCTTGGCCAAATATCAATTTATTTTTGCCAAATATCATCTTGGATTACCTCCTGTAATTAATCTGCGCCTGGTAAAGAAGCTCTCTGGTTCTTCATGTTGTTTCTTCCTGCTGAATGACTAGATCTCTGATAGCACACTGATCACTTTCCCAGAACTAACCTTCCCCTACCTAGCTTTGGATTTTGTTTTTATCTTGCCTTCCTTTAATAGTGAAGAACCTACTAAGGTATGACCACTTAAGTAAATATTTTTCCCTGATTTAGCTCTTTGGAAGGGTAGAAGAAGATGAGATGCTAATGTGTGGGTGGACCCATATAACTGCTTTACCAAAAATACCAAGTGTCACTATGTTCCCTTGTTAAAAATCCGAAGGTGCCCATCTCATCTTTTCAGGGCAACCTGCAATTCTATGTAGCAGGCATAGTATGGAAATTGATATTATTTGAAAGATTGAACTTGAACTTAATATAGGCATATATAGACATGTTAATAAAACTATAGTCCATTGTTATAGGAGTGATTTTTTAGATATTTCCACAAAGCTCAAAATTTCTGAAAAATATAGATAATCAACTTTTGAATTTATTTTTATTGGCATGCTTCTAACCTTGAGTATTAGAGTCACAGAGATAGCTCAAGGACTTGGAACACATGCTTCCCATGCAGGAGGCCTGACTTCATTCCTGGCACCACGTAGCACCCCCATGCACTGCCAGAAGCAATCCCTGCCAGAGCTAACCCTCTGAACCGGGAATAGCTCCTAAGCACTTCCAGTGTGGTCCCCCAAAAGCAAACAATTATTGCATATTTCATAGAAAATGGAAATCGCACATGAAGAAACAAATACACCAAAAAGGCACTAAACATTTTGTCAAGATTTCACTCTTTGGCATGTTATTTTGAAAGCAAGCATATACCATAAGATTTCTAATTAAAAAAAAACTTTTTTAAAAACTTTTTTCCTAAATCATTGTGAGAAATATTTTATACGCTCTAAACTTGCTATTTAAGGCATTTTTATATTTCTTTCAGAAACCAAGCACATTTTTATGGGATTTTTCCTGTCAACATTTATTATAGATTCCCAAAATAAATCTTCCATTGTCTTAAAGATATTGTGGGACCCATTACTGACTGAGAACAAAGTGAGGGATTCCTTCCTGTAGCAATAGAGAAGGTTTTCGACTGGCATCCCAATTCACATGTGAGAAGCTGGAACAATCAGAGAGAAAGATGAGCTACATCCTCAGTGGAAGGCACAGGAAAAAACTCTGCCCAGATATCCAGATAACATATTAGACTAGTAACATTCCATTTCACTTGATATGGAAGACAAGTGCTAGAGCGATAGCACAGCAGGTAGGGCGTTTGCCTTGCACGCGGTCGACCCAGGTTCGATTCCTCCATTCCTCTCAGAGAGCCTGGCAAGCTACCGAGAGTATCCCACCCACACAGCAGGGCCTGGCAAGCTACCCATGGCATATTCAATATGCCAAAAACAGTAACAACAAGTCTCACAATGGAGACATTACTGGTGCCCGCTCAAGCAAATGAGCAAATTGATGAGTAACCGGATGACAGTGATACAGTGATGGACAACAAGTGCAGAGTACTACTTTATACCCAGTAGTGACCCTGGCAGTAAACTGCTTAGTGAATGTCAAGCTCTAAATCATGAGATTTGCCACACCTCAGCGTTAGAAGGTAAAGTTCTTTCCTCTGTGGAAGAGAACAAAGTGAGGGATTCCTTCTTGTCTCTTCTTTATGAGACAAGAACTAACTTCCAGTTGGTTGAAGACATCTAGACACACTTGACTGATAGGGTAGGGTTTAAGAATGGACTAGGTTGAAACAGTTTATAGGAGACTAGAGGTACAACATTCAGTCACAGAATCCAGATTCAGCAAGACTTGGCTTTTGTCATACTTCTTTCCTCACGAACAGCCTAGTCAGTCATAGGGAAACTCATCTCCTTGAAGAGCCTATATTCCCTTCTTAAAAAATAGCTTTTTAGGGCTGGAGTGATAGAACAGCGGGTAGGGCATTTGCCTTGCACGCGGCCGACCCGGGTTCAAGTCCCAGCATCCCATATGGTCCCCTGAGCACCGCCAGGGGTGATTCCTGAGTGCATGAGCCAGGAGTGACCCCTGTGCATTGCTGGGTGTGACCCAAAAAGCAAAAATAATAATAATAATATTAATAATTAAAAATAGCTTCTTATAGATCAATTTGTATTTAGAAAATACAGACAAACCAAAAAGTACCTTTCCACTATATTAATACCTTAATGGTGCATATCCATTTCTCTTTCTATAATATATGTGTGTGTGCATATGTAAATTTATACCGCATGTTTTGTAACTTTTTGTATCAGTTAATCTACCTATATTAATGAATATTTCTTTCCTTTTCTTATTTTTTTCTTTCAGTTTTTGGACCTCACTCAACAGTGCTTAAGGGTTAATCCCAGCTCTGAGTTCAGGGATCACTCCTGGCAGTGCTCAGAGGACCATAACGTGCCAAGGATCAAACCCAGCTCTCCCATATTTAACATATACTCTCAGCCCATTGAACTGTGTCTCTGGCCCATAGTAAACATTCCTCTTGTCTAACACACAGAACATAGTTTTTAAAACTCCTTAGTGACACAAAATGTTTTTTAAAGCTGCCTTGTCTAATCCAGGCCACAGTTCAGGGTCACACATTGCATCCAGGTGATATTGGTAAGTCTCTCTTCCTGGATATAGTTCCTTCTTTATGACACCGAATTGGTGATGGAACCATGAAAATCGTTCTGGATTCTAAAACAAATGCTTAAGAGAAAAACAATACAAAAAAAATAGTATTTAACAGAAAATTGTTCTGGAGAATGTCACTCTTTTACTACTTGACTAATTGCTTCCTTGTGTTACCATTTTGTTTGTGTCACTATCCTCTATATTTTCTGTACACCGAATATTATATTCTGAGTTGTAATGGATTCCAATTAAACATTCTTGTCTAAACTACATCATGGGTATGTTCTATATATCATATTGCCTCCCACCAGAAGCAGCATAGTATTTGGGTAACCCACAATAAATTGCACTACATTTGGGTTCTTGATTAGAATGATGAAATTATTCTAATAATTTTTCTAATATTTTTTCTATTCCTAGAAACATAGCTCAATGACTTTTGTCTATACATACTTAGTTTTTCTGTATAATATAGACATCAGTAATGGTTTTTTCTCTTAGTTACTTGTTTTAGAATCCATCACCAATTTTGATATGGATGTTCTGATGGCAGACTTATCTTCATGAATAAGTTATATTTAATATAATATTAAGATTTATTTTCAAATACCATCTTGTGTAAAGATCTGTGGCCCAAAACACTGTATGATGGAACCAGTAAACTAGATGTTAAAAGTTTACAGCAGATATTCTACTCATAAATAATTTACATTTTGAAATTTGAGATTTAGAAAATCTAAAATAACTCTGTAAATGTCAAACATTGTTTTTTTAACTAATACCAACTGTTGATACACCTACACAAAACAAATTCAGTGAACTTCTACCAGCTGACCTTTAAACTACTCATTAAAGAAATTATGCTCTTTTCTGCAGCAGGAATAATTGTCTTCCTTGTGTTATTTGCAGAATCATACTTTACTTATTTAGTTTTTGTGTCTGTTTTGGTGGGCCAATTTCCACCACCGTCTCTCTAGAAAAATAACCAAAAATAAATCACAATTTTTCTAATATTTCAAATGATCTAATTTCTTATTTACTTTCATGTACAATATTTTCATCCTTCTTATAGTTACACTATGCCCTGTAAAATGTAAAATTATGTAAAATGATTTTCTTCTTTGTTTTCTTGCTTCAGTTTTGAGGCCATATGCAGTGGTACTCAGAGGCTACTCCTGGTTCTGTGCTCAGAACACCATGCAGTGCCAAGAATACAATCAGAAGTCCTGAATGCAAAGCCTGCACTCACTCTTTGAGTCATGTCTCTGGTTCCTATCATTTTTAAACTAAGAATGTATAGATTAACTTTAAAAAACTTAATACACCAACCAAAACTATTTATTTGGCATCAAAATTATGAAATAGAACAATCATTTGATGTGAAGAGATTTCACTCCAGCTCTACGACTCATGCTTATCACACATTTAACTTTTTTTTTTTTTTGGCGTCACACCCGGCGTTGCACAGGGGTCACTCCTAGCTCATGCACTCAGAAATTACTCCTGGCGGTGCTCAGGGGACCATATGGGATGCTGGGAATCAAACCCAGGTCGGCTGCGTGCAAGGCCCTACCCGCTGTGCTATTGCTCCAGCCCCTTAACTTATTCTTTTGTAAACTTTGTCAGTTCCTTTTTTCTGCCCAGTTAAACTTTTAAGTTGGTATACTAATATGTGATTTAAGAGAATCGCTGCATATACTGAAGGCAAACAAAACAACTGTATTCCTCATTGATTATATATTTTATATCTGAAAACTAACCCTGGAGATTTTGTTCTTTGAAAATGGAAACTTTTGGCCAAACTTTATAGCCTTGCCACTGGACATCACACCAGGCTGTTTCAGAGGGGGGCAGGTGAGAGCCCTCCCCGCCCCAAGGGACGCAGCCTCAGCAGTCGAAAAACTCCACTACCCAACTGCCGCCATGCTCAAGGCCGCTCCCCACACGCTCTGGCCAAGCCTCATGCAGAAGTGAACATATTCCTGGACTGCACTTCATAAGACACTCCCTTCCAATTCCCCAGGAGTACCACACCACATTTGATGAAGTTCAAATCGTAGGCAACCAATCATAGAAGGAACTATATATATATATATACACATATATATATACATATATATGTGCATATACATATTTTTTTCAGATATGTATACAAAAGTTCACATCACTCATTAACACTAACAACTAAAACAACATGTTACTGATATCCTAAAGAAGGTTTTAATGGCCCCTGCCAAAACAGAACAATCTTCACACTGTTTCCTCTATGGATACTTTTTTGTAGCATTTTCAGCAGTTTTTCATAACAAACAATACAAAATATATTATTTCCGTTGTGCTTTGGGACAGGGATTGGGGCTTGGGATGGAAACATCCCAAATATGGTGGTGAGAAGGTGTAATGATGGTGGGATCTGTGTTTGAATATTATTGTGAACTACCTTATAAAATAAAATTTTTAAAAAATAGGAACTTTTAAAAAATGCTCCACTAAAGTGTTCATCATCTTGGGGTGGAGAGATTACTCAATGGACTGAGTACATGCATTGTTCACAGGAGCCCCAGGTTCAATCCCTGCCTTGTAGGCATGGTACCCCAAGAACCAGAGAGAGAGATTCCTGAGTTAGGAGTAGCCCTCAAAAACCTCTGGGTGTTGTTCCAAAAAAGTCCCCCAAAACCAAAACAAATGAAATGACATATACATTGTTTTTGTATCATTGTGAGAAAGACATGAATGAACACCCCAAAAACTAGAAAAGCTCGTGTCCACTATATCCCAGAGGTCAGCACCTACATCCTGCAGCTATTGCCCACATGCCTCAGAGAGAAAGAGATACAGCGAGGTATCTTGAGAAACCACAGAGAAGATACACAAATTTGTCTGCTGAATCCCTTTATCCAAATCCCGAGCTTCAGTCGAAAAGGACCTTTGAGAAGAATGGAAGGAACTCACCCTTAAGGAAAAGGGGGAAACAGAGAATGGAGATTCCAAAACGATCACACATAGAATGCTGAAAGTTCTGGGGATGCCCAGAGAAGTTTGCATGTTATAACCATGTAGTTTGAAACATCCTTTTTTTCCCTCAAGGTTTATGAAAAGAAAGAATTCTGTCTTGCCTTTTCCTAAAGCTCTATGTAGTAGCACACAGAACCGCAAGTGATTTTGAGGGGAAAGGCCTATTTCCCTGGGTGTCCCTGAAGTTGGGTTGAGCTGATAGAAAGTGCCTCTCCTGTCTGGTTTTGACAGACTTCCTTTTGGTCTTCTTTTCTCTTGGGGGAGAGAGCCCCATGATGTTGACACACAGAATATCCACCGTAACACACGAACCTTGTGTAAGAGAAAAACTAAAATTTGCTTTGATACCCTCTTCTCCCTGTTGACCTTCAGCATAGCCACAACTCTTTCAATCCCAGGAAACTGTTGCATCTAGACTCCCAAAAATGTGGTTACCAGGGCACGATACAACCTGCCTTGTCAGTGTCACCATTGACATGCATGTCATCCCTCAGCAGGCAATAGTTTCTGGTGTAGACTGTGACTGCACATCGGTAATTCCGCCTTTTTGTTTCACTCTCTGAGAGTCAAGGTCAGCTTGTGAAAAATTGTTCAACAACCTGCTCTGTGGGAAGTGTCAACCCTCACTCTAAATGTTCCCTGGCCCAAGCATCCAATGATGCCTTTGTAGGGTTTCAGAGTGGCATTCTGATTCTAGTGTCCACAAAAGAAGGCCACTTACAAGTCTACAGTTCACAATTCTCTGTCCTCTCAAAGTATTCTAGTTTTTATTTTTAAAAATACATTTAATGAAGTTGATTTGCTTAGTCTGGAAAAATTAAAGAGTACATCATCTCAAATTAGCTGGTCCATACATCTGCTCTGCAGAATACTAATTTCATGAGACTCTGAGGATATACAGAGAGGGAGATTTGTGGTCAAATATTATGCAAGAATTGTTACATGCTTTTCTCTTTAAAATGTAGGAAAAATTGGGGCTGGAGAGATAGTACAGCGGGTAGGGCATTTACCTTGCATGCAGCCGACCCAGATTTGATTCCCAGCATCTAATATGGTCCCCTGAGCACCACTAGGAGTAATTCCTGAGTGCATGAGCCATGAGTAACCCTTGCATCCCTGGGTGTGACCCAAAAAAAACAAAAAAAAAAAATTGTAAGAAAAATTAATAAGAAAATTGAAAAGTTTTACTTAGAGGAATATATGTGGCTTCAATCTGAATGACCTGGCTACAAAAGTAATAATATACAGATGTGATTTGTCATAAAAATATTATTACATAAGATAAATAATTTTTCTAAATGGTGAGCCAGTGTTAGTAAATTGAAACGAAACTAAGTATTGTTTTTTACTCCATTTTTACAATCCTACATTTCTAGAAAACTCATTTTTACTAATTTTATTATTTTTATTTCGTGTTTTTTTTTGGAGGGGAGGGAGCCCACGGGGGCTCAAGGACTGCTCCTCCTGATGCTTGGGATTCGCATCCGGGTCAGCCCCCTGCAGGGCAAGCACCCTACTCGCTATACTATCTACCGTATCTCTTCCACTACAGAAAACTCATTAAAGCATGTGTGGTAAGAAACCGAAACAACCTTTCTTCATGTTTCGGAGCCACATTGGTTGATGCTCCGCAGGTTACTCCTGGCGCGTTCAGGGGACCATAATCAGTGTCGGGTACCAAACCTGGATCTACCACATGCAAGGCTACTGCCCTGCCCACTGTACTATCACTCCGGTTCCCAAACCTTTCCTGTTTAAAGAAAAATTAGACTGACTTCTAGGTTCCTATTGTTATGCACTATTTTTTTTCCCAGCGGTAGGGTGGTTGTAAGCGGGGTTCGGGAGGCCAGGGTCCCCTCCAAGCCCTTTTGGGCTCTCTTTTCACGGATCAATGAGACTCGCCAAGGAAGTTATGCTGTTAGGTTGCGTGGTATTGGGGATACCAGGGTCAGTACCAAACAGTCACGGGGCCCCAGGGTCACACCAGGCAGTGTTTGGGGACTCTCCACTCCTGCACCCAGGGATGCTGGGGAACTGTGCGGTGCTGGGGATCCAATTGGCGCAGGCCCCTTAACGTCTGCACATCTCTCGACTCACTACACTTAAACAAAACAAACCAATACCGTCGTGTCAGAGAAACGTTTGAAAATCATGCACAATGCCTGGGCATCTACCCTCGGGGCAAACATTTTCTGGGAATTCTAGGGCGATAGATGGGGTCTGCTACTGGCCTGGGAAAGGTAAAAGGACAACTGCTGGGTCTTCCTGTTTGCTAACTTCAAGGTAAATGAGCGGGTGGGGGTGAGGGAGTGGGGAAAGGTGGGTGCCAAGTGATATTTTTACTGAAATGGCCATAGTATATCAAATCAGTTTGGGGGCCTCTGCCACTGGTCGAAGCTGGTGGGATAGCTCAGTGTGAGGAGCTCATGCCTGGAATAATCCAGAAGTTGAACCCCAGAGCCACAAACTAGACCCAGCACCACCCTGGCAGCCTGGGAGAAGCCTGATTGCAGCTGGGCATGGTCCTGATGGTACCCAGCGATGCAGGCCTCAAGCACAGAGCCATCCTGCTAGTGGGTGGTCTCTGAGCCCCCCCCTGAGCACTGCTTTGGGAGCTCCCTCCTCTCACAAAAAAATTTGGCACTAATGGATACTTTTAACCAGTGATTCCCTAAATTCTTGGACACAGCTCCTTAAATCACAAAATGATCAAAACGAAAAACACTTGCCAGAAGATCACAATGTGTCTTCAACATTTTATTTGCCTCTGCTTATTAAATATTTACAGCTACTATTAAAATACTGTTGTTGTTGTTGTTGTTGTTGTTGTTTTTGTTTCTCCCACTGTACACATGAGAAAACAGATGCTAAAAGAAATCTGATCGTTTTCTTCAAAAATTCTTATTTGGGTCTTTCTGCCATTGAGGTCCCAGGTCTGAGCTACACCAACACACCGCCA